>NC_087215.1:35207237-35312237 GCF_015104395.2 Macrobrachium nipponense
AAAAAATTAGAATGCACGAGGAAAATCTGCAATTTGGTATTTTGACATCAAATTTATATCTTGCAATTTTGTTAGTTTGACAAGATTAAAGTATTTTTTTATAAAGAAAATATTGGTGAACAGTTATCAGTGTTCAATAGCATACATTGATATATAAGGGAATTGTGGCTTTTATTTTTTCCAATAGTAAATATAAAGACAAACAACGTACAAGAACAGTAAGGACTCGGCATGTCTGAAACCATCTAATAAATTAACAGGATCTTAGAGACCATTACTAGGTTTGGATTTTTATAGAGTAAGTGACTGAACTGTATGACGTCACCCCACACTGCTCGTGCATCCATGCTCGATAAATAAATAAATAAAAAAAAACTGTACAGAGAAGCAATCGAATAAATAAACCATGTTCTTTTGAAATATTCGGTCTGCCCATGGTAAAAATTACTACACTGAAACGGCATTCTGTTCGTTAATAATCACCGGAATACGGTTTTTGCCCATATGAGCAATTTGTCTAGGAAGAAATTTCATTCGAAATTGGAAGTTGGAAATCTGTGCCAGAAACCTTGTGGCAAATGTGATGGGAATCAGACGAGATAGATTTCAGTTTCACAACATCCCCTGAACATATTTTATAATTGAAACACGCTGCAACTTCCGAGCGATTATGAAAGTTTTCAGAAGAATACACAACAACGTAGCCACAATGATCAGAATAGCATTAGCATTTAAAACCAGGATTAGTATGCGCTACAATATGTACTAAGGAAACGTTTAGCATTGTCATAGTCATAAATAGCGCTTCCGTTATGTAGGCCTTTCTTTGATATTAATTGCGGTGATAAAACTTCCTTAGATCTCCGCCCCAGCTATCTGTTAGTAGGTTTGACACTTGTATACAAAGCCTATCTTGTGAGAAACCGCCGAAGAAGCGAGAGTATCAGGAAGAGATAAAACGAATGAAAACTTGTTGTCCTCTGAAGCATTGTGAAGTACATAGGTCTGTGTTGCCCTTATGGCTGGTTAGTAGTTTCCGAATACAAGCGAGAGAAGGAAGAATTTTGGAGCTAATAAATTCAAGGGTACAGATTGGAATTTTTTCTTAGCTTTTTTTTCTGCTAATAAATTAACTCTTGACGCTTCAAGTTCGGTAATTTAACTGGAAACAATTGCTTCTCAAAAACGTTGAGCATTATCATATGGCAGTCTATTTGAATTGCATACCAAGGTCTATCGTTAATCGGGAAATTTTTTTTTTCCAATGTGTTTGTACTGTTCAGCAGACAGAGGAGTCTGCAACCTCGAGGTGTTGGCCTTGACAGTAATTATAACTAGATCCAGTATATATTATCTGCCAGGGAGAGTGGACTCTACATTTAACCCGAGATGCATCAAAGGTTGACCGAATTTCAGTACTACCCTGCATTCTTGGCAGTAATACCAGAGCCATAATATAATTTTGATGTATCACAAAGTTTTGCTTTACAATGAGTAGCCATACCGTGCAATTACATGAGGCTGCAGCAAAGAGAAGAAAAAAAAAAAATGCCCACAACATGAAGTAAATCCCAGAGATATTTCCATAAACTAGTTTTGGTTAGAGAAAAAAATTATTGTTGATACGATAAAAAAATAAGCATTACCCTAAATGCCGAACAGTATTTTTTTTAACACAAGTACTTAACTGACCACATTCTTTATCCCCGGTTATCATAAGTTGTTGCCTAGTTATTGACCACGGTCTGTCGATCAGTGTGGAGTGTAGTACAGCAAAGGTCATACGCACGGGTAAATGGTTATTTAAAATAGACCTTAGATTAGCAAGATAAGGACATTGAACGTGCTTGCTTTTCTGAATATGAATTTACCTTCACCAGAGCCGTGTATTTCAGTGTCGTCTGAGAGAATTAAGAGTTTACATTCTGTTTACAATATGCTTCTTTTATTACAGGAACTTGAGTAAACGAAAACTATTTTAACACCAACCAACTACGCAAAATGTAACCAGTTTTAGTTTCCAGTGTTTTGAGGGCTAGGAAATAGCACTCAAATACGTAAGTTTGTTTTGGAAATGAACCCCGTGGACCTAATAATCCCTTTATGGTCCAGGTTACTTATGTAAAGGTAGGAGTATTGCCCCAGGGAAGGATGCCAATTTTAACTTGATACAGACTTGACGACATGAGAATGTACCTCCGTATAATACGGAGGTACATTCTCATGTCTGCCGATGCTTTTGTTACTGCATTTTTTATATTCGACAAACATTTAAGTGGCCTGTGATCCAGATGATACTTGCAACGCAAAAGGATTCATGTACATTCAAATGTCCCTTAGCTTGTGTATGCAATACCCTGGGCCCCGATTCCCAAAGCTTTCATGTATTATATTTAGTTCATCACTCCCTCGAATCTCTGGATAAGAGGGCAATTATAATGGCGAACTAGAACAGATTAGTAATTGAACTTTATCCTTTTCATTTACGAAGTAGGTTAGACGGTACTGGCATTTCATTATTACTGATAAATGTGAACGTGACTCCAGCTTAGTTGATTTAACTCAGATATTAAATATTAATAAACATGCAACTTTAAGTTACATGCCCAGCTACCTGTATCTCTTGTTAGTGTTTGGTCTGGAACTGTGCAAGGTGACTGTCTGGATTAACGAGATGGAGGTGGGCTTCATTGTTAATTATAAGAGGTCGTAGAGTAGAATATTCGCCTTTTTTACTATCTCTGGTAAAGTCAATGAGTTGTTAATGGGAACGTACTTTTGACTTCTAGGTTTGTTTTATCAACTAACTGAAAATTTTAAGTTCTGTACAACATGCCGCCAGAAAAGTTCACATTTTTTTTTTCTCAACAGACGACAGTAGACTTATGAAATAAATCATAAGAAAAATTTAGCTTTTCTAAGCAGGAGCGCTGGAAAAAGTGTATAGTATATTTAAGAACGTAATACATAAATACACACCTGCCCATGTGAACGCTCTTGTTTCTCGAATTTTCTAAGAAGTTAGTGGCTGGCCTTCAGTTACGATAGTAGGTTACCTTTGAACAGAAAACGTACCAATCATGGAGGTACCTTGACACTCGTCCGAGTTAGTTCCCAAGGTAGCCGCCGCCCGCCGACCAGACGGTGGCGCCACTGTTTTAGTTCACCTTTTGGCGCAGATAAATGAAGTCTTTGCATTCAGTTCAAGTATGACTACAAACAGGATTAGTCTCTCTCTCTCTCTCTCTCTCTCTCTCTCTCTCTCTCTCTCTCTCTCTCTCTCTCTCTCTCTCTCTCTCTCTCTGCTCTCTCTCTCTCTCTCTCTCTCTCTCTCTCTGTTTTGGCTAGCATTAGGTGAAGGTTATCTTTAACTATGAAATTTTCTTTAATAAATACTTCTTGTCTGCTCGCCCAGGCACTTTCAGAGGAAAACGATTTTTCGTTTTAGCTTTGGAAATAATGCGTGTGTTTGCCATAAAGCACAGCAGTGAGAATCCGAGATAGGCACCAGACATAATGTCAAAAGATTAAAGGGGTGGGGAGGGGGGTGGATATGGGTGCAGGTTCAAGACATGAAGATGGAGGTAAATATCAGTTATGTATAACTCCATAATTGGGTTATGGGGCGTGACCAATTTTGGAATGTTTTATTGGTTTTAAGATTGTGTGAAGAGGGATTAAAGACTACAGGTGTTAGGATGAAGAAATGAAAGGTTCAGTCTAGCAAAAATGTTGTTGCACGTGTTGGGTAATAGGCTAGTAATTTACAGTGATACTTGAAAATGGAATACTGGTGTACATGAAAATGTTTAAGATAGTCGAGAGCGCTTAGAAAAAAAGAAGGCAAGTGTCGATCATAAAGGAAGTACGTTGAGCAGAAATTTTAGACTTAGCTGTTCTAGAGGGAATGCTGGAAGATGGAAGACTTAGGCCACGAAATGTACTTTGAGAATAAATGGTGGAAATGGATTTGCTGTTTGCAGTCAATGTAGTTCTGGGTCAGGGAAGAGACTATTTAAAGTTGAGTAAGGAAGATAGGCTAAGGTGAATGTCTTGAGTGGTGGAAAGGGTTCACAGAGATTGTGGGAGTGTCTGTTGACAGGTAAGAAGGGCAATGAAGTGCTGGAGAATTGAAGCGCACTAGCAGTTGATGGGTTAAAAGTGAACCCACACAGCAGTGGTAATAGTGCTATTGATTGACTGACCATGGTTTATAAGGTATGTGTAGAAAAGGGAAAAGTTCCTGAAGGAATGGTTGATCGCAATAATTCTTCCCACTGAACAAAGTAAAGGTTGTAAAGGGAAGAGGAAGAATGACAAGGCTATAACGTGACTTGCTAGTGTAATAGTATACCAGCGAAGGTGCACAGGTGGATTTACATTTAGATTTTAAGATTGGTATAACATGATGGGTTAAGACAAACAAGAGGTGTTTTGGATTAAGTGTATGATAGTTATGGGGAATTTGTAACTTAAAGGGAAAATGGCGGATAATAGGGACAATTTGAAAGTGAAAAGAAAAAGGCTAAGTGGCATCATGAGCTGAAATAAGCTTATGAGAAAATCCATAGAAAGGCAACGTGAAGGTTGTTGAGAATGTATCGTTTTCAAGAATAGTTGAGTAGTTCAAAGTTTCCACAATGGAAGCTTTTTGTTTTCGAATATATAGAGGATGTTGACAGGTTTGGTTCATTGTCTACATAACCGTCTCGCCTTATGAATACAATATGTAAATTGGAGATGAATCAGGTGTAGGTACGGTACATCAGTGTTAGGAAATATGTGACTGGTGTGTGGGATTGTTAATTTCTGCACATGATTCTGTACTGATTGGGAGGCAATGCACAGAAATTGGTGAATGTTTAAAATTGTTTTCAAGCGGCGAGTGTTGAGGCTGTACGCGAGTAGGGTAAGGTTGAGGATACGTATATGGAAACAAGGATGGTTGAACTAGCTCTCATTGGAAGTGAAGCACGGAAGGAAATTGAGGCAAATAAAAAAAAAGTGTAGTATATGTCAAGTCAGATGAGGTGAATTGGGGAGAAATACAGTTACATGAAAATGGCGAATAGGTTAATGTATAAAAGGGTGGATGAGATTGTTAATCAGGGAGAAAGAATCGAAGACGATAGGCTGGTGACAAGTATAGAGTACAAAGTGTGAGGAGGGAAGAGAAGTAAGACCGCAAAGTAGGGGAAGGAACGAAGTATTGGAATACTGAGTGCAAGTTACGTGAATGGCGCAGTTTACGTAGGAATTTGAACATGTTGTGATAATGCTACTAGTTACACACACACACTGCTCACAACATGCATGGAGATACCGTAGTGTCAGAAGTTACTTTATAAAGTTGATTTTTTTCTTGTTTAGATATTAGTATTTTAAGGGCCTAACATTTACTCTACGAGGATTGAACATTTTCGCTTTTTACCGACTTATTTTATAGTGAAGCCATAAGAGGATTTTGACGTCAAAGGGTTCCTTGAGAAGAGGAGAATCTTGAAGGGATGAATGTTTATTCCTTTCCTTTGTCCTTCCAATGAGAGAATTGCTTGATGGCTTTAGATATGATTCTTCTCATCCTAAGTCTCAGGTTTTACGAATTGAGCTTGGGATTGCTTGATTATTTAGTTTGTTTCGTATGACAGTTTATGGGAGTTTGGCTATTTTTTTTTTCGAAGACTGTGTGATCTTTAAAATAGCCCAGAAAGTTCATTGACCCGATAAATACTGACTGGATAGCAATTCCTTTATTAATTAGGTAAAAAGCAAGGCTTCTCAAAGTATTATGTTCCATAAGGAAAGGCAGTTGTTCTTCATTCTCTATAGGTGAACGTGATTTGGGTTTTGGATTTCCTTCGTCAGATTAAACTGGTTACGGCATAACGGACAGTAAACTTGGCATGGGTACAGTCCATTGCCACAATTGTTATTGCAGAATGTGAGCGAAAGTTACTTGTCTCGTACCAATCGGAATGCTTCGGCAGCTAGGAAGGGATGTAGCAAGATCTGCGTTAAATTTAGAGGACATTTTGAAAGACGACCAAATTAACTTGCTAGATGTCACCAAGCTGCGTCCCGAAATATCTTCACCCCGTACTAAAAAAAAAAAAAAAAAAAAAAAAAAAAATAGAAATTTAATATTTTGTTTGAAAGCCCCCAACTCCCATTAAATTCATTCATGATGGATTTGTTTCTGCGTACATGATTTAAGTGTAAACGTGCATAGCTTATTGTCAGTTTAGGCTGATATGATCTGCTAATTAACAACAATAATAATCATCATAACCGCTTTATAAGGATCGGGTAAAACTGTTAGTCTTTGAACGGCTTGTATTACAACATTGTTTGAAGCCCGAGTAGGAATATAAATAGGTTAACTTTCTCGCACATTCTCATCAGCCAAGAGGTTAACATTTGTCAGTAAAATTGGATACCATGTCATTATGGCTATTGTGCCGTAAATAAACTGACGTGCTAAGAAGTGTTTAGGAAATTTGACAGGTGTGGCAAATCTTTTGAAATTTACATATGTACATATATATATAGATATATAATATATGTATATAATATTACTTTTAAAGTCAAAAGTAAAAAATAACTTTAAAAAAATGGTCCCGCCAGATCGAAAGAGTGAACAATCCAAAATGGTCATTGTAATTCCTTGCAAGCTTTCTCAAAGTACATACAACGTTGAGTGGAAAGTTGTGAAGAGGAATTGAGTATTACGTATGCTTACGCTGCACTTAAGTAAGGATATTGGTAGACTTCAAAAACCTTAATATTGCCAGGAGAGCTGCTTCAGGAAATGGATCCTAAGATTGATGGTTATGAAACAGTCTGCGCATTAAAGAATACATAGGCTGTGGGTTTAGGGACAGGAACGTCGACCCGAGACTGGCTTTGAACGATCAGAGTATTTGTCGTACTCTGGCGTATATAATGGTAATGGTTCTCCTTCACAGTCTGTATTTTATTGCTTGGTTTAATATCTCGTGCACAGATATATTTCAAGTGGTCTCATCTGCAAGGTTTAGTTTCAGCGCAGTTAACATTTTGGCAGCAGCATGGTTAAAACTGCACTTGCCAGATTTCTCACTGTGATCGGTGAAGCGAACGATAAAAATCTTAACATTCAGGTGATAGTCTTTCAATTTTTGCAGCTACTGATGCGGGAACTAATTATTCTAATATGTGATTGTACAATACATAAATATGGTGTTGATTTACATTAATGTTAGATGTATGCATGAAACTACCGTATATTTCCAACCAGTTTCTTCAGTAGCAATGCTTTGGTCCAGTGGTCAGACAAGTTAATCAAGTAGAGATAATGACATTAAGTAAGGCAGAATAGTAAATTAAGCATTAAAAAGAATAATGTCTTTCTGATCAACTGGAGACAGCAACACAGTATGACAGTTCCTGTCCCTTGACCTCGCCAGTAACAAAGTATATATAGCACGATTGTGTTCAAGAAAAATGGAAGTGTTCAAGGAGCCAAGGTTATATAGGAATAAGGGATAACCTTTTGGTCAGGAGTTTAGCGTGAGGGGGCTTTGTGGTGTGTGTGTGTGGTGGGTCGGGGGGGGGAGGGGCCGGGGGGGGGGGGGGGGGGGGGGGGGGGGGGGGGGGGGGCAGCAGGGAAGGAAAAAACAAAAAACGATATTTAGTTCTTCCTAAACTAGACTAGGTATTCAAGAAACTTGTTTAAGCAGTAACATAGTAGTTATGGCAGTGGTTAATTAGATGGAATCCTTCAACAGGAACAATGCTCGACGCAAGCCAGTTTTTTTAGTTTCCATTTAATAAGGGTCTGCTTTAAAAGGCAACATAGTATCAGATATTTTAAAATTTGTCAAAGACACTAAAATAAGTGAAGTTTTAGGAGGATGCATATAAACTTAGGGTTGGAGAACAAAACTTAATTTCCATCCTGATAAATGGAGTTATGGTAATAACTTACTGTAGAGATTATATTGAGTCATAAACTCGGTGTGGAATTAAGAGGTCGACCCATAATTTGAATAATTGTCATTCAACGTCATTGTATAGTAAGGGAATGCTGCATTACGGTTAACAATAAAATAATAATTTATATCTTCGATATTATACAGTAAGGGGGCTAACTCATATGATACCGTCTTAACCTAGACAAATTAGGGGCGGATTACCAGGCTCCCTAAAAATTCCGGTTCCCGGTAATAATTGACGGTTAAGAATGCGATTAGTGGATCAAATGCTCTTGAGGATTAAGATAAATTTGAAGTACTTTAGAGCCAAAAATTACATGACACCCATCACCAGTGGACTAAGTGACCCGAAGGTCGAGGTGCCATCAATAAATGGTTTTAGAAATAGATAAGATAAATCCCTGGGTTGGGGGAGGGGTTTGGATAGGGGGTTAATTTATGACCACGCAGCGCCAGTATACCTCTCTTCTTTAGATCAGATTGTCAGGATCTACGGAGGCCTAAACACCCTCCAGTCAGCAACTTCGTAAGGTAGCAAAGTAAGCTGGCAGTCTTCCTCGCCATTTAAGTTTTTTTTTTTTTTTTTTTTTTTTTTTTTTTTCACCGTGACATGAAACTGACGTTATCCACTAGCCGCACTCGTTTATGCTTTCATTATATCCTAATGCTTGCTTCGCTTCATAAGTATTTTGATTCAAAGGTCTAATGATGCCTGAATTGCCTGAATACGTTCAGGCATGAATTTTCCCCTCCTCATTCGAATGTTTTTAATTCGATTTACATGATAGAATATCCGGGTAGAGCAAGGTGTGTAATGAAGGCTGGTTGAAGGCTCCTTTTCCTCTTATTTAATAATCTCGTGGATATCAAGGAGTGTCACGGAGCAGTAACTAGCGACGGGCATGTGGTGTCATACGATTAGGTGATCAGTAAACTTCTTTTTTTTTTTTTCATTTAATTTTAAAGTAATTTTGCCAGTGGCTAATACTGAGTGCCGATGTGCCCGAGCCTCGTGACTCCGGTGCTCGAGGTTTTTCTTTCCTACAATAGCAATTAAAATTATTTTTCCTTTCTCCCCCAGTACTGAGCGTGTCTTATTCCTACAGCGTTTTTTAAAGTCTTCCTTTTGCCACTTCTCTCGCGAAGATTTGCTTGGAGACCATGTGACCTCATCTATGAATATAGTACACATTTTAAATAGTTTACTCCTGAGTGGGACAAAAGGGTTTATAGGATTTCATAGGAGCTCCTCGTTTTCCGTAACAAAAGGACAGGCAGTAACTGGTTTTATATTATTATTATATATATATATATACATATACAGTTTTATACAGTATACAATAACATACATATAATATATATATACATATAATATCACAGATTTCTTCACATTCTGTATTACCCATTACCTTCTGTTACTACTTTGGAAGCTTTAATTTCCAGTGAATGGACCCTGTGGGTTTGTTCCGTGTAAATGGGGTTACTTTTGAGCGTATAAGAATTTGATCATCATGCAAGTCCTTTTAATTCATTTACTTGAAAATTGACGAGCTCTTATCGATGTAATCCTCTGTATATTTCGTCATGGTAAGTGTTTTGATCCGGTGAATCAATTAGATATATTAGTCAGTGATAAGTACTTAACATCATTCTTTTTTTTTATATTCCAAATATGTGAACATTCGCATAGTGATAGTGTTGTTAACTCGTCTTCCCCCATAGAATAGATTGATGCCTCTATCAAGTGCCTCCTGCCCTATGGGACGTGTGGCTGTCGCTGCTACCGGGAAGTCGATTGTCCATTGGCAATTTAAAACGGAGCCCTTACATCTATCAATTTAGACCCATTTGTCGCCCAGGGCAATTGCTAACAGCTATAGCTTTTTTTTTTTTTTTTTTTTTTTTTTTTTTTAAACAGCTATAGCATGATCGCGCCACCGGCTCCAGAACCAATCACGCTACCGCTTTTAAGCAGGCCGTGACGTCACATTCTCTTATACATGTGTTATCTTTACGATGGGTTTTCCTCAGGCGCGGGGAATTTTATGGGAATAATCTCTCTCTCTCTTCTCTGTATTTGTTCTTGGTTTTGTGCAGGGGCTAATACCGTCGACCAGCCATACACGAGACTCGTTAGATTATAATTTCCTCGTAATAGTCCTTTATTTATTATTGGGGGGGGGGGGGGCTAGGTGGTTCGGCTAGTTTGTCCGCCTGTCTGTCTGTGTATGGAAGTGTCGCTTACTGTTTTGTCGCAACTCTTCTTACGCTGGTAAAGGAATTTCAACTGAACTTATTAGCAAAGCAGGCTATTATGCATGAATATACTCTCGGAGAGAGAGTCTCTTTCTCACTCACGAACTTGTTATTGCAACTCTTTTACACAGTCTAAGGTATTGCAAAGACTGGTATGAATGTATAAGACAGTTTTGCACGGATGCTCGGAGGGAGATAGTCCATCTGTCTCTGCACCCGACCTTTATCACTGGGTATAACTTTTGACCCTGAAAGACTGAGATCTCGTTGTCATGCAGACTTCAGATGACAACCTTTTCAGACGACACCATGTTCGTTTACCTTTCACCATGATCTTCGAACTAAGAACAGTTGCGACATTTGATTCGCGTTTAAAAACCTGTACATGGTACAGGGATTTCCTAAGCATGTTTCTTTTCTTTAGTTTTCAACCAGCTTGCCAATTTTTCCCGGCAACGCACTCCACTTCCTTCCGGGCTCTAGATTTCTGGACATCTTTTAAATGACTTCAAGTCAATCAAGGGCAATCTTGTTCTTAGAGATTTAAATATGCTTCGGGTGAAGCAAAACGCAGAGGCACCCAATATTACCCCGTCATCATTTACACGAATCCATTAAACGTTTTAGATCAAATGGCACGAAGGGCATTATTGTAGGGTATGTGTGATGTGGAGTTTTGTGGCTGTGTCCATGGGCAAGCCATACCTAAGACAAATGATGTTGACAATTATTTAAATGCCTATGACGTAGCGAATTAGGTACAGGAGAAAGGAAAGGAAAAACACTAGGAAAATGTCACATTAGGAAAGGTGTAGGGAAGTAATTAAATTGGCTCATCAGATTTCCGAAAATACGTATGTTATGTTTCCGCTGTGGTCTCTTGACGTACCAGTATAGTTGCGGCATTTATGCCTATGTATGTTGATACGTGTAAATGTTAATAAATACGGTATGTATGCAATGACCAAAAGAAAAAATTGGAATTGAAGTTGCATTTGGATCGGTTTCGTACTAAGACATCTTCAAGAGAGCTGATACATTGTAGCAGAAATTTACTACTTGTATAATAAACTCACAGACCGTACAAGCAATATACAGGCAGTTAAAATGTGTGTGACAACTATACTCTGTTCTTTTTTATCTGCCCATCCGCCTGTGGCGTTTTTGTATGGTAACACTGCGTCCCGGGCTTTAGATAGTTGCATTCAGCTTACATTCAACAATAATAACAATATCCTATTTCGAAATATTTGCGGTGTAAATTCGCACATAAATTATTAAAACACTTTTCAGTTGGCAAAATGTATCACTTTTCATTTATATCCTTTTATTTACAAAACTTACACATAGCGTAACTATCTAAAGCCCGGGACGCAGTGTTACCATATCCAAACACCACAGGCGGATGGACAGATGAAAAAAAACAGAGTATAGTATGTGGCCCAAGACATACATCGGATTCTAATGGAATATTCGCAAGTAAATCTTGTTCCCCTCATTAGGATTAAATGTCTTGCACGGCTTCATATTTGTACATTTTACTTCTCAGGAAATGGATGAAGTCTTACCAAACCTTCTGTTTATAGGCTAGACTCCAATCCGAAAACGTTCAATAATAAATAAGTTCATCTTTCTAACTCCTGTCAAAATGATAGCATGATTTTTTTTTTCCACGAGAACAGAAATTGCACATTATCCAGTTCATACAAATTAATGCTGTTCATTCTCTTTTTCCCGTCATTTTTAAGTTTAATATTGTCAGAACAGTTTTCAGCAAGTGCCTTTTATGTAGTATTGTTCTTAAATGACAGATTAATACATGAAGTCTTAAGCAATTATGAATGTCTGTGAAGGTATATGTAATCATTATTATTTTTTTTTTGCTGTTCACAGGGAATCGTCTGGTAATAGATATGTAAATCATTTATTAATTTTTTTTTGCTGCAAGGGAATCGTCTGGTAATAGTATCTATAATAGATATTATCATTTCTTATCAGGATCCCGAATGACACCCATTTCATCATTGTTTATTCAGGGCTTCTTACATGCAATGATGCTTTTAAAAATATGGATACACCTTTCTTTGCTTATTTGATCCTAATGGTAGTAAAAAAGATTTAACCGGTGAATTTTCCATAAGAAATTAATACAAGGTCAGTTATGAGTCGAAAAACTATGTTTGAAAGAGAGAGAGAGAGAGAGAGAGAGAGAAAACACATTTTTGTGGTGAAATGGCTTACTCTACCGGCTGTAATAACTACTGGTATGTATGTTTGAATTGTTCTGTTTGTCTCCCCGATAATATGAATTGTAAATATCTACTGCTGCTGTACGATTTTTAAAATATCTTCGGACAAAACCAGCCGGGAAGATACCAGTTTCATTTTCTTTCGGTTACTAGAATTGTGACATGATGTATTATGAGTGTATGGATGTCATGCGTTAAACATGACATCCATACTTAAAAGTCTGATATACAAATACAATATTACTGTATGAATCTCTTAGTGTCTACTGTTGAGAGAACCGGCCAGTCAGTATAATTAGGCAATTAAGTGAAAATAATTTTATTCAGACAAGCTTGGTTTATTACAGGGAATTCGTGTAAATCATTTCCGAATATTACAAATATAAGTCTCTCTCTCTCTCTCTCTCTCTCTCTCTCTCTCTCTCTCTCTCTCTCTCTCTCTAAGGATACAGTGTAAGGTGCTCTACTGGACGTATAAGCTTTTCATGTAAGCACTGATTTAAGTCTCGCAGCGTGGATTTTTAATAAACTTAAGTGGATCTTGTTCCTCAAGAGTACCTAATGTGTGTGTGTATATATATATATATATATATATATTATATATATATATATATATATATATATATATGTGTGTGTGTGTGTATGTACGTACTACTTATGTTAGTGTTAGGGTGAGGCTTAGGTACGCACGGTATTCGTCGACTAACACAGTTGCCAGGTGTAACAGTTTACGGAATGCTCAGGTGACTTGGTGCTCTTAAAAGATATCTTTTACTATCATCTCGATCGAAGAATCAGTTTCCTGTATTATGCTACCGCGTGTGTTTGTGGAACGAATGATTTCACTACTTGTTTTCCGCACAAGCACAAGTCATGAATAGCTTGCTTCGTCTACTGAACTGCCAACAAAACAGTCAGTTTAAAGTTAAAGGCTCAGGAAGAAAAACTTGGATGTTGACCTAAAACTTCCTCCGCTGGATTGCCAATGATGAGGATTTTCGTTATTGTTAGAAAAATGGTTATGGACACTTTAGTCTTAATATTACGTTCATGGTGAGTTTGTCAATATCTGTATTTATAAATTGATAACTCAAAGCGAGATTATTTGGGGCAAATGTGTTTTACATCGATGTGAAGGATTTGTGATTGCTAATAGTTTTGTTTCGTTGTTTAGCGAAACAGAGACGATGGACTGAATTAGGTAACAGGTTTTTTAAAAGCTTGGATTGGCTACACGGAAGTCTTGTTTTCTCTTACTTTAGCTTCAGAATTTAAGGACAAAGTTGGCTCGACACGAGCCCTAGTTTGCTGCCAAGATAATTTTTTGGAGGATCAAATAATATTACAGGTTAATTGTTTATAATAAAATTTAATGAAATGTTCTTTGGCCCTGTGCCTTCAAAATTTGCATGTTAAATAGGAAAGCTTTTGTAAGGTTGGCAGCACTTTCATTATTGACAAATACAGACACTGTGGAGTGTCTCCAATGTTGAATTAACAGTGCCATGGGACCTGAGCCAAATGGGTGCTGTATTTATATCCTTGCAAACGTGACAGTTGGCTCGATGGCTTGGCACTGGCGTTCTTTTTACAAGTTACTTCAAGGCAGATAGAAAACGGTCATTTTGGCCTTTTATATTTAGAAAATTTCTTGGTTACATTTTTAGTGCTGTTTTTTAGGAGTTTCTTGGCAACCTGGTATTGACCTACAGAGGCACGAGGTAGTTTTGGCCTTGAGCTTTTTTCAAAACTCTCCATCTGTGACGGGGCGTTTTTATCAGTTATTTTATTCGCTGTGCATTCCTTTAAGTAGAGCGTATCATAAAATAATATTCAGTAGATGAACCCTATTCTTATAGAACGAACCCACAGGGGCCACTGTCTTAAAAATTCAAGCTTCCAAAGAATATGGCCTTCATTAGGAGCAAGTAAAAGGAAGTACAGAAAGAGGAGATGTCGCTTATTCAAAAATAAGACAGATTAAAAAATAGATGAAAATGTATAAAAATGCAAGGAGAAAAGTATCAAGATACTAATGCACAACACCTTCGCTTGAACCTCTAAGTTCGATTACACATCCTCTGGGAAGCTGTTCCACAGTCCAACGGTGTTGAGGAATAAAGGACCTCTGGAACTGAGAAGTTTGACAGCGAGGCTCATTTACTGCACATTGGCGCTGCTGTTCAGCGAAAACCTGTCCTTGTGTGTGTACAGCAGCGAGGATGCGCTCCTTAGAAACTGCCAATTCCTTATTGTTTAGAAAGGTCGTATAAAATTGCACTAAAATCCCTGGGTCTAGTTACTAAACGCCAATTTCACAGTGCTGGAAGCCTTTAACATGTTCACTCTTGAGTTTAAGAGACTGTTACCTTAAAGCGTTATGCTTTGAGGCCTATATTACTCGCCCTTGACGAATTGGCAATGATAGATTGGGCAAGAGTTCAGTAATTGTCAACGCAGATGACACTTGCTAGAAACTTGCTTGGGACGGTCATAATCAAGTACTTTAATGCTTGGATGATCTAAGAAAAAAATCTTTTTGCCGCTGGAAATACGATAGCTGTTAGGATTTGGTTTTTGTCGAGTCTAAAACAGACCAGCTTAGCAATGCGCAAGGAGTACTTCATAAATGAAAGCGTAAGTTCGTATGTTAGGAAAAGTACAAATTTGTTTTTAATTTAGTATTTTTTTATAATTTTCATAGATACCTGTCATTCACATAAATAAATGAATAGTTATTATCTACTAATTAGGGCAGAATAATGATCAGAATTGTTCTGTGTACGTCATTCGATAGTAGTTTGTATGATATGTATAAGAGGTTTTGTATCTGCTTTCAACGTACTGCATACAGAGTACAATATATGAATGTGTCTAAAAGGTGACGCCAGTCCGGCAAATTACCATTCATTAAGTTACCCTATCCATTTTTTAAAAGCAGTATGACGAAGTGATAGAAGGGTGCATGTGAATTTGGATGAAATAATGTAGTTGAAATGTTACTGGTTAAATTTGAGTTAACTGCCATGAAGGTAGCGCATAGTTCAAGGATAACCGTGAGTCTAACGTGATCCTGTTGCAGTGCATAACGTTTGAAGCGTTGTTAGCTTTGCCTTCAATACGCCTCCTGCGGAGTTCCTCTTTTCGACACCAGGAGCTTAAAAAGTTTATAATTTTACTTGAAACTTCAGCAGCTGGTTTAATTTTTCGCGTCACTAGTTTACGGGAACGATATCTTTTGTCTAAAGTAGTAGTGGAACCTTAGGATATTTATTATGTCGGGTTAGATATTACTGAATATTTTTTAAGGTTTGTATAATTAGTATTCGTCTAGTTATCACGAAGAGCCATTCGTAGGCCCAGTGCCAATGTCATTTTATAATTTTTTACTTTTATTTTTTGAGTCAAAAGTTCGTGAATGAGAAAAGAAAAAATATTTTGCTACTAAAACTCCTCCTCTCACTCGGGCATTGCATTGAAGTGTTCTAAAATTCTCTGCCTAGTTTAAATGGTGAACCATGCACAGACGAATAAAATGCCGGATTTGCGTTTTTTTTTCTATCTTTCCTTGAGAACTCTGGGTGAAAGAGAGAGAGAGAGAGAGAGAGAGAGAGAGAGAGAGAGAGAAGAAAAAAGAAAAAAAACTGCTGGTATGTTTGAAGCCTACTTGGCAAACTCGTGGCCTCATCACATGTTTTAAGGCTTGACAGTGGACACGTCTATCTTTAGGTACTGACGCAAGAAGAAATAAATTAAATATGAAGACAAATTCGTTGAAATAAGTAGTTTCTTGAGCCCTTGGCTTTAAGCGTCCCTGACATGAAAATGAAAATGGTACTTAGTGGGTTGATTAATGCAATGTGACGAAAAAGTTGATTAAAAATATTTTGGCAAGTGACGAGTCTGTTCTAAAAACTTGTCTGTGGGTTGTTGTGGTACAGACTGCGATATTTACTTCAGCTGTGACAGAAACTTTCACAGTTTGTTTTTATGTAGAGCCTTCCACAGGAATGATTCCCCCTCTCGTGGGCTCCTGTACGTTTTCAAAATAAGTTTCTTCTTTTTATTATTTTATAATTGTTTGAAGACGATCGCAGTGTATCTCGAAATATGGCTAGACTGTATGCTCAAAAAAAAAAAAAAAAGGTTGCCATGCTGTTTCATAGTTCTAAATAGCATAAGGCTTGCAATTACAACATACAATGTTTATTGTAAATAGTTGGTGGTAGCCTTCATATCACTAGAATGATCAGATGAAATGCTGAAATTATTATTGATCGGTAATAAGAGTTGTTTAAATATACGATAGGTTTATCAGGGAATATACGATAAGAGGCCTATCTGCAGAACTTGAAAGCCATTGACATATGTTTATTTTCTATTTCCAGTACCTGGAGTTTACAAGAATCTTCGATCAGCAGCAACCACAAACCACCAGCTCACAAAAGCGACGTCGAATCCTGCAGACACAACTCTCTAAGCCTTGGTGTTATCAGCAGCTCAAAGCCGTGGCAGCCTAAGTCAGAAGTCGGCAGCAAAATGGCACCTGATCCGAGAGGACAAGAGGATTCTGGCACTGTGGGTTCGATTATTGCTGGCCACAGGATTTCTCTGAATGTTCATTACGATACTGACTCACAGCCTGGTAAGGAGGTTATCATATTCGTGTTGCCTTTCCTTGTTCAGAAAATGCAAGTTAGTGTCATAGCCTTCAAGAGTTTTCAGATTTACAAGTTGATTTCATATTTTGCATGTGATACGAAGACTGCCTGTGGATTTTCTTAAATGACTTGACAAGGAAACGGGGAGTTTGATGTATTTGAGATTCTTAGAAGAGTGCTATTAAACGTTAGTCTTTTAACTTCTCGATTTCGTAGAAATTTTGGACAGTTCTGAGTATAACCAAATACCGAGTCGACTGCCTCCTTTCCGCCGCTATCTATATTAGTTTTCACTGTTGCATCTTCGCAGGTCGTCATGTACCCTCGTAACCTTACACGTGCACTTGAAACCTTTTCCTCTTGCAAACCTCTTTAAAAACTTTCTACTTGCAGAAGTTTCTTTTCATACTCTCCAAAACGCGATTACTGTGGAAGAACATCAGCCAAGCCTTCCCCACCATTCACGTCCCTTTCATTATCCCAAAACTTTGCATCTACATCTCATCGTTCTGTGACTGCCATGACTCCTGGTAGACCTTAGCAGACATGGAGCCATAACAAACCCCTGTTTCAGACGCACTTTTATATGTGTTTCATTCTTGTCAACATATTGTAAATTAGTTTTTTCAGTATTGAAAGGTCAATTGGATCTTAATATCCTCCACATAATCAAAACATCTTGGTGGTCAATATGTCATTGTCATATTTTCAGTATACTCGCAAACCTTTCACACATCCACCCAAGCGCCTCAGTGGCGTGGTCGGTATGGTGTTGGCGTGCTACCTCGATGGCCGCGAGTTCGATTCTCGGGCATTCCATTGAAGAGTGAGATGTGTGTATTTCTGGTGATAGAAGTTCACTCTCGACGTGGTTCGGAAATGAAATCACGTAAAGCCGTTAGTCCCGTTGCTGAATAACCACTGGTTCCATGCAACGTAAAAACACCATACAAACAAACACACAACAACCCAGTCTCTCTGAAGGAACCAATTCCTTTCACTCAATAGTTTGTCATTATTCCCCCGTGAAGACAAACCTCACACACTAGACAGCCATTCTATCCCATTTTCAGCGCACATTGCAACATATTACCGATCTATCAAAGACTGGGTGGGGTGCCTTCGGACTTCAGCTCATTAATTACTGTAATTTTTCTTCCTTCCCCAAGTCACTTCCACATATTCTTAGAATTACGCTAACCTACATCCATTTGCTTTCTTGAGATCTGAATCTTCTCAATGGTCTACTTTCAACAGCTCCCCAAAATACTCATTCCATCAACGCAGGATTGCGTTCATGACACTCTGGTATTAGTGTTTGGTGATCTGCTGTGATACCTTGGCATTATCATTGTCAATGGGAAGTAGCTTATAGCTTTTAGTTCAAATAGCCATTGAAGCTTGTGAGGTATGGTTAACTTTGAGATCCAAACCCTCCTGGCTGTCAAGGTGGAAGATTATATATAAGAAGACTTTGAACTATTATTGATTGTAAATATTTTTTTTATGATGTCTGGCATTCATATGTGGAAAGTAACTTTAATACTGGAATATCTTCATATTTGGCCTCCATCTACTGGCCTTGGATCAAGGTTAAGATTGTACACAAAACATTAAATTTGGTGGTTTATATATCCTGAGAGTGGTTCAAAACAAACTTCCATGTATTGGTCAGTAGAAACCCGAATTCCTTTATCTTTTAACGTACATTAAAAGATTAATTTCTTCCTTGGCTCCTCCCATTACAAGATACAAAACAAGCGACCAAATTTATAATGCAGTCCCTCTCTTCATTTTGATGTTGTTCTTTGAAGATGTTTACACAACAAATTTGACAGTTGCAACTGGATCTGGGTCAGCAAGGCCCATTGCATGTGATGGTATTAACTTTTGACATCCACATCCTATTGGACTTTGTCATTTTTACTCCCATTTATTTAACTGATGTTTTTAACGAATTCGTCGACTTTTAATCAATGGTGGTTGCTTAGGAATTCTGTCCCAAGAGTTATTCCCTTCTGACATAAATTTTGTGTACTAACATGATAATCTTGTTATCCTGTATTTCAGGTTGTTTCTATTCCATGAAAATATCTTCCCCACTTCATCCAACTACTGTCTCGTGCACATAACCACTCCTTGCTGTCTGTAACCGCTGCTCAAATTATGCTTCCACTTCGCAAACTTCCTTATCAGTTTGACTAACTTTGGTTCCTTTTCATGCATATTCAACTCATTTGTTTTCTTTATATTTAAGGCAACATTTTTAACATCATTCCCTCCAACCAAGAAATGATGACCCCTTCAGCCACTCCTCGTCTTTCAAATCAATTAGTTTGAGCTTTTTCCTTCTTGGTATTAAACGAAACTAACAAAACCGTATAATTTTGTTTATAGTTAATTATGAATAATATTTGTACATATCCATTTCATCCTAATCTCCATTCTGTGTTGAACAGGAATCTATCTCCATTCTTATTCACAAAGGAACTTCAACCCTCCCCGCTCAACCTTTCCCTTCTTAACCCCGAAATTAAGTCTTGAACTAATCCAACCAATATTCTTTTTCCGAACTCTACAAGGGACAAGTTTCCTTTCCCTCGGAATCATTGGAGTTCGAATCTCTCGGGTTCAGGCTTGTAGGGATAAGCGTATCTTAAGTGTGAGGAAATCGAGAAGTTAAGAGGTCCCTGTGGACGTTGGAAATTCACATACCAACAAAATATTATTTTGGTGCAATTTGCATATTTATGTAGTAGTGTGTTTTAAGTACTCTCATGATTACTGTTTTCATGGTGACAATATGCTTATGCTTCTGTAGTATTCTTTGTGTATTAATTTTTATAAGATGTTTCTCTTGAGGTCCATTGACTTAATTTTACTAGTAATACTGAAATTTTTCTGAATTTTTTATGATCAAGGTACAGTTACAATCGAGAGAGAGAGAGAGAGAGAGAGAGAGAGAGAGAGAGAGAGGAGAAGACGAGAGAGAGAGAGACGAGAGAGAGAGAGAGAGGAATGAGAGAGAGAGGAGAGAGAGAGATCGCGAGAAGATGAGAGAGGAGAGAGATAGAGAGAGAGAGAGAGAGAGAGAGAGAGAGAGAGAGAGAGAGAGAGAGAGAGAGAGAGAGTGTTTTAGACAGGAACTTTTAGTCATTGTCAAATTGCACTTTTTCTGTTCTCAATGATAAACTATAAGAAAATAAATTTTTATCTAACTATTCATGATTTCCCCCCGAATTTTAACATTGTATGTGGACGAGCAGTGACAGGGGAATTTCCCTTTCCTTCCTCTTCCAGTGGACAAGATGGGCGAAGGCGTCACTCCCTTGGAAGAGAGAGTGGCAAGCACGGGTGCTCTGTCCTGTGAGGCCCCTCTCCAGCTCTCGCCAGATCCTGTCCTCAGTCAGAGCGATCCGGAAACCGAGAAGGTCACACACATTGATCAAGTTGTGGTGGATGATGTGAGTATAAATCCTGATATGCCTTCTAATGGGTTGTATGGTTAACCTCACTCTATCCTTTCGCTCTCTTCATTATGCCGAAGATTCGTTCTTATTCTCTTCTGTAAGAAACCTAAATTTCATGTTGTGGTATCGTTAGAGAGGTAGGTTTTCCCATTTTAAAGATGGCAGGAATTATACACTCTTGATCCTGGGGATTTGACAGTCAGTACGACTGGGTGTGGCTCATTTACCGTCGGCGGTTTTTATGAAGCTTGGGAAGGCACTTATGTAACGGAAACTAAATAAATAAGGTCAGGGTTGAAAGTTTTTTTTTTTTTTTTTTTTTTTTTTTTTTTTTTTAAGGGGTGGTTGTTTCAGTATAAAAAACTAAGCAATTTTGGTGTTTTTTTACAAATTACCACATAAGCATTCTCGCCAAAAAGTAGGAGGAGTTCAGGATACGTTGCCGAAGATATAATAAACTTGATAATTGTTGATATAAAATTGGAAAGTAATCCTAGAGACCAAGGAAGCAGACTTCATGAAGTTAGTAATCTTTAGTTAACCTTAAGAGTAGAATCTGTATTTTCTCGGTCAAAAGTATTGTATGATATTTCGGTGCGTTATGCAGTTTACCGTAAGGTTTGTTGTACAGCACAAAGTATGTTCTGATAATTACTAATGGACAAGATCATCATAAAGGAAAGTTAATGCTAAACTCACTCCTATTGAAGTATTCGGGCTTCCCTGCCAGACAGTCTCATTTGAGATGCCGTCAGGTACCCCCAAACCTTGTATCACGTGCACTGTTAATTGGTACGCACTCTCTTCTCTTGGTTGCAGAGATCTAGAGGTCCACATAAGACTTGTGTGTGTGTGTGTTTTTTTTTTTAACACCTGATCAACACCTTACCGTTCATACAGGCCGCCACTCCTGCTTTTACCGCTACAGAGGCAATTGAAAGAAACTTTTTAAACATTTATGCCATTTGAGCTTTTCTAAATTAATTTAGCACTTTATATAGATAATTCATAACTTCGACTGTACTAATATAGCACTTTATATTGAGTATTCATTCCTTATCGACTCATAACCAGTTTCACTCTGATAGAACGACAGAAATTTGAAACCCAAACGTCATTTCGAAGGTTACAACGATTGCAATGCATTAGGAGAAGCGAAGCTATAACCCCAGTGTGCTGAATGATGTAGGAGGAGGAGGAGGAGGAGGAGGAGAGGAGGAGGAGGGAGGAGGGAGGACGGAGGAGGAGGAGGAGGAGGAGGAGGAGGAATATGGCCATGTTAGGGCCACGGAGAACAAACAGCGGAAGTTGAATGGTATTCATCTCAGGATCTGTCGACTTTAGAATGAACCAGTTATGGCTATTTTCGTAATTAACCTTTAGTAGGCAACGTATATTTGAAACAAAAATATCTATATTACTTTAGAGTATTAAGGACATCTTTATGTATTTTCATTTAACGAATCATGAGAGTGAGAATTTATGTATCAGCTTAAATGTAGTGGTACATTCATTATGTATACGTTAATATCTAGGAAAGTATACTATTAAGTGTAGGGTGATGTTGGCATAGGCGCCACCCCCCCGGCAGGGGTTCGTCGACTGGAGGAGTCGTGGTCATTTAGTCCCATAACATAACAAGGAAGGAGGAATGTTTCCGAGGACCATAGAATATCCACGTGGGTTAAACATGTAAGGATCATGGGATCATGCGATGACGTAATGGAATAAATATACTCTATAAATAAATCTCGGGACGTGCCAGGCCTACCGATTGACAGCTCATCCTTGCCGGTGTTTTAGGAAGTGATGCCTCAAATGTCATCAATGCTGAATGGAGATTTCGAGTAATATAATCGAAAACTGAACCCGATGGATGCCTAAGCATACAATGTAGACAAATGAAATAAAAGTATCCTTATACCGCATGCTAGTTGCGAATTGTAAAATTAAATGTTAACATTTGAAGTCAATAATGCTCGTATTGTAATAACATGCTATGTTTGCCCCAACAAAGTATTAGTGTCTGAGACTGAAATCTACTGATTTAGAGGTTGAAAATACCATTCGATTAACGTGAAATAACTGGGGATCGGCACAGGAAGTGCTAAGTCTCGAAGCTATGACTGGAATGGAACAGATGTTAAGACTGCTAAATGAAGTGCAGGTGTGTAGCCATGCACGTTTTACTAAGACCCCTAGAATGTGGGTGCCCTCGGTATGAGAAATGTTTTCATACATTAATTAATTGGATGATGATTAAGTGTTCAATGCACAGTGGCAAGCTAACTGGAGCCACCCCTTAAGGGTTAATTGCTGCCTAACCCTTTGGAGCAATCTCTGTTATTTCAATGACGGTCATTAAGTTGTGCTTTTACATGGCGATTCTTGATGACCGTTCTATTATAAATTCCCTATGGTGACAGGTCTGTTGTAAATTGCCACTTTTTCTACAGTCCTTCACAGATATGATTCCTTCTCTGGCGGGTCCTTGAACGTTTTTAAAATAAGTGGCTTCTTGGTTTTATTATTGTCTTTTAGTATTTTCTCGTCAGTATCGTAGCTCCTGCAGAATCAAAGTCTTTAATTCTTTTTTAAATTTTGCTTTCTTCTTGTATGATCTTCACTTCAGGCAGTATATTGTTGTATAGTCTTGGTGCCCAATGTTCGAATGCTCTCTCGCCTGACTTACAATTTGTACTAGGTTCAAATAGCCTATATGATTAATTTGCATGTCTGATAAGTGTTCATATTTTCGAAGTTCACTGTGATCAGATCCAAATAGCATACACTCAGTTTTATCTCTGTCTCAATTTCTTCGCCGACATCCATTTTTTATATATATTTCATTATTGCATCACTTTTACTAATGGCGTCTAATACCGTTTGGACAGGAAGACAGGACTGAGTATCATCGCCATACAGTTTATACATAACCTTGTGCTTGTTTAGAATTCTAGGTAATTCAATTGTGTAAATGCCTAGTAACAGTGGACTAGGACACTGCCTTTGGACACCCCTCTTGTTAGGCCTTTCTCTTCTGTAACCTTATTGTTTTCTAAGTAGCTTTTGTACCATTTAAGTATGTCTTCGATGCCTACTGCTCTCTGGTCTTCAAGCAGTAGATCATGGTCAACTGTGTCAAATGCTGTACTTAGGTCGAGCATAACGAGGATGACACATTTTCTATTTGACATAATTTTTCGATATTTATAATTGTGCACAATGTATTCCCTGTTGAGTTTTTTCTGTAATGTGAATGATCAACAGGTATAATGTCGAGTTGTTTCAAGTGTTGTTTGTATGGTGTTTTTTCGTTGCTTGCATGGAACTAGTGGTTATTCTGCAACGGAACCAACAGCTTTACGTGACTTCCGAACCACGTCGAGAGTGAACGTCTATCACAAGAAATAGTAATCTCTAACCCCTCAATGGAATGGTCGAGAATCGAACTCGCGGCCACCGAGGTGGCAGTTAAAGACCATACCAACCACGGCACATTTGTTCGTGACTACCATTTCTATAAGTTTTGATAATTGCGGTAGGTTCGAGATTGGCCTAGGAAGCTAGATTACTTCTCTTGGGTGCTACGCATCACAGCTGACTAACTCGTGTGCATTATTTATTGCTTAAGTCAAGTTACATTCAATTTTTAGTTAACACAAATACAAAAAGTCTGTCAAAATTTTATTCCTGCAATTTTTAATTAAGTAATCCTAATGTTAAAATAGTTATTAGTACAAAACAGTATTTTAACAACGTCATTTTGATCCCTGGCGTTGTCACTGATTCTTTTGGACTTCTTCAGGTCCTCTACCCGGGATCCATCTTTTATCTGGTTGGTGTAGCAAGGAATAAAGGTCATATACTATATAATTTTTTGTAAATGATATATTACTTTAAAGAATAATTAAATATTCGTATTACCCTCTACTAGGCTTTCCCAACGGAACGAAACTGGAATGGAATATAAAATCAGGCCAAAAGCCAAACGATGGGACCTGTGTGTTATTCGGGTCTGAAAGGGAAATTAGAGCAAGAAGGTTTGATAGGTGCAACAGGAGGAAAACCTCGCACTTCCATTACGAAACAATTGTTAGGAGAGACTTGAAAAGTACGATGGAAAAAATGGAATATGCACGGTGGTACAGTAAAGGAAAGGGGTTACAGCTTAGAGGCCGAAGGGATGCCATAAAGAACCTTAACTAATGCCTACAGTGCACCGCGTCAGGTGCACTGACCGTACTCGTCCCATTAAAAAAATCCCTTAAAAAATAGAAGACTTTCAAAGAAATCCATGGCAAAATATATGACTGATCAATAAATTAATAAACATTTGTAAACAAGAATTGCTTAGTCGTTAGTGTACTATTCGCCTACTGGCGGCTGGCAACCGCAGTCATTGTTTGAACCGTAATATCATAGTTATATTTTTTTTGCAGAAGAAAAGTAATAGCATAATTGGAATCCTTGTGAAAAGTTTTATCAGAATGAGATTTCATTGTAGAAGAAAAGTAAGAACATATTTGGAATAAACGAAAAGTTCTATCAGAATTTTTTTTTTTTTTAAATCCTAATAATATCCGGATCAAAACGGCTAAAAACCATTCCCCACAAAATAGTTATATGATATGGCCCGGCTTTGGTTCAGTCCAGTCCAGTATTTTCGCAGTCTGTAGCGATATACACATACATACATACATAGTGCTTCCGTTAGATACACACACACACACACACACACACACACACACACACACACACATACACACACACATATAATATAGATATATTAATATATATATAATATATATAGTATATATATATATATATATATACACACACACACACTCCATATATAGATATATATATATATATATTATATATATATATAACTATATATATATATACACACACACGCACACACAACACACACACACACAACACACATATACATATTATATATATATATATACCTATATATATATATAATATATATATATATACACACACATACACACACACAAGATACATGCAGCCTATATGAGTATCAATTTGCTGAAGACACAACGAACTTAATTTCCATTGCACCTAAATAGTGGTTCTTGTTCTGTTCAAGTAATTTCCGCCTAAATTCCTAGTAGTATTGTTGAACAGGCAAGTTTCGACGCCAGTCAATTACGGAAAACTATATTTTAACTACTATTCTAACCATTAGATTTAGAGTTTGCATGAAGAGCGTTGTAGATTTCTGTTTGGAAGTTATTTCTAGCACTACATTTTGTAAGCAACAACTGTTTTGCGCAAGGCGATCGGGTCCCATGACATCGATGAAGGAAGCGAACAAGGTGATGTTATCTAGGGATACCGGCTGGTAGGGGGAGTGGTAAGGGTTAGGGGAGGCTAGCTCAGCACCTATGGGCGGAAGGTGGTGGTTCGCTGTGTTCAGGGTTAAGAACTAGAGGGTCAGGTGATTGCGGGTTGGTGGTGGTTGCAGATCATTTACAGGAGTTCGAAGGCCGTGCGGCGAAACGCAAGTCGTTTGTCACCTGAAAGGACAGATTGATTTCAGGAGTCAGTTTCTCAGTGGACGTGTTCCCGATCGGTCTGGTCTGAAAGGCGGAGAAAAGGCTTCTGTTTCATTGACTTCACAATGGGTTTACGCAGTGAAATTGAAGTTGTGAGTTTTTCTCGCAAGTTGGAACTTGGTTACATGGAAATTCCTTCATTCGAGCTGGTACTTGTTGACAATTGTAGATGAATAGTGAATGACTACCGTGAACAATAGGCAATATTTATGCAAGTTCCATTTTTTCAGTCTCGAATGATACACTACACAGTATTTATTTTCCTGTGTAGATTCAAGAATTGATCGTAGGAACTGGACTGTCATTCTCGTGCCGCTTATTCGTGTATTTTAGAATTATAATCCCATCATCCTGTGCAGATAACCTTAGTGCGCTAAAAGTGGTATGCATATTTCGGTAGATCTAAGTGATAACTCCTCTTCGGGCATTTCTTTGGCAATTAGGTTCTTAATATATTTTGGTTGCTTATTAAGAATTGGCCATTATTTTTTGGGGGTAGACTGTTATTAACCCACAGGGGCTAGTACTGAACACTGCGAATAGAAGTTCTCTCTCGACGTGGTTTGGAAGTCTCATAAAGCCGTTGGTCCCGTTGCTGAATAACCACTGGTTCCATGCAACGCAACAACACCATACAAACAAACAAACAATAAAAACAGCCAAATACATTTGACGCCCCAATTCCTAGTGGCTGTCGTATTCGCGGGACCGTTCCTGGCAGTTTTTGTGGCGTTATTGCCTAGAATTACCAGTTCTTTTAATATTACTCCCATTGTTTATTAATGGCAGTGGAAAGAGTAATTTACACCAAAACTTGGCCGCATATTCTAAGGGAATGAGTCAACCGGCCATTGAAATGTATAAAAGCAGAAAGCGTTTCCGAATAAATCATTTAGGTCGGGTGGACACGTGAGTTCTGTAGACCACAAAATAGGCCTAGACGACCCGCTTCCCAACCCCCCCACTCTCCATCTTCGAAACCGCTATTAAGACTAAGTTTCTTGTAGGCGTTAACGATACAAAATGGGCGAGGCTTTTGCTGAGCAGAGATTGACATAGTTTGTATTCATACTTGTAGCTCATGAGTAATTCATTGGACATATACACCACTATGTAGGTTTGTTAATATCGAGAACGAACTGTTTTTGGGTTTACAAAATCCCTACAGTAGCTGATAAAAGTAGTTGAGGTTTGTGACAAATATTAACTACATCCATTACTGTACTTATAAAAGGAAAGACTGCTGCTGTTACTACAAGAATAAAAGGAAATTCTGCTGTTACTACATGAATAAATTTTTCATGACGGGCATTTTAGAGACCTTTTGAATATCTATACAGCACTTCTGCCTGCAGAACACTTCAGTCCAACTTTCCTCTCCTGAAAACTTTCATAATTGACCTTTCTACTGGTGGGGCATCTTCAGGGTTCTCATTGCAAAGGATTTTAATAGCAAAGCATAGAAAGTATCTTCGTTACAAGTTTTTTTAATTTATTCCGTTGTCAGTACGGTTATCTCGTTCCTTACGAGGGATTTCGCTTGAAGAATGCGGGAAGATGCTTTCCAATGAATATTTGCTAGTTTAACATGTAGCAAACGAAGATAGTTGTCATCCAGCATATAAATCTAAGCCAGATGCCATGAAAGTCGCTTTAGGATATTTTTCTTTTTAAGATCCTGCACAGTCTCACTGACAAACATAGAAACATCACCAATAACCACCTTCTTGAAGGCATAGTGCAACTACACGGCTTTTCTTGGTTGAGGACAGCTTCGAAGGGAAATTGATTTTTAAGCTAAAGACAGCTCGCGTCTTCGGTTATACTATGATTGTGTCTATTAAAACTGGCGTCACATTTAGGTTATTGACACCGAAATAAATTTAAATAGCAAGATATATAAGTTTAAAATGCCATATAAAAAATTTATATAAATATATTTATCACTATGAATTCTTACGTAGACTTTTTATGCATAATCTAATATTCGTTGAGGAGGCCCGTTTCCACATAAAGATATATAGCTGCTGCTCTATTACAATCATTAACGAGAACTGTAGCTAGAAAAAAATTGCATTCTGTCGCACCCCTCCTCCCCCAAGGACAGGAACTTATCTCAAATCCCCAAGTCTGGGACATTAGAGTCTAGTTCGACCAGCACATGTCTCGCAGTCAAGGGCACTGTACTACAGTCCTCGCAAACGATAATACCATGAGTTTTGTAAAGTAGTTGTAGTTAAGAAGGAAATATGAGTTCTCTATATAATGTGCATCTGTTGGCTTCAATCACTTTGGTTTTCCAACCGTAAAAGATTTTGGCCCAAATTAACAATTAACCTAATTGTTTGTTAAAACTAGTTGTTGCCCTGGGATGTGGGTGTGGCATGCTGTTGTAAATTTTAATATTTTTATACCATTACGCCCACAGGTGGAGTTCGTGCATAATACGATTAGGGTTGCTTTTTTCTTTTTACCCAAACACGTTAGATTTAAAACAACATAGTGCGAATACATACCAACAGCAGTGCCCAAGCTTCAAACTTGATGATTATTGCTTGATAATTTGGTTCTGTTTTTCGTAATTCTACACTAAATTGCACACGCTATGATATGAGAATTACTTGTTGAAACATAGGCAGCCTGTTTTTAAATACTTTAGGAATTATCAAAATGTAGAGGAGAGGGGATAGGAAACACTGGTAATGTTGGTCGTGTGGTGGTTGCGGTTAAGTGAAGGTTCCTTGGAGCAAATGGTCTTTTCAAATGAGTCGAAGGCAGAGATTTTATGTTCAGGGAAATTTTTAAAATCATTCATTACGTCTTGTTGTGTAACAGTGATGCTTCCAGCTTCGTGTGATGGCTGTTGTAACGATTATTGTAACCCTGTGTAGAAAGCCACATAATTTACCGGTTGATTTTCGTTTTTCATAGACCCCTTGCAAGTTGTTCAAACAGTGTTGTAGGAACTGGAGGAGACATTTTATTAGTCACTGTAAGAGTCATTGTCGGCGTTATCAGTGTTTTACCTCGCACTGGAAACTGTAGACCAGTAAAAATTCTCGTGTCGGATCGGCGTACTTCGTCCCAGGATTTTCTTTCCATCATATTACTAAAAATCAGCCAAACTGTCCATACTGAGGTCGGATGCGTGTTTGCGGATTTTTTTTTTTAATACAAGAGTTAAGTAATTTTTTCCCCAAGGGCTGTTTCCTTCTTACCGTTTTCTTGTTGCCCCCCCCGCCCCCCCCCCCCCCCAACCCCCATTTTTTAAAAAGTTGTCTGGCTTTTGTCGTTTTAGTTTCATGCTCCAAGTAGCCAGGGTCAACGTTGCATGTTGATCAATCGTGGATGCTGTTCTTTGTTCATATCAGCTATTCTATCTCCCTGTTAATGAACGCCTTGTGTTTTATTAGTACATACATTTCATTTTAAAGGGTGTATCATTCTTGTCATCAAAGCACAACGAATATATTTTGTCATAAGTCAAAGGGTCCAGGGACTGAAGAGATGCAGTATATAATATTTAGCTTCATTGTATAGTTTTAACAGACACCGCTGCTGTGCTCGCGCGCTCTCCTATGATATATAGGGGTGAAGTAATCGTGTTTGCTGTCACGAATTCATGTTTACAAGAAGTTGCCTTGACAGCGGAGATGACAAGATTGAAGCATTTATTAAATGGCAGCGGCTTTGTGAATAGATTGTCTTGATAAAGGGGTTAAAGTAGGAACAGTGGTAAGTTATGTTTCTCGAAATGTAAGAAAGAGGGATTCAAAGGTAAATGGATAACTTCGAAATGACAGAATGTTGACTAAATAGGTTTAATCAGCTATAGAACGTCGTGGTTGAAGAAGCGAATACATAAGTCAATTAGAAACAAATCTCTGCGCAAAAAAAGATAGGAAATGTCCTACTGTCATGAAAATGTCAGGATTTGTGGTACGCTACTTGACGTTGGCAACCAGGAATACTTTTTATTTATTTTTGTTTTTAGGCACGTATCAGGCAAATGGCTTAACTCAAGTATTTTCTAGTTACAGTTGAAAGTTTTAATAATGCCTTCATATTGAATTTTAGTCCACGGTGCAAAGTGCTTAATAGTCCGGATGCTGTGTCTTCAGTGTCCTTTTCCCATATCTTGGCGCCATTAGTCTGGATTTGCCCTACGCATTTTAACGACCCGCTGTTGTATTTCTGTTGGAGGTCTTTTACATGTACAGTATCTCCCTTCTTCAAGAAGTAAATTAAAACCAATTTTATATTATAGATTCTGTGTTATTCATACCCTGTGAAACCCATATCCATATTAAAGATGATTTTTTGAAATTCATTTACGCCGACTTTCTCAAGTTTTTATTATTATTATTGTTTGAGCTTCGCTGTGGTTTGGGACATAAAGAAGACTTGCGCCTTTCACTTCCGTCAGCCTTGTGTTTTTAAATTGTTAATTGGTGGGTTTAATTGAAGCATAATCTTGCCGTCATAGTGGGGAGGACGAGGGGTTAAGGATGGTCCAGGTTTCACAAAGATTCTTTGGCATGAAAATTTGGATTTCAGGAAAAACTGATTTCGTGAAATATCTATGCTCACTATTAAGATACTAAATTAAGGTGATCTCAATAGCCTGTGCTTTTATTGTTTCCTGATAAGCAATAAGTCCTGTTAAGGTAGCTTTAGTGAAGATTATTCAAGAAGTTTTTTTGCCTCAACCCAGGAGGCATCGCGGGAGAAACTGGTCCGCCTCAAGCATTCCGCGCAGCCTCCTTGAACTTGTCTGAGGGCTTGATGTTCAGGCATTGCTATCCTTTTGGGAAAGGTCGTCACATTATGGAATTTCACAAACTCCTCAACCAGGATAACTTCCATTATTTTCCGCCATATGGTGACCGTGCAGGTGGGACTAGGCTTTTGGAAGCAGACAGAAGTCACACTGCCAGGTTGGGCAAATAAGTTGCAATTCCTTCCGCGTTTCACATTGATTATGCATTGCTGTTCTGTTGCGTAATGCACTCAATTTGGTTTAACTCGTTTTTCAAGAAGGCTGTCGTAACTCCCTCATAATCCTACAGACGATCTATTTACCGGCAGACTCCATTTACAGAACAGAGTTTTTTCTTTTCATTTTTTAAAACTGTATTCTAAGTTAATAATCGCGCGTAGATAACGTCGGTGTTAACAGAAAACGAAATGACCTTGAAGTGTACACACAATTTTAAGAGTAAGAATCATGGTACCCATCTTGTAGGCCTCTTTCATACCCCATAGATAAAAGTCGAAATACTATGCATGAATCAGCTCTGAGACTTGTGGATAAGGACCCTTTAATTTACGACCATGCGGTGAATGGTGATTATATGTAGTTGACGTCTTGGCAGAAATCATTCGTGGACCAGGATAGTGTTTTCATTGAGTGCGATGAAATATTTACAGAGCTTTTCTTAGGGGGAAGGGCATCCTTTTTAATTTGAGATTTTTGACAATTGCGTATTGTGAAGCCACAAAGTTATTACTCTACTTCAGTTGGTAACAAATTTGGTTTTTTAAGTTTAGTTTTTTAAATGTAGGGAAGCTCTGAATAATAAGTTTTCCCTCATTTTAAATGTTAAGAAGTCTTTATCAACCAGTGCAATTTTGCAAGCGTTCAGAGTATATTTGATGAAGTAATAAGAGCGCCACCGTAATAAAATATTCTAAGCTGTTTGGTTTCGTAACCTAAACGAAAGAGCAAAATCTCCTGACGAAAGCTTCGGATCATAATATTCATTCGAGTAATGTTTTTGTATACTGAGCGTGACAAGTAGTATCTGCGCCGTGGATTGCGCTGTTGATCTGTATAAACATCTAATGAGGGAAAGACGCTAATAAAGTTTCGTTGCCTTGGCATTTAGTGGCCTTGTGTTGATTAGTCAGTGACGCAGTTTTTGAAAGCTTCATTCGCGAACACTTTTTTTTTTTTTTATTTATTTATTTATAATGGCAAGCCCTTGGTTCATTGCCCCTTATGGCCAATCCAAGTCCAGGTTTTTAAATGGGTTACCTGTCATTGGTCCTTCTCGTTGAATTATGCGGGCATGACCTCAGAGACGTACTGCGGAGATCAGTGGGTTCCCTCGGCCAATATTTCTGCTTTGGCAGTTTTGCTGACGTAGGTTGTGGGGTTTACGTCAGGAGGGAGGGGTCTTGAGATCTGGCACACTGGTTGCTCTAAGAATGACTATGGTGCCGTGACTTGTGTAATGGGAGTGGTTTGTATGAGGATGGCTTCTGTCACCTGTGTCCTCATCTATGCCAGGCTTGTTTACGCTCTTCGCTTTAATAATTATTCTCCTCCGACCTTGAGCTGGTCTTGTACCTAATGTCTCCTAATGGTTACTAGTAAGTAAGTCGTAGTGGTGTTGCAACAGCCTACTTTATCTATGGCATCAAGTATGAGAGAGAAATTCTGGTCGATTTTATTGAGGCGCACCTTCGGAAGGGGAGGAAGATTGTCGCAATATCCCCTAACTTTGTACCATTAGTTTTAACCACCTTATTATCTTCGCCTGCATTTGACCGAAATTTTAATGCCTCCCCTAGTCCTTAGTGTTTTGTACTGTTGTTAATACTAATGCAAAATTGAACTCGATAAACCGATTACAGTTGTATTTATAATTTCAATAAACAATCACGTCCCAAGCGCTATACTTTTCTCTAAGAGGTTGGAAAAATGTCAGTGATTACTCTTTCCTGGAGTTTTGTTGCTGCTAGAAATGCACTCTCCGTTAATAGCAACCCTCCCTGGAAAAAAGTTATCATTGTAAATTGATTTTAATTATCTTTCCCCAGTTTTCTATCTTCATATCAAATATTTTATCGACTCGTACAAACTGGTGAAGAGTAGTGTAATTTCTCAAATCTATTTTGCTTTAAATCTACCTCTTATTATACTATTCTCATCAATATTGGCCATTGCTTCTGTAACCTTTTCCTTGCCTCTCGGAAAGTAACGTATGGTCTTGATCTTATTTACAGATGGTCCTGTAAATTGAAGGTTGCTGTAATTTTTACGACCCCCTGTATAACTACCGAACAACTATTGCCTCTGTGTCCTTTATGGGATCTTTATTCATTGGTCATGTCATAAAATATCATGTATTTCTTAATGCTATTGGCCTTTTCCCATATAAGTCATTTTTATAAAATACTTCGGAGTTAAAAACGTAGATTAATTCTAGAAGTTTGATAAAAGGTTGTCTACCCTTCTTGCTTTTATTTTTTATAAAAAAAAATTCTTTATTTTGTCTTCAAAAGTGTCTTGGACACTGGAATTAGTTTCTTACTGCCTTCACCAAAATTATTTTTTTCATGATCATATAGAAACGCTCTGTTCCCGGTTAATTTTTTCCAATACGTATCATCTTTGTGCTAAATATTCCAATATTGAACCTTTCTTAATTTTAGACGGGTAAATTTTCACATCTTAATAATTAAAGCATTCTTTGTATATACTTCTTCTCTTCGAAGGTCGTCTTTACTCCAGTAAGTCTGCTTATTTTTCGTTGCCAGCTTTTCTGTTTGTAATGCTCTCGTTTCAGTGTGTTTCTATCTCGCCTGTTATCAGCAGTTTTTTCTTCTCTTCTGTACCCCAAATATGTTACAGAACTTTCTTTAAGGTCTTCACTCACCTACTTTGTGGAATGACTTGGCCGAAGAGGCCAGGCGTGTCGTCTCCCAGAAGTTCTCGTACTTTACTATTGTAGGCCCAAGGTGGGACAGACCCTCTCGCCTTCGTAAATATAATACTGTGGCATCTTGGATTGATGATTGCACCTTGGCGCGGCTCAAAATTTTATATTTTTATAAGACATTCTTCAGTTTGCCCCTTAAAGGCTGTATTACCATTATACTCGAAGTTTTCCATCGTCTAACTAGGTAATATAAAATGAGTTAATAATTTACTTTACTGCATTTGAGGTGCTTTTCATCCTCTCAATCTTATCTTATTGCCTCGTGGAAAGGAGTGTTACAAAACCCCACGAATGGTCTAAATTACTTCAGAGCAAATTTAAAGTGAACTCTATGTTAGCTCAAAAGCTTTATATTAGTGATAAAGGGATTATTTTATATCTTGCTTTTTTAAAGCTATTGCCCGTAAGGTCAGCAACTTCTCCCTTCTCCCTACTCTCAAATTCAGATTGGGTACCTGCTATTAGTGTTGCTGCTGCTGCTACTACTACTACTACCCCTACTAAACCTGCAAGATTTGAAATATCCTCTTTATTTGACAAAATAACCCCTTGCCTATTACGATCTTGTAATTTGTGGAGTCTTAAAGATGTGGTTATTATTACGCAACTGATTTAGGGATCAAGGGAGTTTGGAGTAAGATATGACCGAGTTGACTTATGAGGATCAACAAGCTTCTTACTCTCTTTCGGGAGACTTATTTTTTCACGAATATTACGCAGCGTTGGGATATGATTATAATTTGGCTGCCCTCCAGACTTGTGCCCAACTTCTTTGCCGGTTTGAACCGTTAGAGAGAATGCTCGCCGCCGCTGACTACATTTTAGGGTCATCCTCTTCCCTCTTCATTCGAGTGGGCTTCTTAACTCTGCGTTGAATCCAGTTGGACGCTTATTTTGCTCTCTTAAAAAATTTAATGCTTTAGTGACGTATTAAATAATGTAACTGCGTCAAGTAATATAGCTTGAATCTTCAAATAAGTTTTGATTGAATGTGTCCGTCAAGAGTTCTTTCTTTTCTACAGGTGCATTCCTCAGGTTGAGCCCTCAGGTATTTGAAGACGTCATTTACTACGTCATGAGGAGTGGGTGGGATTAGAGGTCGATTTGGGAGGAGCATACAGCCATAGGTGGGAGGAGTCGAGGGAGGGGAAATGGGGGTGAGTGGGAATTTTTTTTAGGGACAAACATCGGGCTGGAGAGAGAGAGATCAGAGTAGGAAAGGTCGCTCATTTCTAGTCCACCAGTGATAACGTGAAGCTTAACGTCCTCAATTTTTATAAATACAAACTGGCTTCAGTTTTGGGAGTTCATACAGTATTCGACCAGTTTGCTGGTAATGAATGTGGAAATTTCTGTACAAAGTATTTGTTTAATATAAGAAGTGCTCCGCCAAAGGAGATCGTTTTTAGATAGTGACATTCTATGCTTGGTAATATTGTGAAGTGCAGTGTATTGTATTGACGTTATTTTGATTCTAATGTGAACATTTTGTATCAGTGGTTTTTGTTGTTGTTCTGAATGTGCTCATTAATCGGGAAACTGAGACTTGACTTGTGTCTTGCAATAGTGTTCCAGTTTAAATCATAATGAAAGTATGCAAATGAACGTCTGCCATACTAGTCTTAATACCATGGTGCTCTGTTGCACTTGAGTAACAATGCATCATCCAATTGACTTTTGCCGGGGGATAGCTGTAACAAAATCTTCTTATTTTCTCTTAGACTTGTGCATATTTTGCACTCGGCCGGAAGGATTGTGAGGAACTGATCGCACTCATCAGCCATAAATGTCAGTATTAAAACAATATGTAGTGTTAACTACATATTTCCCAACTATAGCAGGGCTGATTCATGGGAGATTTGAAAATGGGCAAAGCTGCGTCCGTTGGAAGAGAATAGTAGGAAGACTGAAGCGTCACCCTTTCCACCCGTTGCCTGAGTTGAAATAAAGTAGTTCAGGATTTAGCTTGGTAAAATAAAGTTTGTGGCCCCAACAGTCAGCCGTAAGGCGAATTTCCTGGAAGCGAGTTCGGTTTAAAGATTTTACCCCAATGTAGGCATCTTGAATGGTGCCCCAAGACCCAGAAGTGGTCACTCTTGTAGAGCTCATCATAATATATTCCACTTGCCAAAATATAATGATCCTACCCTTACCGCCAGCTTCCCCCCCCCCCACCCCCCCCCCCCCCAGAGTGAGATGCTATTTTTAAGCCTGTGGGCAAGTTTGATTCTGCCTTTTAAGTTTCCCGAATGAGAGAGGGGGGGGGGGGGGGAGGTACTTCGCTGCATTGAGGGCCAACGCTCCCCCAGGAAGCAGAGGTAATCATCATCATCATCATCGTCGTTCTCCTTGAAAATCCTACGCTTAGGCCCCAGTTCCGGTCGCCCTTCGGTGGCTTCCCAGGGTTGCCGACGACGGAGTAATAAGAAAAGGTTTATGGAAGGCGCTTTCGTTTTTTATTTTTTTTTTCCTCGATGGAGGCTTGGTGTTGATTTCTTCTACAAAGTATGTTGTGCAACAGGTGCTACTGTAATTATCTATCCTCCCCCCCCCCACCCCTACTCCTCCGAATCTGCGTTGTCGTCTTCCTCCTCCATTACACCCGCCCCCCTCTCTCCCCCCTAGACCGTAGCGGCTTCAAATTCCTCTTCCTATACCAGCGTTTAGCAGAGACGCCTTCGAAACTTCCCGATGTGTCTTCCTACTTCACTAAAAGTTTCGTGGAGTCTTGCTTTCCTAAAGTAGAGTAGACGGTTACACAGTTTGTGGGCGTTGTGGAACATGGGGAAGATATTTTAAAATGAGTGGTAAAACAGTAGACTGACGCTTTCTGGATGAAACGCTTGTTTCAATCAGTGTGTTCTTTGCTTCTAACGTTGCTGGTATGTTGTTGCTTAGTGTGAACTGGGTGTGCTAGGGCACCAAATTATTAGACAAGGAAAATTTAGTGGCTTCGCTAAAGAAGTCATTAGTTTGTGCCTTAAGGGGTACTTTGTTTTAATACTGACGTTCAGTTAACTTGAGAATTTAGCTAGAAGTTTGTATAGGTGTAGACAGTTCGATGTTAGACGCCGTTTATGCTGTCTTAGTCTTATTATGACTTGTGTACTCAGTCAGGTGTTTTGTGATAAGACTTCCTCAGATTTTGTGTAAAATATTTAATGACATTGTTCGTGCGAATAACGTGTGATTAAAATTCACTTCCGCTCTGGCGGGGGTGGTCATTAAGTTAGTGGCATGAAAAAAAAAGGGGTGGGGTGGGGGGGCGCAAAAAAAAATCACCATGACATGCGCAACATAACTTAATTGTAGCTGGTAATTGGATAGTGGACTAGATATGCCGATGAAGATAGTATCCTTTTTGTGTTTTCTAAGTAAATAGGGTGCTGAAGTATCATTCTTTATAATATATAGTTCTTGTTGCAGAGTAACGTGATTATTCCTCTAGTAAATTATAAAATTTCGTTTCAGTAAGGAACTTTTTAGCAGATTTAAAACTGGCACTTCGAGAACCAGTGCTTGTTGTTGTTGTTGGATTAAGCTAGCCATGTGGGAGACTTGTTGAGCAACAAGAGCCTCCTAGAGCAGTCCGTAGAGCACGAAGTACGAACGGCTGACTTCGCCGGGTATTAAAAGGCACATTAGGTGTTTTCGGTGCTCAGGACCTAAAAAATAATTTAAATAGAAAATCTAAACTCCAGCCTGTTTGCAATCTGTAAATGGTTGGATTTCGTCGCTTTGTGCAACCTATGCAGTGAATCAGTGTGAAAGAACCAACGTGAATTTTTTCTTTTCCGTACGAAGGGTGACGTTATAGCTGCTCTGAGTCTGGTGTTACTGTATAGTAATTTCGAGGGAGTACTTTTAATCTGGCCAAATTCTTAAGTGGGCATTCAAGGTATTTGCGTGGTGACGAAATTCAAGACCATCGTTGCCAATGCGACCAGAAAACGTTTGGAGACGGAGACAGAATTGTCATTATTGCAGCTTAGATTTCGTCTTGATAAGCTGGCAATGGTGCGTTACGGGAATGTTGCAGATCAGTTGCACGCAAATCCGGTTTAAATCACGTGAGGAATTTCTTGTCCTGGGGAGATCTGGATTGCTGAATGATAAACAGTGTGTGGTGGAATCTCCTCCTCCTGAATTGCGTTCACCACATCTAAAGCAATTTTCTTGAAGGGGATATTTGCTGCGGAGACAAACCACACTAGGAAATGCCAGTCTTTGAAAGTTTTTTTTCCTTTTTTTTTTATGTGCTGGAAAATTCCAAGGTGCGCCTTTGGTCACTTAGGTTGTGCATTCTGTATAGTCCGACGTCCGAGGGTTATGTTATCTGCCGGTAACAGAATTCCCATTTCTGTCGTTATCGTAAGTCCATCTGGGGGGACTTTAGAAAACCCTGGCCTCCCTCGTTCCCTCGCTGTCTATGGAAGATTCCTCGGACTCGTTAAGCAGGTTTTGTCTCGCCGCTTGTTTTGTTTTCTTAGTCATTCAAGTTTTTCTTTTAGGTGCTTTGGGAACTACTGTATTATCAAGTTGGAACTCTCCGAGATGACGTCAAAGTTTAACACACTGATAAGGAATTAAAAAAAAACTCCATTTACGATATCCTTTAGGGCTCCTTTATCTGTTTCCTAACTTTTATCTCTAAAGCATTTTGGAACTTAAAGAGAAATTCTTTGAGGCAAAACTGAGGGAACTTTCTTTTTAATGATTTGACTAATTATTTATAAAAAATATTCACGAGTGCCCTCCATGAACTCCTTATATAAGAAGTCCTAAAATGCGTATGATGTTGGGGTTCTGTCTTTGATCGAGGTCGGCTAAACCTTTTGTAGTTTTACAGTATCGTTGCTTGGATAACTTATTACTTTTTGTAAACTTGAACTAAACTTCGCTAAAAATGTTACTCTTTCTCACTCACAGTTGCCAATGTGGGGAGATTCCACGCATTAATGACGCTTCTCGGCCTGTTAATTCTTAGGGCTGTCCAACCACTTTTAAATCTTAATTTTTAAAAGTGGCATTTTTAAAAAGGGTATTTGGCTTTGATTATAAATTGAGCAACACCCCTTCCACGTGTGCTCATCACTTTGCTATCATTAATAAGACACTTCGAGAGACTAAATAGGTTTTCTGCCAATGTCTCTGGCTAGAACAAACTGGCAGCTGACGCCAGCTTGATGGGGGTGGTAGTGATGGAAGAGACAAGGCCCCGTGATCCAGTGAGGCTTATTTATAAGCCGGTTGGTCTGTTCAGCATTACCATAGATTGGGACGTGTCAAGTCTTAAAATTGTCGGCGATAGCGCCTTCTGAAATATACGTAGGTCAAACGTGGATCAAGATGAGTTTGAAACAGAGCTCTCAGTGGATTTTCGTTAAGACTTTTCAGTCACGTTGCCTTTGAGAGTTGTCTCCATATTTCGTTTCACTTTGAAATGTTATTGAAATCCGGGGTTTTAACGTCGATACAAAAACCTTGAGCGTATCAGGTTCGTTTAATTATGAAAATTGACGGTCATTGTCTTTTGTTGTAGTAATGAAAAGAGGTTTTCCCAAGATGGCAACAGTCTTTTATAGGCTATTAACAGGTCATGACACTGATCAATAACTCAAAACTACGTAGAATAAGAGCAGAATAGCTGCTGCATGTGGATATTGAATTCCATTTTAGTCTTCGGATTTCTCTAGTAGGTTTTTTGTATTTGTAAATAAAATAAAAGGTGGTCAGGGTTTCCCCATTATAAGACTTAACCATCTAAGCAAGAGGATTAACATATATTGTGCTCTTAAAATATTGGTTGTGGCTAGTAAGTTCCAACACTGGTGTTGCATACGGTCAAGGAGCAGAGAAAACCGTGGGTCGACGTTAGTGGATGCGGGGCCAGAGAAAATGATTAAATATTGACCTGAACTACATTTACGCATTTTTTTTTTTCGCACGGCTTGAACTACTTATCCCTTTTTATAACATGTACACTAGGAAATTGCCACAGTACCCCATACCTTGCAATATCAGCTAGTGTATCATCCCTTGGTCTGAATACCAGTGTTTATTGGCCTCGGGCATGGGCATATATCCACCTATCATAAACGGGCCAACAAATTGTTGGCAGAGATGATGCCTGGGGTTCTCAGGAGCAGATGCCGGCAAGCTTTCAATTGCTCTCCGTCGGGGACATATGCATACGGACGCTGTTCGACGATCAAAACAAGTTGTTTAGTGAAGTAAGGTTTTTATTTTCGATTTAGTTGTAGGCTCTATTCTCCCGCAGCGAGTAGTTAGTTGTAATGAGCGCGTTTCCTTTAATGAATTTTGTGGAAGAATGACTTTATATCAAAAGCGATGAGGTTCAGACTTCGCTTTCTGTGCTACACAGATATTTAATTGGGGGATATGCTTTGGGTGGGTGCTTTTTGGAGACCTTTCCTTAAATTACTCTAGTATGAAGAGAAGTGAACGTCGATCATATATCGTATTTTTTTATCACTAATAGCGACATTTAAGATTTAAAGTACCGTGTCATTCAGAACTTATTTACCGTGACAAAAACGACCAAGCTTTGTACCTTGAATAGTCATCATTGGTGTAGTAATGGGTAAAATGTCAGTTTAGAACGTGGCGACCCCATTACCTGTTTTTATCACACTACCCTTCTACAGGTGCCCTTGAAAGGAAGGGAACTGACGATCTTGATGCGCACTGCCTATGAATAAATGTGCGGAACAGCAATCTTGTTTCTTTGTTCAGTTTTTATTCAGTCATGAAAAATATATTTTCACTGCATCATAATTGATGGTTATACTATTATTATAGTAATAACAATATGTTGTGCATTGGTGGGTCTTGGGAGGAGGTCTGGGTGGTTCCAGTGTGGAGGGGCTGTGGGTAAGTGAAGGGAGGTGAAACGAAGATTACGCAGTTTCTTTTGTCATTTTCTTTCGTCCTTGAGGACCCGCAGTCTGATTGGTTACTGTGTCCCGAACTTGATGTGACTTCCTCACGCATACAATAACTTGTATATACGCGTACTATGTAAATTGTAAATACTATGTATGCATACATGTATAAAATATGCATATATAATGTATATATATATAATACATGTTATGCTTATATATATATATATATATATATATATATATATATATATATATAAGATATATATAATATATATATGGTACACATGCAAGGTACATGCATATCTTGATCAGTACATAATGACAGACGGACAGGAAACATGGCATCATTGAGAAATATGACTTGTTTTTCAGAAAGGAGAGATTGAGCAGGAAAGCCTCAAGTCCTCAGTGCCGTCCTCCTCCTCATTCTCGGAGCCTCGACCAGATACTCCGGAGACGACTTCGGCTCGCTCTGAATCCCCCGAGTGCTCCCCGTCAGTTGCTCCATCGCAGCATTTCGCCGACTCGAGACCAAGAACGGAAATGTTCAAGTCGCCAAGTAAACAGGCCGAGTATCTTAATGGTAAGTGAAACGAGCGTCTTTTCCAGTTCGTTTTTGGATGCATGGCTGCTTTGATATGTTGCATACCTGGCATCTCTCAAAATTGTACACTCAAATTCTTGTTTGATTAGGTAATTTGACGTGACATCTGTGAAACCGATACTGTAAAATGAAGCACTTTTGAATTTCATTACTTTGATGTATTCAATTTTTAGTAATTGAAACTACCTTATCCACAGGACCAGATCAGCTTGTTCCTTCAGATGCCATAAAAACCTGGGAACCAACTGGAGCAGTTAAGCTCAAAATTGGGGACCAGGGTGTTTCAGCCCACACGCCAATATCTGTACCAACTCTTTTAAAGAAAGCGGCTGACAAGTAAGTTTCAGTATCATTTTGACAAATTTTGTTCCAAGTTTATTCATTTTACTTCAAGTAGAACGTTGAACTATGGAGGAACTAACGATTGAATAGTTCTTATTACCGTACATGTTCTTAATGTCATTACAGTTTACTTTTGTTTCACCAAAATATAAACAGATTTGTACACACTTGAGCTATATTTCTTCTTTTAGTCTGTAATATTAATTTCCTGCAGATACCCCCTCACAAATGCAATGTGCGTCAAGAGAGATGGCGTCTGGAAAGGGACAACCTACAAAGAATATTATGATCAAGTTCGAACCATGGCAAAGGCTTTTATTAAGCTTGGTCTAGAGAGATTTCATGGGGTGTGCATACTGGGTTTCAACTCTCCTGAATGGTTCATTTCTGATCTTGCAGCAATCTTTGCTGGGTAAGTAAAGTCATTTGTTTCAAGGTGAAATTTATATTTGCCAATGAATAAGATGAAAATTAGTCTAGTACAGGTATTTGTCTCTAGGTAAAGATTTATCATTAAATGAGATGAAAAATGGGCGGAGTTATTACAGCTCGGTCAGACAGTTCCCTGATTACTAAGATGTGTTTTTTTTTTTTTTTCAGTGGTTTTGCAGCTGGCATTTATACCACAAATTCTGCAGAGTCTTGTGAGCATTGTGCAGTAAATTGTGAAGCTCAAATCTGGGTGGTAGAGGACCAAAAGCAGCTGGATAAAGTTCTTAAGATTCGTGAAAACTTACCCCATTTGAAAACAATAATTCAATATTCAGGGAAACCAACTGTCGAGGGAGTTATAAGCTGGGCTGAGGCTATGGCGATTGGAAGGCAACAACCTGACACAGAGTTAGAGCAGAGGCTTTGCCGTATTGCTGTCAATCAGTGCTGTACTTTGATTTACACGTCGGGTACCACTGGCCCCCCAAAAGGTGTTATGCTCAGTCATGACAACTTGACTTGGACTGCCCATGCTAATTCTGTCAATGTTGACTTTCATCCAGGAAAAGAAGTACTGATCAGTTTTTTGCCACTCTCTCATGTTGCTGCACAAATGGCTGACATTTATACTTGTATGTATGCTGGTGGTACTTGCTATTTTGCACAACCAGACGCCCTAAAGGGTAGTTTAGGGGCCACTCTGAAAGAAGTGCGACCCACTGTGTTCTTGGGGGTTCCACGAGTTTGGGAGAAGATTTATGAAAAGATGATGGAAGTCGGTAAGAAGACCACAGGTGTTAAAAGGTCCATTGCTACCTGGGCAAAGTCAATTGGACTGGAAGCAAACGAACGTAAACAAAGGCAGGACTTCAGGAAACCTTTCTGCTTCTCTATTGCTAATGCTGTTGTTTTCAAGAAAATCAAGACTGTTCTTGGATTTGACAGGTGCAGGCTGTTTATCTCTGCAGCAGCTCCGATTTCACCAGACATTGTGAGATATTTTCATAGCCTTGATATAACACTAACTGAAATTTATGGCATGTCCGAGTCCTCAGGTCCTCACACTGTTGGCCTAGAAAAAGCATTTAAGGTTGGCAGCTGTGGTCGCACTCCCCCAGGCTTCTATACAAAGTTGCACAATCCTGATAAAGATGGCAATGGTGAAATATGCATGGGTGGTCGCCATGTTTCAATGGGCTATTTGCATATGGAAGACAAAACTCATGAAGCCATTGATGATGATGGTTGGTTGCACACTGGGGATATTGGGAAGCTGGACAGTGACAATTTCTTGTTCATTACTGGTCGTCTGAAAGAACTAATTATTACTGCTGGTGGAGAGAACGTAGCACCAGTGCTTGTAGAAGATACTCTCAAGTCAGAGCTTCCTTGCTTGAGCAACTGTATGCTTATTGGTGACAAAAGGAAGTTCTTGTCTATTTTGCTCACAATGAAGGTTAGTTTCCTTATATATTATGGTATTACTTTTTGGCATTGCAGTTTTAAATCACTAATTTTATGTGCAATGAGTACAATTTTCAGTTTAATTAGGAGTGTGCATGTGGAAATATCTGGAATAGTTAATTAGGAGAGCAAGTCTCTGATACTTAAGTACACTACGTACTGTAAATAACCATATGAAATCCAATGTATATGTTAAATGGAATATGGAATTTGGATTGTTGAAGTACCAATAAGGCTGAGCAGCTAGGTGTTCGCTTTGGTATTGATATATTTTGGGTAATGTAAATTGGTTGGAGATGGGTCTGGGAAGAGTTAAGTTCTACTACATGCTGGGTGAAGATGAAGCCAGTTTTAAGTGAATGTAAATGTCAAAAGACTAATACAGGATGGTTTAGCTAGTATTTTCACAATTAAGTTGGCTAATGCCTACTTAATGGAAGTGGTTCTTGAGAGTCCCAAGTGTAACAAGATTCTTTTAGTGGTGGTGTTTTCATTAGGATTATATATATGAATATACAGATGATGTAGTCTTGTTGTGTCGAGGCGAGAACAAAAAATTAAGGATGCAAGAAAATTCTTCTTTGCCTTCAGCTTTTCCCATTTCTATACATTGCTGTTTCTAGTCAGCCTTCTCCAACTTCCTCTGTCCTGTACATTAATCTTCTCTTAAACCCTTTTCCTTCATGCCATTCAATAATTTATCTTTCCACCTGAACTTTGCCCTTCCCCTCCCTCTTCTGCTCCCCACCTCCATGTTCATAACCCTCTTGCATGTGTTTTTCTCTCCTCCTGACATGACCAAATTCATTTCAGTCTTCTTTCCTGAGCTTTATTTTGAAACCACTAATACTTTGACTGTCCCCCCTGATAAATTCATTCCAGGTCTTGTCTCTTTGTGACACAACACATCCACCTCAAGCATTCTCAACTCGGCCACTTCTATTTTTCTTTCTTGTTCTTTACTGGCCAAGTCCTTGCCCCATAGAGCATGGCTGGTCTAACTACGCTTTTATGAGACTTCTCTTTTAACTTTTGCACTGATCCTCCTGTTACATAGTATCCCTGGTGACTTTCTCCAATCTCCAACTCATCCATGCACTGACTTCTGCATTTAGGTTTCCATTCTCACTCACAACAGAACCAAGATATTTGAAGGAGCTAACCCTCTTTGTCTTCTTGGTCCAATTTCACTGTTCCCTGCCATTCCTCTCCACCTTTCCACACATATTTTGTTTTTGTTCGGCTAATTTTTAAGCCTCTACTCTCAAGTTCTTCTCTCCATCTTCCTAGCTTGAGTTGGACACCTTCTCTTGTTAGATCAGTCAGCACAGTGTCATCAGCAAACATTGCACACAAGGCACCTCTTCTCTAACTTCCAATGTTATAACATCCTTCACAATATCAAACACGTAGGGACTAAGGGCTGAACCCTGGTGGAGACCAACTTTCACCTTAAACTTCTCTGTAGTTCCAACAGTGCTTCTTACTTGCATGGTTGCCTCTGCATACATATCTTTCATTATTCTGACATACTTTTCAGAAACACTTTTCTCTCAAGCTCCTCCATACTTCCTGCCTAGGTATCCTATCATGCTTTTTCCAAGTCGATAAACACCAGATGTAGTACTTTCTGCCCCTCTCTCTTTTTTCTACTGTCTGCCTTAGTGCAAATATTGGATCAACTGTGCTCTTTCCTGGCATAAAACCAACTTGTCCTTCACAAATTTTGGTTTCCATTCTCAGTCTTCCTTCTATAATCATCTTATATATTTTCATTGTATGTGATATTAGTTTAATTCCTCTGTAGTTCCCACACTCCTGTACATCACTCTTCCCTTTGTAGATTGGGACCATTAGACTATTTCTCCACAAGTCAGGCATTCTTTCTTGGCAATATATCTTAGACATTAAATCCCACAGGATGTCGATGCTTTCCACACCTAAACAATTCCACACTTCAGCTGGTATTCCATCAGGTCCCACTACATTCCCCTTCATTTTATCCAGTCCCTTCTTAATCTCTTCTCTGCTGATATCCTAGACTATTCTTTCATGAGGGGTTTCCATCTTTTTATTGTTCTTGGGTTTTCTTCATTTAGTAACTCTTCAAAGTACTCCTTCCATCTAGCTATTATTATGCTTTCTTCTTTTGATAAAACACTTCCATTTTTGCTATCTATTGTATTCTCTTTTGCCCTTTAGCAGTCTCTTAAGTTCTCAGTTTGTCCATTGCAATTGCTTTTACCCATGTTACTGCCCTTTGAGCTTCTTTATTTGCAGTTTTTCAAACTCCTATTTTTCTCAGATTGATTCCTATCATAAGCTACTCCTGCTTCCTTATTCTTCATCTTGGGTGTTGGGTTCCTTCACTAGCTCTCTTTCTCCTTTGGTGGTCCTCTACCAGATGTCTTCCGCAGTAATTCTTCTGCTATTTTAAGGATCATTGTACTATTTCCTGTCCACCAAGTGCTCACATCTTCCACCAATCTGATGCCCCTACGAACTGCTTCCTTAAATCTCTCTCTGATTTCTTAAGGATGCAAGAATGTTAGTACACAAAGTTACTAAATACCACAAGCTTTGACAGAAAAATAAAAAACTATCTAATTAAAATAAAAAATAAAAAAACTGTTCATCTAATATGGTTTCTGTTTTTGCAGACTAACATGAATATGGATACAGGAGAACCTTTAGATGCTTTAACACCAGCAGCTATAGAGTGGTGCCGCAGTGTAGGATCTCGAGCAAATACCATTCAGGATGTGTTAGCTGGACCAGATGTGAATATAATGCGGGCAATCCAGGATGGGATTGATAGAGCAAATAAACAAGCTCCTTCAAATGCCCAGAGGATACAGAAATGGACAATCTTGCCAAAAGACTTCTCCATACCAGGTGGTGAATTAGGTAAGTCCGTTTTGACTTTATAAATTAGTTTTTGAATTGTCTGGTCGGTCTTAACTGGTCTTTTAAGATTACAGGTCATGAGGTGGATTAGTTTTTCCAGTTACCTCATGCTCAATATCGAATTCACTAACAAAGTTGGAAAATATTTGGGATTAACTTCCAAAAGGTTAGAAAGTAGAATTTACTGGGTTTCAAGTACCAACAATTGAATGATTCAAAAACTACTAGTTAATATGTGAAAATTATTACGTGTTGCCATTATCATAGTACAGTACATGCTGCTACTTGCCATTAACTTGAAGCTTGACTTACCTTGGGAAATACATAGTTGTAATCACTTTTGTGCAAAAATGCTTAAGGCACACTGGTAGTTCACATTTACACGAAATGAGTATCATTGACTTAGAATTCTATACTGTAGGGAAATTCTAATACTGTAGGTTAATTCTAAATATTAATTTGTTGCTGCTGAACTGTAAAAATATAGTACATAGTGTCATGACTGTGCCAGTACTGAAAATCAGGTGAAGTACTGCCTGTCAATGGAGTTCTCCATGGAAACTAAAGGTTGAAGGCACTTGGGTCAGCCCTATGGGAACTCTTATAACAGAATTTAGATCTACAAATTTTGATTGTTATCACCTTAAAAATCAAAATTTAGGAAGCTTTTTGAAATTAGTGGAAACTTACTTATTCCGACTAAAAGATAGCTAAAAATAGTTGCCTACTGTACAACTTTTACTCACATATTTCTTTAGTTTTTGAATCTTTTATCTTTTCAGTCACATATTCAACTGCAGAGAATACTTAATGTTAGTTTTTGTTAAATCTGTGATTAAAAATATTTTTGAAATTGATCAGTAGAACTGAAATTGGAACCTTTAATATTGTAGTATTATGATTTTGAAACTCAAATTTTGTATTTTTCAGGACCAACTATGAAAACCAAAAGGCCCCAAGTTGTTTTGAAGTACAGCGAGACTATTGAAAGGTTTTATGAATCTTAGTATTATAATATGGGGTTGGGGTTGCCTAGTGTGCCTTCAGGACCAATGGCTAAAGGATTTTGTAAGCTCAATTTTATTTTATATAAGGCTAATGGCAAAACTGAAACTCCTAGTTATGATTTCTACCTTAAATCAAACTCCTAGTTATGATTTCTACCTTAAATCACACTAAGTTTCATGTTTGGTCCATGGCACAAGATGCTGTGTGGTGTCAATAAGTTCAACCAAAATATGACTAAGTTTTTATAGTACGAGTCCTAATGTCACTTGACAGATTGTTGAAAGTAATTAGTTTTGGTAAGTGGTCATACTGAAGATTTTGAAGACTGCCAAAATATCTACACAAATTAAATTTAGATATCAGTGATGTAGATTGTGCTTGTGAACATGAGAAGGTTGAATTGCTAAATCTTTATATAGCTGAAGTCTAGATAATGTGATACATAGTGCAGGGGCTGTGTGATAAATGTACAGTATGTTAGTATGCATAGAATCAAAGTATCTTGATCGTAATATGTCCAATGTGCCACTGTGTGACTGAAGATATTTTATTTTTAATATATTGGTAACAATACAGAGTTCATGTCACTTCCTGCAATTTAATCTAAAATCAATATGTATAGAATAGTGATATTAATTTGGATATAGAGTATTAATTTTTTAAAGTTACTGAAGTGTCAATGTGGAAATTTTAATGATAATTGGAAAATGGTAGCAAGAGAAGTCTTTAAACTTGTTTTGCATTTAGTAAATGATTGCATTTAAAAGAAAGGAAGGTAAACCCTGTATTGGCCTATGAACCTGTATAGATTCTGTTATTTATGTTTATTTGCTCCTCAAACGCACTAGGGATAGCATAGTACTTAAGATAATTTTTAAGGAGTTATTCAACAATGCAATCTTTATGTACCTGTAAAAATAGCTTGCTTTCCCTTGTGCAATGTATGTTTGTATATTAAGATTACCAGACTGTTCAAAGTTGGATTTAACCTTATGTATATGTAACTGAATTTGTATATGTAACTGAATTTGTATATGTGGAATTTGTTTAAAAGTCCAAACTCAATTATATATTTTTACCCTTTGAAACGGAAAAATGTTTTAAGTGGTAAAGATCTCTCAATTCTGCTTAAATCAGGCCTTCCTTGGGCAGTTTACAGAGACATTACTATGAAGTGCTTTCAGCATCCCTTAAGCTCTGGGAAGCCCTGGCTGTACAACTATTATAATTTGCTCCTCTTATCATTTCAAGCCCTTTGGAAAAGGCCTGTGAAACAAATGTTATTGCAGGTGATGGTGTTAACTGATTATCATCAAATTTGTTTTAAGAAAATTGTTTATAGAAACCATTTACTTTCGGTATGCTGAAATGAATGAGGCAGAGGAAACCTAAATAAAGTACTAATCTCGGCTGCATTTGAATTTGAAGAATATATAACTTTCAAATCTGATGTACAGGTATAACTGAGGGTTTTTACCGATTTGAGAACTTTGTAAATAATAATCGGATAAACACAACTGAGGTGTACTCTTAATTACTGAAACTCCAATTTTGACGCATTCTATTTATGCACAAATTACTGAGAGGTGGCATGGATCATATGTGAAGCTGTCTTAATTGTGGTACAGTAATTTATCTTAGAAATAAAAACACATAATTGACAATTCTGCAAGCAAATTATGATACTGAACACTTGTGACTGCCATGGTATCCATTAGGTTGCAGATTCTTAGTGGCCTTAAAGCCATAGCCTTGAACATCAATGGAGGTAAAGGGTCAACTGGTATATTTTAAGACTGCATGTCCCTGCATATGATGTGATGTGATCACTAAATGTAAACTTTTAAAACTATTTGCTTCAATTGGCAACTGGATTAGTTACTAGCAAGGTTTCTCACAAACTTATTTTACTGTCTAGAAACTCTTTCAGTTATTTGATTGAGTACTGGGCCACAGTTTAATTTGAGGTAGTCACAGTAATGATTTGGGGCTAATACAGGCTTGTACCCAGAGTTTTTTTTGTTTTTTTTTTGGGGGGGGCTTGTTTTTCACAAAACTCTACTTTTTCTTCTATAAATGTCATTGCATATTCAGGTATAATCAAGATGAAATACTTTTAAAATTTTTTTAGTTATATATTAAGAAGAAAAATTGGCTTTACGGTCTATGCCCTTCTCCCCTTATTCAAAGTACTGACTTTGGTTAACAGAATTTTACTTAAAATCATTTACAAATAGGGTGGCCTATATCATATTCCTATTGTCACTCCTGTATTTCCTACTATTAAAGAATGATGTTAGTATTTCCTACTACTAAAAAAGGATTAAGTTAATGTTTGATAAAAAAAAAAAAATTGCCCAAAAAACTAAAGATTGCTATAACTTTGAAAGTATGTACAGTTCAATGAAAAGGATAGTCACAGAAAATATGGACTAACAGAAATTTTACCCTAGACTCCCCCCTCGGTACAGGCCTGCAATAGTCGCTGTACATCTGATATAGTGGTAATGAAAAGTACCCCACTACTAATATCTACAATTTAAATCTAAATATTATCAAATGGAATGTAAACTAAATTTTAACTAAATCCATTAGGGCAAACTACAACAATTAATATCAGGAAATATTCCCACATATATGTAACTCCAACACTAAATATAATACAGCAAGGAGTTAGCACCTGTTAAGATACTCCCACTTGAGAAATATACGATCCTTCAAGAACTGGCTGTAATGTCTACTGGATTCCTTTCTGGATGCAGTCCTTTCTCTTTACCTCCCCATGCACCAAATAGACTGCCATATATGTATAATTTACCCTTTTCTCACACCTGCCATTGATATCAGACCTTGTGTGTTTATTGTTTTAAGGATTAAAGTGAACTAGCTTTCAGCAAGCAGCTCTAAAAATGAACATTGGTCTCTACAGCTTGACAATGCCATAGCTTATATATGAAGGCTTTCCACTGTCCTGGTTTCAAGTTCTTGTTTGAGGGTAAATCACACAGACTTTTCTGTCAATTTTCTCCTCCCTTCAGTTTTACGAATGGTGTATTGGTCAGGCTTAATATGAGGGCCAAGGATGTGTGAGGGTTTATCAAGAGACAATCTTGAAGCATATTTTGCCTTGCATGGTGTTTGTGTGCTCCACCATGCTGACCATTTTTTCCAAACATTTTATACAAGTTACAGTAATATTTGCTGTTTAGTATGACATGAATGATTTTTCTTGCACTGGCTGGCAAAGTTCAGCAAAATCCTGGACATGCTCTGAACTAACCAGTGTCTTGATGTTCTACAGGAGTCGTGCTCTACGTATAACATTAGTGACCTTGTAGTTGCCTTATAAATTTGCAATGAAGCTTCCAGTTTTTCATAGCAATTCATACATGGATTAAGTGTAGTGAACCATCTTTATCTTTACTTTGTGTAATGGTAATTTTTTGCAGTGCCATAAAATTTAAAGTAACTCGCCTACCAGGTAATTAATTGATAAGATTATATTTTCATAAATCATCAACTTCCATTTCACAATAGAAGTAATTGACTCATGGAGACTTCAAATAAAAGTATAAATAAAATTAAGTCCCTTCACCAATACAATTTTTCTCAGAACTTTAACTTCTTTCTGCAATTTTTTCATTCTTGATACATCCTTCTCCTTCATGTAATGTTTTTTTTACTAGCATTTCGGATTAATTATGTGGAAATTTCCACCTTTCTTAAAATTTACTGGACCTGGTAAACAGAAAAGATATCATAGCTGGGACTGGGTTTTATATCTTTAGCTAAATAGTGAGATCCGTGGTAGGACCATCAACTGCCCGATAATGTTCGGACCTGAGTGATATCAGGCGGAACTATTTTGAAGGGCTGGACTACGGATTCCAGGGGGGGTGTCTAGTTTTGCGGATAGGACTCTCTGCATTCTGTCTGGTTTGCCCATAATGTTGTTGTGCCATCCCCTGTGGGGTAGGGTAGGGAAGCGGAAATTTGGGAGTCGGTTCTCGCTTGTGCCATTAGTGGAAGAATAATCTCCATGAAAGGTTGATGATATCTTTTTAAGGTTTTCATCTTTATTTATATTTTTTTTTTTCAATATGATAAAAATAAATAAAAATTCAAGTACCCCTGGGCCCTTTGATGATGGTGAATCGGCACAGTTGATGGCAGCTGGAGACTCCCCTGACAACCTTCCTCTGGAGAAATCTAAAAAACCTTCCAGTGTAATGAGTACACTGAAACCTTATGCTCTAGTACAGAGTAAAGGGAAATTGGGCAGAAGCATATTTGGAATTGGAACGGGAATACTTGAAAAGTCTTATGATAAGTACCTAAATTTTATTCTGGAGGAATCAAGTTGTGATATTTTTGGTGTGTACCGAGATATCGTGTAGTGTTGTGGCCAAGAACCTAAGATTTCTTATGAAGGTAGAGGAAAGCTGACAGTGGAATCTACCTCAGCAAAAGAAACTGAAAAATTGAAAGCATTTTCACATCTTGGAGGAGTCAAAAGTGGAATGTGCAGTACATGCCCTTTGGAATTACTCCCAAGGGAATGATATATCCACCCCAGCTGATGACCTACTCTGAAGAAAAACTTGTAGAGGAATTAAAAGATCAAGGTGTAATAAGAATTGAACGAATGAAGAAGAGGGTAAATGGAGTCTTTGTCCCACTTCCCAATTTAATTATTACAAATTCTACTCTATTGCCCTCTATAGTAAAAGCAGCCTGGCTACGTTTTAAGATCAAACAATATATCCCAAGACCGAGGAGATGTTTCCATTGTCAAGAGTTCGGACATATGTTGGGGTCCTGTAGACAGACTGCAGGGCAAGCCAGCTACTTGTGTCAAGTGCAGTGAGCCGGAGCATGGCATGTGTGGTAAACAAGCCAGATGTATACATTGTGAAGACAATCATCCATCGTCGTCACTTAATTGTGATGTGTACATCATGGAAAAAGAAATTCAAACTTTAAGGGTAACAGAACGTATTACATTTAGGGAGGCAAAAGAGAGAGTACGTATTGAATCAATTCGTTAGACCAGGAATATCCTTTTCCAGTGTTGCTGCAAACCGAAGAAGAAACACAAATGTTACCAAGGATAATTTAAATAGAAAATCAGTGTAATCTCTACTCGTGCCTCTTTGGAGGCAGCGCCAGTTGTTGCTGGCGCTCCTTCCTCTTCGGAGGCTGCGCCAGTGATTTCTGGTGCTCCTGCCTCTGTGGAGGCTGCACCAGTAATTTCTGGTGCTCCTGCCTCTTCGGAGGCCGTGCCAGTGATTTCTGGTGCTCCTGCCTCTTTGGAGGTGGTGCCAGTTGGTTCTGGCACTCCCGCCTCTTTGGAGGCAGTGCCCGTGGTTTCTGGCACTCTTGCTTCTATGGAAGCAGAGCCAGTGATTTCTGGTACTCCTGCCTCTCTGGAGGCTGTGCCGGAAGTACCTGGCACTCCCGCCTCTCTGGAGGCTGTACCACCTGTAAATGCTTTCGAGGATGCACCAATATCCGATCCTCACACCCCTCCTCAGGCGACACCAGCTTTGTCTGCTGTTCCTGAGACTGATAACCCTCTAAAAATGAAGGCAGCCTTAAACAATTGGTCTCCTTCCAGGAAAAAAGAGCAAGGTTGTAAGCTGAAAGCTCTTAAAAGAGGCTCTAATTTAACAGCCTCTAAAGGAAAAAAAATTCATTAATTTTCTCCAGTGGAACTGTCAGGGATTAAGAGCTAAATGGGAAGAATTAAGGCTGCTCATATCAGAGGTGTCTCCTGTTTATGTAGCTCTGCAGGAGACCATGATCGGTAATAATACGTGCCCCAGCCCACGAGAGTATACATCCTATCACTCCCCCTATAATTTAATTAATGGAAGCCATGATGGTATCGTTTTGTATGTTCGAAATGACACCCCACAAAATCCTATTAATATCCAATCAGCATTGCAAGTGATAGGTGTGCAGATCCACTTGCAAAGAAAATATACAGTATGCTCTCTCTATCTACCACCTAACGAAGTCTTCCCAATCAATGAATTTAAATCTCTTATTCAACAGTTACCACGTCCTTTTGTTATTTTGGGAGATATGAATAGCAGAAACCCTCTTTGGGATGACATCGTCACCAATCAAAGAGGAAGATACTGAGGTTCCATCATAGAAGATGAAAATGTGGGGATTCTCAACTCTGGGGAGTACTCATTTTCATGTTCAAACAGGCCCTTTATCAGCAATTGATTTGTCTATATGTAGTGATGACTGTCTTATTGACTTCAATTGGAGAGTTATAAATGATAGATTTACTAGCGACCATTTCCCAATAGTGGTGAGTGTAGCAACAAGCCCTCCACCTTCAAGGCTACCTAAATGGAACATTGGTAAAGTTGATTGGGCAATATTCCAGGAGCACAGCTCAATAGATGACTCTGCTGATGACTTTCCCTGTGTAGATGATGCTCATGACTTTTTGAATACAATAATGTTCTCGGCTGGTCTTCAATCTTTACCTAGGACTTCGGGCATATTTATCCGCCGGCCAGTTCCTTGGTGGACTCGTAAATGCCAGGAAACTCACAGAACTATGAGATCTGCTTTTACCAGATACCGCAGACGAAAATGTGAGTACGTATTACCGTGTTGAATTTCGAAAAGCAAGAGCTCATTTTCGCATGGAAATAAAAAAAGCACGAAAAGAATCTTGGACAATATTCATATCTTCACTAAATTCGAAAACTCCTCTGACTCTAGTTTGAAAGAGAGTTAGAAAAATAGCAGGCAAGTTCACTCCTTGTCAACCTCCAGTTATCAAGATCAATGGTTGCAAGGTAGCAGACCCCCAGTTAGTGGCAAATGAGTTTGCTAATCATTTTGCTAATGTTACGAAGAAAAATGTTGATAGACCCTATTCAGCTCAAAGACGGATAATGGAACAGGTCGAAATTGATTTTAATACGATAAGACATGAGCAATACAATGCTCCTTTTACTATTAGAGAATTTGAATCAGCCTTGAATAAATGTAATGAATCAGCTCCTGGACTGGATGATATAACATATTCAATGATTAAGCATACTCCTGAAAATACCAGACTTTTCACATTAAGCCTTATTAACAGAATTTACCGAGAACATATCTTCCCCAAGCTTTGGGAGAAGTTAAAATTACTGCCATTCGTGAAACCCGGAAAAGATCCATTCAAGACAGAAAATTATCGTCCTATTGCATTGACATCTTGTTTGTGTAAGATCATGGAAAAAATGGTGAACACACGATTGATGTGGTACTTGGAAAGAGGTAAATATCTGTCGCCTGCTCAGTGTGGTTTTCGGAGTATGCACTCCACAACTGATGTATTGGTACGAATGGAATTTTCAATATGTGAAGCTTTTGCCAACAAGCAGCATCACATCACTGTTTTCTTTGATCTAGAGAAGGCTTATGATACAACATGGAGATATGGCATTTTGAAGGTCCTTTACGAATGTAACCTGAGAGGCAATTTGTCCCTCTTTATTAAGTTTTTTTTTTTTTAATAGGATATTTCAGGTTCAGGTTGGAGCAACAATGTCGGATGAGTTCAATCAAGAAGGAGTACCACAACGAAGTGTTTTAAGTGTAACCTTGTTCGCCTTGGTAATCAATGGGGTTTCTAAAATAATTCCCCCAGATATAACATATACCCTATTTGTTGATGACCTGTCGATTTCCTTTGCAGCAACAAGGATGGCAGTGGCTGAACGCCGCCTTCAGCTCTGCATCGATAATATATTAAAGTGGGCTGAGGTTAATGGTTTTAGATTTTCTACTAGTAAAACAGTAACTATGCACTGTTGTCGTATAAGGGGAATCCACCCTGATCCAGATCTATTCATTCATAGGCAGAGAATTCCATGTGTTGGTGAAACAAGGTTTCTTGGTCTGATTTTTGATAGCAAGCTGACCTGGATTCCACATCTGAAATATATTAAGACAAAATGCTTGAAAGCAATGAATTTGCTGAAAGTCTTGTCTCACACTTCTTGGGGTGCAGACCGAACCCAGTTGTTGAGATTATATAAAGCCTTGGTCTTTTCAAAATTAAGTTATGGGTGTGAGGTGTACACTTCTGCGAAGCCAAATAGCCTTAAAATGCTCAACTCAATTCATCATGGAGGAATACGGTTGTGTACAGGAGCATTTAAATCATCTCCCACCGAGAGCATGCTAGTAGATGTATTAGGGCTGTTGCCTTGTATAATAAGGCGCCCTATGAGGTAATGTTAGACTTGCGATAATCTTACGCTAAGTCGGTTGGTTATGTTAGACTTGCGATAATCTTACGCTAAGTCGGTTGGTATTGCACTTCCATATTCATTGGAGTGTCTTGGGGTTTGTAGATCACTTACGAAGTCGGTATTATCTTCCCTGGTTATGACGACGATGTGTTAAACTCATGATGATTCGGCAATGATGTGAGGTTCTTGTAGAAACACGAAGTATAAAAATACATATATTCTTCTGAGATTACATGGTTAAGATCAAGTAGGATTGTACAGGTCTTCTAATGACGATAGCTTTATCGCTTCTGCCAATGATGATGGCTAATTCTGTTCTCTCTACATGATAAAGCTTAGGTAAAGAGATACAGGTCTGCCAATGATGATGGCTAACTCTATTCTCTACTACCATCTCGGTTACAAGTCATAAAGGAGCAGACAGTAGCTCGAACATATGAACATACATTCAAAATGAGACACACCACAGATCACGTAGGCCGTTTGAATTATAGGTCGCGGTAGTTGTCTCAAGCAGGGAGCTTGGACTAAAGTTTATAAACAAATGAATGACTACAGGTGACGGCATGTTATCTTAGCCTACTTTTATTGTATACGTCATCTTAGCGTCTCTGGTCTGATCACATTCCTGCAAGCAATCTGGTTGACCTCTTAGTTTTAGTCTTTTATATATATGGACTAACATTCCATATTTTTATTATGTAAACACTTACATAAAAGCTCGGTCAGCTACCAAAACCAACTACTGAATATTACTCAAGCTTGACTTGCATTTGACTTATAGGAGTGTGATACAGACACTATGTGAATATATATAGATAAATAGAAAGTACTTATAAGTAAAAAAAAATTCATGGTGTACACAAATACAGATTCAAGTAATAAGATATAAAACATAATGATATTGGTAAATAATAGTGATCATGTGATATATACTGATACAGTTTTTCACTTCATCTCGTTAAGATACATATGCTACAGAAAATACTAATGTACTCTGATAACATGATAAAAATCATATTTTAACTGATAAAAATTTCATATATGAATTGATAAAATTATTAATGTTTATGCTGATTGATTCATTGATTTTTATGCTAACTGTTATATATCTGATTCATTAATCCATATACTAACTCATATATAACTGCAATTATTGGTAAGATAAAAGGTAACAGATTGATTATAGGCTACCTGATTTGTTTATACATATGTATATGGATTCATATAATTATGATTAATATATGTGCACTTTAAATAGATTCCTATTGCGTACACGCAAAGATATATTTCGACTCTGTTACTTATGATCAATTATATATAGATTCCTAGTGCGTAGACGCAAAAATATATTTCGATTCTGTTATTTATGATCATTTATATATAGGATACATGATACTTTATATATATAGGATACATGACCGAGGTTATACTACTACACATTTACCTAGCGTTCGAACACTTTTCGTCCATTACACAGTTCCAGACAACCACCTATAGCCAAATGAAATGGCCAATTTCAAATGGTTAAAACAAGGGGAAAATTGCCTGGCGGGGTCCAACGTTATATTTCGGCCTCATACTTGTTCTCTGCATCCTAAGCCACACGATTACATTCGCGATGAATAAAATCACCCCCAGCACGAGTCCTTCGCCAGCAAAGTAGAGTTGAATATCCTTCTGGTCGTAATTGTCGGAAGTATGTCCCTTTTGTAGTCGATTTCCGACAGCCGCCGGAGCGTTCCGCATTAAAACGAGATTAACGACGGGATACGGTGTCGGTCGAAGAAGTCCATGATGGTGCTTATTCCTTTCACATTGTAGGCGGTTGTTACTCGACTGCCGTCGTCCGCAGCAACGAACGATTTTTTGAAGTTGCGATGTGAAACTCTCGTACTGCAGGATACTGTAACCAGGTTCCATTAATCGGCCTGCAAGTGAAATTATACTTGTCACAAGGGCAAAGTAAATTCAGAACATCAAATACGGGAGGGAGAGAGCCATTAAGACCAGACTTAACCCACATGAATTCGCTGATATTTTATGGAATTCAAAAAGAGTCAGCTGTACAAACTTTTTTATCCATGGCATTAACAATGAGTGAACCTATCCAGGTCTATGATGACTTGTAAAAATATCCATAATTATAAAAAATAAAGAGATATCAATACGAATCCCAAAGAAAATTCGATATTACTGGTAGTAAGTTACTAGACAAAGAAGTGGAAAACGGAGCTATTTGTAAGATTGCCAGGCAACATAAGAGTCAAAGAGAATATTAATCATGATTCTGTATTTTTCCATGCTAACTGAAATTAAGTTGTGATAAAATCTGATCCTATGTGCCCCTAACAAAAGTTTCATATTCAAATTTCTCGCGCGCATCCTCTGAGGGTAATTTTTAAAACTTTATTAATAGGTAGGAGATGCAACGAAAAAACCCACTATGTAACTAATTTCTATATAAACTTTGGGTTTTTTCAAGAAAATGTGACATTTTCCCATGAATGTGATTTACTTGAATTGTCATAAGCTAATGTTGCAAGTAAATTTTTCATATCCATGACTTGATACTTCTAAATGTCCGTTTACCATTGTCATAAGCTGATTTATTGACTCTAATTGTCTATGAGGTTCAGAAAAAATTAATTCATTTTGATGTTATAGAAATTCTATTTGCTTATTTTGTTCATTAATTTTTAAAACGATTGCGATTCCTTAACCAAGTTTGCATTGCAATGCGGATAAGAATAGATTATGGCTATGTATGTCATCATGACCTATGAACCACATGTGAAGTTCATGAGCTAAGCATTCCTTTCTCCAGTCAATCTGCTTCGCAAGCGGTTTATTGAGGTTATAAAGAACAATGATGAGTCGGCAGACGCGCCATGCATCTTCAGAACTGATGACGTCGTCCTGGCAGAAGATTGCTCTCAGCCAGCTAAGAGTTACGTTACTTGCTGTAATAAATACGACTTTAGTATAAATTTTTTGTTTTTTAATACTCGACCCACACGAGAAGAATGTCTGAAAAAAAAAACAATACCAAAATTGAACAATATATTAGTTTCATGTTGGAAATCTGCATGATTGTAAATAAATGTAATTATGTTAAATTAGATATTCCGTATTCAAACTAATGAAAAAGGTTTCCATACAAATTCTATATATAATATTTGCCCTGTAAGATCCATATAGGATTATTCCATAGATAACATTTTCACTTCTAGACTTCCTGACTTCAAAATCGATTTTATTTTATTTTATTTTATTTATTTATTTATTTTATTTTATTATTATTATTTTTTTTTCATTGACTACGAATATAAATCACCGGGACAGACAATATGTCAGTAGGTTTTGATATGTGTTTGAACTTTTAGCTTATTTGTCATTACTAAAGCGTTAAGTTAGAGTTCAAATCTTTATGTATATATATTTGGATATTTAATTAACCTATGGTTACGTTTTGCTTATTGATTTTATCGTGATTCCTTTTTTGTTATAATTTGTAACCCTTCCGACTTCTTACGGAGTGCATTATATCAACTCCACTTGTATCCATATTTATTTAATTTTTTATATTTATTTATTTTATATATATTTGATAAATTAATGGTTGGCTTGAATATGTGGAAAAGTGTTCTAGCGGCGTACCGTATAAGGGCTACTTGCGGTATCATTTCTACAGATACAAGATATGAATGATAAAGGTATTTAAAACCGTAAGAACCGCTATAATCCAGTTCGGATCCAATATCACGAGTTGTAACTTGTAAGACATTGACACTTTCTTATTTATCTCTTATTCTACCAAACCGATTGACTCTGGGTGATAAAATATATTATTGGTTTTCTTAATGGATAGGAATTTACACGAGTTAAGGAGATTATTATTGATTTACACCACCCGAGTCAGATTATCATGTGTTGAATTCCATGTTTACTGATTTAGCACTCATAAATATTCCTAGCACACTCAATTGCGGTGTTTTTTTTTTTTAGTGCTATTAATTCTATATAACGTGTCAAGGAACTATTAACACTAAGAAGTGTTTATTCCTTCTGTCAGACTCGTAATTCTGTTAATAATTCTACGTATATTCTTTCAAGGATTGATTTGGCACAGGATATGCCCTTAAACTCACAGGTGTCTTAGTGTGTCCCTTTTTTTCATGACACGTGTTACAATCAGTTATGTGCTTTTTATATCTGTAAGCATTGTAGGCCAGTAAAACAGTGATTTGGCTTTCTGTGACATAATAGGGAACCCTGGATGACGGAATGCAACCAGTTTAGGACGATTGGTATGAAAGAGATTATTACTACTACCTGGTCGTTAGTCACCTGCTGTGTTCTTCGGGTTTTCCTCGTCACGGACCTACATATAATATTACATTTGATTACATAATTCTGATACACATACTTTAAATATACTTTTGCTTTAGGGTTTCTGCTCGAAGTGTTTATTGGTTTGCTTATTGGTGTTGACTCTTGCTTTGTTCAGTTTGTAACAGTTCGGCGCTCCAATCCAGATATTCAATGCTCGCGATCTCTTCGGTTAAGGAATTTTCTTGTTTAGATACGGTTTTAACAATAGGCACGGATGTTTCTATATTTTTTTAGTTCAATTAATGTTTCCTTGCAGTATGTGCGAGATTGCGGGATAATGCGTCAGCTATGATAATTGCTTTCCCAGGTAGATATCTTATCTTGGCTCCAAAGACCTGAATGATCATTTGTCACCGAGTTCCTTTTGGACTGTGATTAAAGCCTTTGAAAAACTCGGTAAGTGACTCATGGTCAGTAAGGATTTTATCAGGATAGCCGTAGATTATGAACTTAAAATGTACTAGTGAGTTAAAGATACCTAGCCCTTCCTTGCCTATTACTGCATATTTACTTTCAGAGGGCTTTAGTTTACGTGAATAAAAAGCTATAGGAAAGAACTGTTTATCATATTACTGAAGTAGTACCCCTCTTACCCCTTGGTCTGAGGCGTCTGTTGCAATAAAAAAAAAAATTCCTTATTTAAACAGGGATTTTTAAGTTAGGTGAGCTGCATTATTTCGCTTTTAAGATATCGAACGCCTGTTGATGCTTTTTAGACCATAATAAATCTACGCTCTTCTTCATAAGATCTGTTAAAGGAGCTGTCATGATTGAAGAGTTACATATTTACATACGATTGTAATACCCACTACAGCGCAAAAGTGCTGTATCCCCTTTTTACGTTAATAGGTACCGGAAAGTTATGAATAGCCGACACCTTACCATGGACTACTTAAGACCTTGGCTAGACACAAAACGTAAATAAACATGTTCGGTTTTTAAAAACTCACATTTAGATATTTTACTCTGAGATTATTTGTCTTTGTCTCTGTAGCACTAACTCTAGTTTATGTGAATGTACTTTTAAGGTATTAGAAAAGACCAACCAATAGGCATGCTGGGTATCCCCTAAAATTCTCCAAACACTATGTTGTAATTGGGGTGCAACGTAAGCCGGAGGCATACGTAAAAACTGATAATGTCCCCTGAGTGTGCTGAAAACGGTGTATGAGGTACAATCACTTAGGTAATGGTATCTGGTAAAAGCTTTTAAGTAAGTCCAAGCTGGTGAAAAATTTATTCTAACCTAACAGAGATAAGATGTCGTCGGTACATGGCACTGGAAACTATCGGGAGTCGTTTCCTTGTTTAAGCGACAGAAATCTACGCAGATACGCCAAGTCCGATCTTTTATGGCATGACGTTTGAGGGAAAAATTATATGGGCTTATTTGATTTCCTAATGACTCCTATTACTAACATTTTTCAACTTCGTCATTTATCTCTATTTTGAAATTTCCTTGGGAGTCTATATGAAGGTACGTATATAGCTTTATGTTTGTCCTTAGACCGTATTTTGTTTTCAATGACATCCGTTTTTCTCCCAGAGATCACTCGCTAGTGGAGAAACTTCCTGGTATTCAGGTAAAAGAAAAAATTCTGCTGAATCACCTCTGCTTGAATGACTTTACGGATATTACTTTAGATAGAGTATAAGAGAGATTCATCTACGACTGGTTGGGCGTGATTAGAAATTAGCAACAATAAAAAAAAATGCGATATTTATATGTATAGGTTTTGTGGATTACTAGATTAACTTGTTGCTGCGAGTCAACCGTATCTAGGGCTTTGTTCACGGAAATCGTTATATTTCAGAGTGTCGGGAAGGATTAAAATTTCATTTCCCAGCAAATTCTTTTTACACGCACTAAGACATTCGAGGGTGCATGCTTCTCGAGATTTTGCGTGCAAACTGCGACTGCGGTTGTGGGAGAATTCTGTTGGGTCATTTGAACAATGTTATGATTTATGAGACAAATGTATAGTTCCTCCATATAAGTTATTATTTGATTAACTGTCTCTTTTATATTCAAACGGATTTTAATATGTTTGAAGGTTTATAGAATTTTCCTTTGATAAACACGCCTTATTTTGGCAGGAAGGTAATAATAATATTTTGTATACCCTAGATGGATATCTTACAATTACACTAGATACAGATCAATGTTTTTTATAACTATAGAGGTATCTGTAAGCGCTCGCTTATCCGGACTTCTCATTAGGGAAGTTCGAACAACAGACGGTGAGTCTGTAAATACAGGATATTACGTGTACTAAAGGTATAAAAACAAGATATTCTAATTTTTACGGCGCGTACAGTCGGGCTTAATCCACCACTACTTATAATAACTTAGGTATTAAAAAAAAAACGAGAACCTGCTCTGATTACTTGATACGGTCGTGTGATGCATAGGGAAATTCCTTTTTAATTTTTTCAACATCGCTCTCCCTTTCCGCTGAAGTCGCTTATATGGAATGTGCTTTGCTTGCTACACTCGGCAGATTTGACTGACCCTGACCGTTGACTAGGTGACACAGTAACCGAGTTTGCTTTGTTTGATTCTGATATTTAGGGCTACTGTTTACCATCGGCAACGTATTGTGCGTTTTTAGCATTCTGTTGTTGGTTACGTATAAAGCAATGAACGTATGAATGACGAACTATTAGGAATTGAGCGATTACTATTAAGACAAGTTATCTCTACTGCATTCAATATTTACTGTTTGTACTTGCTGTTGTTTACTTCATTCTTTGCTAAAATTTGAAATAGTGAGATATCCTGGTCAGCGCATTTAGCCTAATGAAAGTTTTTTATAGACATGTTATTCCTTGCAATCCAGCCGTATTTTTAAAGTTAAGTTGAGTCATTGAGGTTCGATATTTTATGCATATAACTCAAAAAACTCAAGGCTAAAACTGCGATCGGGACTTTGCAAAGGAGCATTTATTGTCATGACCTGAAATAGTGTTACCTCTAATTTATCTAGATTTGTACGGGTGTTCCACTTGTTTTTGTGTGTTTTCTAATCACTACGGTGCCTAACGACCCTATCCATGCATCTGTATAAATACAGACGTCCACTGCGTAAACGCATATTCACTGTTTAATATGATTTGTTACGTAAAGGATTAATAATCACCCAAAATGATATAATTAACACAGTATATGATTATGATATTTCAGTAGAACTTCTGGATACAGAAACTCAAGGATAAAAACTCGCAGTAGCGAAATCTCAATGATGTAGATAATTTCTGTAAAAAAAGTAAGATTAAGAATGTCTCGTAACTTCAACCAGAGGAATAACGAAATTCGACATGCAAAGGAAACACTCAGTTACTCCAAATGAATAAAAAATTGTAATTAGCTTGCTTTTTGTGGGAAGTCACGGTGTTCCAATAACGACACACGGCCTTGGTCCTCCTTCTCTATTTAGCGGATGACCTGGTTTTTTGGCTTGAGTTTCCCCTGTGCGCGTTGTTTGGATGATTCGAGCCCTTGAAGATCCGATGCTGCAGACGCGTTCGGTTTGTTTCTTGAAGTGCCGGAAACGCTCAATAACGATGTTTTCTTGAATGATTCTAATGAGAGACGAAGCTTGTGTTGCCGTAGGAAAAGGACACGTCGGGTTTGTTTCTTGAAGTTATTCACTACTGAAATTGCTCACTAAACGATGATAATAAGTTGCTTGAAGAATCTCTTGCTTTTGTCGTCATTGACTTCTGATGCAATTCATTATTCTGGTTTTTCTTCGGAAGACGTTGTAGAGTTCTTCTGGTAATCTGCCACCATTATTAGGGCTGTTGCCTTGTATAATAAGGCGCCCTATGAGGTAATGTTAGACTTGCGATAATCTTACGCTAAGTCGGTTGGTTATGTTAGACTTGCGATAATCTTATGCTAAGTCGGTTGGTATTGCACTTCCATATTCATTGGAGTGTCTTGGGGTTTGTAGATCACTTACGAAGTCGGTATTATCTTCTCTGGTTATGACAACGATGTGTTAAACTCATGATGATTCGGCAATGATGTGAGGTTCTTGTAGAAAACACGAAGTATAAAAATACATATATTCTTCTGAGATTACATGGTTAAGATCAAGTAGGATTGTACAGGTCTTCTAATGACGATAGCTTTATCGCTTCTGCCAATGATGATGGCTAATTCTGTTCTCTCTACATGATAAAGCTTAGGTAAAGAGATACAGGTCTGCCAATGATGATGGCTAACTCTATTCTCTACTACCATCTCGGTTACAAGTCATAAAGGAGCAGACAGTAGCTCGAACATATGAACATACATTCAAAATGAGACACACCACAGATCACGTAGGCCGTTTGAATTATAGGTCGCGGTAGTTGTCTCAAGCAGGGAGCTTGGACTAAAGTTCATAAACAAATGAATGACTACAGGTGACGGCATGTTATCTTAGCCTACTTTTATTGTATACTTCATCTTAGCGTCTCTGGTCTGATCACATTCCTGCAAGCAATCTGGTTGACCTCTTAGTTTTAGTCTTTTATATATATGGACTAACATTCCATATTTTTATTATGTAAACACTTACAGATGCTGATGAGGTGCCACTGGATCTTCATTACAAGCGTCTGCTGGTTCGGAGCTGGTATAGATTCCAGAGGCTACCTAAGTCTTTAACCAGCATTTGTATGAGAAATGAAAGGCATTGGCAGTTTTATAAAAATCACCCCAAGCAACCTCATCCATTCGCTTTTAGAGTCAATACCATTGTTCGTGAGTTAAATATGCCAAGGATCGAGATTTTACCAGCAAAATACTCAGTTAGTCGCCCCTGGAACTTCCCAGAGGTAAAATTCTGCAGATATTTCAATTTTACCAAGACAGAATTGTCCAGTGAGGCCATGCGGTCAATATTTTTAGAACACTCCATGCAACATGATAACTCCACTGCAGTTTTCACGGACGGCTCAAAGTCAGATGCTGGCGTCGGCTTAGGAGTAGCCTTCCCTGATTTAGAGAGAAGTGGCAGATTATCACCTGTTGCATCGATTTTTACGGCAGAATTATATGCAGTTTTAAAGGCTTTAAAGGAAATTTTTATTCATAATGAAAATAATTTTATTATATATTGTGACTTGAGAAGTGTTCTTCAGTCGCTGGAATCTTTTAACCCTTTAAACCCTCTGGTTTTAGACATATTTGAATGGCTGCTTTTACTGAAAAGAAGAGGGAAAGAAATAAAGTTCTGGTGCCTTAACATGTTGGGGTGGATGGGAATGAGAAAGCTGACCGATTGGCAAAGTCGGCAGTCAACTCCCCAGAACCCACAAGATGCCTACTACCATATCGGGATTTATATCCTCAGGTGGGTCAGAGAATTAAAAAATGTTGGCAGTCCCAGTGGGAGGATATTTTAACTGATCAAAAAATGCGCAGTATCACGTCATCAGTGTCTCCTTGGTCATATCCGTATATGCCAAGGAGACAAGAAACGATGTTGTGGAGATTGAGGACTGGACATACGAGACTTACACATGGGTTCTTGATGTCTCGTGAAAATCCTCCGTTTTGCAAGAACTGTACTGTGCCCTTGACTGTGAAACATTTGTTGATTGAATGTCCCAGATTCGGGAATTTGAGACATAGGTTCCTCCTCAACCAAATTCAAATTATACATAGATTGTCTATGTAAGAACTTTTATATATGAAGAAAATTTTTATGTACATATATTTATAGATAATATTTTTTATATGAAATTTATAAAATTTTTTAATTTTTTCTATTAAATTTATTTCGGTGTCAATTACCCAGATGTTGTGACGCCAGATTTAATACACTATCAATCAATCATGAATGACGCTTGACACCTAGTCCACATGACCAGAGTTTGTCTGCCAACAAAGGTGAGAAATTTGTCTGTTCCCAGACTCGCCGCTTCCGTTTGGCATACATATGGGCCAGGAGTAGTATGTAGAGAGCTTTGAGCAAAGACACCAGACTTTGTCAGGGGTGAGTAACATTCATGACTGCTGTGCATACGAATAAGACATAAGATTGATGCTGAGAGCGAAAGAATTAGGTTTATTGGTTTATTATAAGAAACTGGTACTATAAGAAGAGAATAAAATTTATATTGCTGAAATACATGAATGAAAACATTTATCAATGGAATCAAATATACTTTTGTAGTACCCTGTATAACTTGATACCCATAGGAATATAGTTTTATAATTTTCTACTACAAATGTTAACTATTATATAAAATACATGTGCAAAACTTGTATGTATGGTCATTTGTTACATGAAATTATGATGTATACTGTCCTTGATCCTCAAGCATTATCTTATTTAATAATATACATTTATTTTTTCATTCTTTTACATTTATTTTCTTTTCTGTTAACCTTTTGTTTCTACCTTATTAACAATGTAAATGAAGGTACAGCCCATTCATCAGTCTGACAACACTTTCTACCAACCATTTTTATGGTAAAAGATACTGTTAGTTATTATAGGTATTACTGTTATTTATTATTACGTATTAGTATTATTCATATTAAAAGAATAATGCCAATATGGATCTGAGTTGAGTTTTTGAATCAAAGATAATGGTAGCTAATTCTCGACAAATGGATCCCACAAGCTAATAAGACGAGTGAGTACCAGACACTTTCTGCTCTCACTATGAGTCATTCTGCAATTGTTGCACAGTGTTCACCTCTGCCTGGACTTTGATTAGCCAGACACGGCCAGGTGGACAACCGACTTGTTTGTTTACAGATTTTGTCAGCCAACTGACCAAGTCCCCCAGACAGTCTGGTAATTTGGATGTGGCTTCAAACCTAATATGTAACATACCTATATTACTCATCAATCCAATTTCTGTAAGGAAATGACACATCCAGAATTGCATTGTGTGTATGCTGCCTCCTGAAATAGCTAGGCTTCTAGGTGAATGATTGTGGCCAAAACCATTGCAATATACAAATTTTAATTTAGATGGAAAACTCTTAATTGTTATGGCAAGCAACCAAATGGTGTCGACCATCCAATATAGCACAAATATGATAACATTCCTCAGATTACTTGGATTTCTGGCCCTTCCCTCAGAGATGGTTAATGGGTAACACAAGTCACCCCTTCACCTGTGTCAAGAGATGACAACATGAATAATATTCCAATAACAAGCAAAAGAAGTGATGGTGCACGCGTTTGTCAGATGCAGAACAGCATGGTCACCCATCTACATTAGGTAGATTCTGGGTTACGTCAGACTCGGTTTACGTCATTCCAAGTTTACTTCACTTGTATATTAATAAAAATAAAATTAGTTCCAGGATACAGCAGATGTTCCAAGGTTATGTCACCATCTTACGCCATGATGGAACAGTAAAAGTACATACAGCTACAATATAGTCAAAATTTGGAGATTTTCGGATGCACACCTCATCAGATGCAAGTAAAATACTGTACAGTAGTACACCCAGAGGATTAAAAATAAGGCTTTCATCACTTTATTTCTCATTTTTATAAATTTTTCTTGCAATGTTCCGGGTTACTGCCTGTATACTCATCTTGGGTTACACCTTGATGTTGGCACAGACCAGAACAGGACCACAAAGCTGTTACCTACACTTTAAAATAAAACCACCAGTCAAACCACTAAAAATGGGTGGGCTCTTGATATACAATGTGCCCCCAGGTTTCTCAAAAAACACAATACCTTGCTTCAAGACAAAGGAAAACAGAAGGATAGAAGACCCCCTATGCTTACTCCCACACCATACCAGCCACGGATAAAGGTCCTAACGTGCTGCAATTCTTAAAAATAGTTTCCATGTCCTTAAGATAATGCAAAGAGAAGACAGGCTTGCACTTCCAGAAGGCTGATGTAGTATACTTGAGAGAGGGAAATGTCTGAAGGCAAGTGAGGTAGCAATAGCCAAAACCTTAAAAGTCGGTGACTTTTTCCTGGAACTGGGAGTGGGATTCTGTTATCAAGCTTCTCAGAATGAAGGAAAGACTGATCTTGGAGAGAGGACAGAAAGGGTTTTTAACTGAACATCAGAGATACTAGTTCAAAGGACCCCTGATCTTCTCTGTCTTCTGAAGGTAGTACCTCAGGGCTCTTATTGGACATAGAAGCCTCCCCTCTTCTTCTGGCCTGAGTATGCCCATAAAATTCTTGATGGTGAACAAACGGGGCCAAGGGTTCAAAGGGTCCTCATTCTTGGCAAGGAATCCCAGAGAGGAGTATAACACTGTGTTCCCTTGTGAAAATCCTGTTCTCTTATCGATAGCTTGGATTTCACTAATAAGTTTGGCTGTTGCCAAAGCCACCAACAACTAGGTTTTCTTGGTGGTTTCTCAAAGCAACGGAACGAAGTGGTTTGTAGCTGGGACCTGAAAGCCATTTTAAGACGACGTCTAAATTCCAGGAGATAACCTCAGATTTCACTTGCTTGACAGAATTGAAAGACTTTATGAGGTCAGTTGGGTCCTGGTTAAAGAACAGATCTTGGCCTCTATGCTTAAATACAGAGCTAAGCATAGACCTATATCCCTTGATAGTTGAGGTAGAAAGTTTCTTTGAGGAAATGTTATGGTGGTTGCACCATCCTCTGAAAACTGACCACTTGGATTGGTAGAGCCTGTTAGAAGAAGGTTGTCTGCATCTCACAATAGTTTCTGCAGCTCGCTTCAAAAAACCCTTCGCTCTGATGAGGTGCTCAACAGTCTGTACCCTGTCAGGGCCACAGGAGACAATCCTCTGTGGAATCCTAGGAAGTGGGGCTGTAATTTGTAGCAGGTCTGGGAACCATTCTTTCCTTGGCCAAAAGGGAGCGACTTGGGTCATCGAGACATCCTGGTGAGAAGTGAGCTTGTTGATCACCTCCCTGATCATGCTGAAGGGAGAGGGGGCTTAAACATCTAGACCTGTCCAATTCAGCAGAATAGTGTCCGTCCTCCAAGCAAGAGGGTTCGGTATTGGGGAATAGAAGCAAGAAAGTAAGTGATTTAACTTAAGAATCTAGAGTCCATTCCGTCAGAAGGACTTGTTTGAGGGAGCTCAAACTGTCTGTTAAAACATTCATCCTTCCTTGGATGAATCAAGTCATCAATGAAACCTGATTCCACTCTGCCCAGATCAGGTGTTCCTTTGCCACCTCGTAAAGAGAAAACGAATGGGCGACCCCCTGCTTTTCGATGTACGAAAGAGCTGTCTTGTTATCGAAATGTACTGTTACTGTTTTGCCTAGAACTAGGACAGAGAATGGTGGGAAACATAGATGAATGGCTTTTAGTTCCTTTTCGTTGATGTGGGAGCTTCTCAGAACTTCTGACCATGTTCCTGACACTTCCTGACTCCTGAGATGAGCCCCCAAACCTAGGTCTGAAGTGTTGGAGTAAAAGTCTAGGTGGGGCTCAATGGAAGGAGAGACTTCCCTTCCTGGAGTCTTTCTTTGAATGCCTACCATCGAAGATACTGTTTGATCCCCGACGTGATCGGAAAAATGGAGTCCAATTGGGTCTTCCTGCTCCAGTTCGCCCTTAGATAGAATTGCAGTGGCCTCATGTGAAGTCTGTCCAACTTCACGAACTTCTTGACAGACATCAACGTCCCCAAGAGGATCATCCATTGAGCCGCTGTAATGTATTGAGAAACACTACTCTCTCATTCTACTATGTTGAACCTTCTGGGAGTTGTTGTTGGGCGATCTCCCGCCATCCACGAACTGTGATGCCAGCAGAAACATGGGTCTGCTTACTTGTAATTAATATACCAGAATAAAGTATGTGAATTACCAACCTGTCTTCTGGGGACCTAAGTACTAAAGGACTAGGATGCAACAGTGGCGACGAGGATGGGATCCGGTGTACGAAGAGGTATATCATATTGAAGGAGACTTAGTGTACCAACGACAGCCGGCCTATTTAGTCTAGCATACCAGTTTAGGCCTGGCCAACGTCCAGACTCCAGTATTCGAGTAGCCTGAGTTCAGCTGTATTTGTTGGGGACTACCGAAGTTCCATACCCTGTCAGGAAGGATGGCAGCAGCAAGGAGACCGCCAATTCCCGAGTTTAACCCAGATAAGTTGGAATTATCTTGTTGGCTGGATCTATTTTCATGAATTGTGAAGTAAATGAAGTAACAGAGGCGACAGCAAAAAGGGCTTTGTTGCTTTCTTCAGTTGGAGTAGAGAAATTTTCTACGATCTGTAAGTTAACCGCACCGAAATTCCCGTCTGCAGTTCCATTTGATGACCTAGTAAATCAACTAAAGTCTCATTTCATAACGAAACCAAGTTATCATAGAGCATTATGTGATTTCCTACAGAGGAAGAAGAAAAGTAGTGAGTCAGTGAAGGAACATTATGCAGAACTAAAATTGTTAGCTCAACAAGGAACAGTTATTGGTTGGTATTGATAATGAAGTATATTTTAAGGTTTTATTAGCTGATCCTTTTGAGTTTAAATCAATCTCCTCTCGTGAATTACTTGACAAGGTTACCAATTTAGAAACTGCCTATGTTACCGAATGTAGTCATACTTCAAGTTCTTTTACAGATAATAGCCGTCAGGTACTGTTAACAAGGTTAAGCATATGGTAACTAAGACTAGGCCCAATTCTAGTGCAGACTCTAAAGGGAGAGGTAAAAGTGATTATTGTAAAGCTCAAAGTAAATGCATTCATTGTGGGCGTGATAACCATTTAGCTAATAATTGTAAATTTAAGAATGCTAAATGTTATTCCTGTGGCAAGGAAGGCCATGTTAGTACAGTGTGCCCCAATAAAAAGGCTAGAAATAAATCTAGGAATGTTAATACAGTGCATGATGTAGACGAGTCTACTAGTAAGCATGTTCCTATTAATGAAAATTTCCATGATTCTTATGATTTATTGAAACTTTTTGATGTTAATGTGAATTCTATTGATTTTGTCGATGATTATGAGGAACCATACAGAGAAATTTTAAGGTTAAATGGGTTTCCCCTAGAATTTGAATTAGACACTGTCAGTGGTGCATCCACTATTTCATGGCATGATGCTAATTAATTGAATTTAACACCATTACCAATAAGGAAACACTTAGCAAATTATGATAAAGCTAAAATGCAAGTGTACGGTGAAATAAATTGTGATGTTTCTTTTAAAGGCCAAATGGTCCAGGGACAAAAGTTTTTTGTTGTAGATAATGATTTAAATTTAGCAGGCAGGTCTTTGATGAAGAAATTGAAATAACAGTGCGTACAAATTAATAGTGTGTGATGATAAATTTAAAGGTCCTCTTATTACCCCAAGTAGTGCATCTAGGCCTAAGCTTGATTGTGTAAAAATGATCAATGAGTATCAGGTGGTGGAAGGATCACCCATTACAAATTATGAATGTCAATTAATGTTAAAAGAAAATGCTGTGCCTAAGTATTTTAAAGCTAGATCTGTTCCTTATCATTATAAATGTAAAATTGAGAATAGTTTGAAAGAACTGGAAAGTAAAAATATAGTGAGGAAGGTTGAGCATGCTGGAGATTGGGCCAGTCCTATTGTTCCTGCAATGAAGCCTAATGGTGAAATAAGGATTTGTGAAGATTTTAAGTATCTCGATACCCAAAACCAGTGTTAATACCTTCCCATTACCGAGATTGGATGGTATGCATTTGAAACATGCATATTTACAGGTATCTGTGAGTGAAAATTCTCTACAATATTTCATTATGAATACTCATTTTGGATTATATAAGTTTCATAGATTGCCTTTTGGGTTGTCGTCAGCACCAGGTATATTTCAGAGGTTTATCTCTGAATTATTGGCAAATATTGAGGGTGTTCATGAATTTTTAGATGACATATTGATTGTCGGAGCTACCAAGGAGGAACATGGCGAGAGTTTATGTAAGGTTTTATCAATTTTGCAACAGAGAAATGTTAAATTGAATAAATATAAATGTATTATTGGTTCTAGGGAAGTACCTTATTTAGGATAAATTTTAAGTTGTGGTGGAATTAAACCTGACCCAAAGAAAATAGAGGCAATTTTGGAAGCTCCAACCCCCCAGTCTGTTCAGTCTTTAAAATCATTTTTGGGGCTATGGACTTATTACAATAGGTTTGTACCTCAGTTCAGCTCTATTTTATGTCCTTTATATAATTTAACCCAAAAGAATGTGGAGTTTCATTGGTCAGCAGTTCATGAAGAAGCTTTTCAGAGTATTAAGGAAGCTTTGGGAAGAGCTGATATTTTGGATAATTTTAACCCCAATGCTACCATGATTTTAGAAGTTGATGCTAGCCCTGAAGGAGTGGGAGCTGTTCTTAAGCAAGAATATAAGGGTCGAATTTCTACTATTTCTTTCAAAAGTAGAAAATTATCTAATGCTGAGTGTAATTATTCTCAAATTGATAGAGAGGCTCTATCCATTATTTTTGGAGTCAAGAAGTTTTCTGATTTCCTTTTGGGTAGGAAGTTCGTTATCAGGACGGACCATAAACCCTTGACTCATCTATTTAACCCTAGTAAGAGTATTCCACAATTATCTAATGCTCGTATTCAAAGGTGGGCTTTATTTCTATCAGGTTTTGATTTTAAAATTGAACACATTAAGGGAGTGCATAATACAGTGGCAGATGCACTTAGTAGGCTACCATTGTGTAGAGATGATGCTGATTTTCATGTACCAGGAGAATATGTAAATTTGATTAATATTTTGGATAAGAATTCTTTTGATGTTACAATGGTAAAAGAATGTATAGAAAGAGACACTGTTTTATGCAGAGTAAGAGATTATGTAAGGAAGGGGTTCCCCAAGGAAAAGGTGATGGAAATTTGTATGTTACCTTTCTATAAATTGAGAAATGATCTTTCTTTGCATTTAAATGTATTACTGTATAGGAATCGTATTTTGGTTCCTGAGATGTTGAGAACGCGTGTTATGGAAGTGCTTCATGAGGGCCACAAGGGTATTGTTGCCATGAAAGCTGAAGCAAGGTCTTTTGTATATTGGCCCAACATGGACCAAAATTTAAAACAAATAACTTCTAACTGTGCATTATGCATAACAAATCTCAAACATAAGGCCATTTCACCTTTATCTTGGCCGTCAGTAGATAGACCTTGGTCCCGCTTGCATGTAGATTATTGTGGACCCATTGACAACATGCAATATTTGATTATTACTGATTCCTTTTCTAAATTTATTGATGTCTATGCTTGCAAGAATATAACTTCAGAGGATACCATACAATGTTTAAGGTCATGTTTTGCTAATTATGGTATTCCTGACACAATTGTATCTGATAATGCAACTTGTTTTATGTCTAGGGAGACTCAGAATTTCTTTCAGAAAAATGGTGTTAGACATTGTTCAGGAGCACCATATAATCCAAGTACAAATGGGCTTGCAGAACGGGCTGTCTGAATATTCAAAACTAATTTCAAAAAGTTTGATTGTAATTTGCCTGTAAAAACCAGAATGGCAAGATTTTTGCATACCTATAAACGTACAGTACAGTCTTCTACTGGCTGCTCCCCAGCTGAATTATCATTTGGAAGGAAATTTAAGGGTCCATTAGATGTTATAATGCCTAAACAAGGAGATGAGTTTTATGTTCATGAGTCTAAATTCAGAGCTGGTGATGCAGTATATGCCAGGAATTTTGGTAAAGGACCAGAATGGGTGGAAGCTAAGGTTATCAAAGTTCTTGGTGAAAGGAATTATTTAGTTTCTGTAGATGTTAATGGTATTTTGACTTGGAAGCATCACCTATCACAGTTATTTGAAAGAAAAATGTATAATACTAGAGTAACTGATGAACCGTCACTATTAAAAGATACAATGATTCCTTAGAAGAAACAAATAACCCTATTCAGAACTCAGGTATGGTTTGTAATCCCAATGTAGAAGTAGTAGGATCAGAGAACAGTAATTGTGATACTGGTGCCATTGTAAGAAAATCTACCAGAGTAAGTAAGAAACCTAGGAGGCTCATTGAACAAATTTAATTTTTTGTGTGTGTTAACCTAAGGAGTGTAATGCATTGAGAAACACTACTCTCTCATTCTACTATGTTGAACCTTCTGGGAGTTGTTGTTGGGCGATCTCCCGCCATCCACGAACTGTGACGCCAGCAGAAGCATGGGTCTCCTTACTTGTAATTGATATACCAGAATAAAGTACATGAATTACCAACCTGTCTTCTTGGGACCTAAGTACTAAAGGACGAGGATGCAACAGCCGCTGAGCGGGATTGAAGAGATAGGAACTCTCTGATGATTTGAAGGCACGAGGAGACACTTCCGGGGGAGAGAAAAGCCAGAAAAGTCAATGTCCAGAGTCATTCCCAAATAGGGAATCTGTTGCGTGGGAGTCATCTGTGATTTCTGTACCTTTATCAAGATTCTTAACTCTTTCGTTAGGTGAAGAGTTTTCATTAAGTCCACCTCACATTTCTCTCTCAACGGAGACTGGAGAAGTCATTCGTCCAAATAAGAGGATATATTTATGCCGAGAAGGTGAAGCCATCTGCCGAGAGGGGCAAGGATATGAGTTAAAACTTGTGAGGCCCTTGACAGGCTGAAACACACTTTCCCTTGAAAAACAAATCATAGAAGGTTTCTGGAGTTCATATGAATTGGGACATGAAAGTAGGCATCCTGCATTGTCAGGGGTAACCATCCAGTCCCCTAATGGATGGCCGACATATTGAATGATTTATTTCCATGTGAAATTTAGTCTTTAGAATAAACTGATTTAGGGAACTGATGTCCAGGACGGGCCTCCTGCCCCAAGATGATTTGGGGACTATGAGGAGTCAGTTCTAAAACCCTTCTGAATCTTCATTCATGACTAACTCTTCTTCCCCCTTGCATAGGAAGGATTCTATGAGGACCCCAACTGCTTCTAAGGGCAGAGGACCCTGCTGGACTTAAAGGGCACAGGACACCGCCTGCCACAAAATACAGAGGACCCCACCTGCCTCAAAGGGCAGAGGACCCGGTTTGCTTCAGAGGGGAGAGGACACTGCCTCCCTCAAAGGGCAGAGGACCCCACTTGCCGCAAGGGGCAGAGGACCCCATCTGCCTCAAGGGGCAGAGGACCCCATCTGCCCAAGGCAAGAGGACCCATCTGCCTCAAAGGGCAGAGGACCCCGCCTACCTCAAAGGGCAGAGGACCCTTGACTTTGGAATCTGCTACTTGCTTCAGAAACTCCAAGAGATCGTTTTTGGATTGCTGAGGCTTAGATCCAAGGAAAAACCTGCTTGGTTCCTTGGAACTCCAGAGACCTAAGTTCTTCAAACCTGTTTGTTTCTATATTTTTCCTCTCTACATATATCTTATTTAAGAAGTCCAGTATTAAGACACATTTTATAAATGTTTCAACTATACAGCACTTTCTTTGAAATCCTTTAGATGTCAATGTAATTCAAGAATATCAATATATATAGTTAAATAAAATCCAAGGAATCATGCAGGTCTTTCCTTTGGATTTCTCCCCAAGCAATTCGAAGACAATCTCTTGGAGTTTCTGAAGCAAGTGGCAAATTCCAAGGTCAAGGGTCCTCTGCCATTTGAGGTATATGTATGTATGTTTTATATAGATATATAGTATACATATACATATACATATATATATATATATATATATATATATATATATTAGTGTCTAATCCATAGTTTTTGAGGTCGCTGGGATGAATAGTGACACTCCTGATGTCCTTTAAGCCCAAGTTCAGCCCCAATTGGGAGGGGGTATTGAAAAGAGGGTGGGAAGGGGTTAAATGTACAAATAACCGAAACAACAGATATTAGTGTCTAATCTATAGCTTTTCAGGTTGCTGAGAAGAACAGTGAAACTCTCAATGTCCTTCAAGTCCAAGTTCAGCCCTGTGTAACAATAACGAAAAAGACAGATATTAGTGTTTAATCCATAGTTTTCGAGGTTGCTGAGAAGAATTTTGACCCTGCCTGTGCCCTTCAAGTCCAAGTTCAGCCCCAATAGGGAGGGGGGTGAGAAGGAGGTGGGAAGAGGGCGACGTGTATTACTAATAAAAAACGACAGATATTAGTGTGTAATCCACAGTTTTTTAGGTTGCTGATATGAATTTGGGACACTGGTGCCATTCAAGACCAAGTTCAGCCCCAATAGGAAGGGATAGGTGGTGGAAAGGGGTGACATGTAAAAATAACTGAAAACAACAGATATTAGTGTCCAGTTCATAGTTTTTGAGGTTGCTGAGATGAATTGTTGTTTTCAGTGAGTTTTACATGTCACCTCCTTTCCACCCCTTCTCACGTACCCTCGCCTCCTATCAGGGCTGAACTTGGGCTCAAAAGGCATCGGGAATGGCACTATTCATCTCAGCAACCACAAAAACTAAAGATTGGACACTAATATCTGCTATTTTCAGTTATTTTTACATGCCACCAGCCCACTTCCTATTTATGAAAGTGGGGAGGGGGCTGGTGAGAAGCAATTATCTCAACAGGAACGAGAGAGAGAGGGATCAGTTGTAATCAAAGATTTCCAGGGCAGCACCAGGTTGGTCAGCAAAATTATATATATTTATACACACACACACACACACACACACACACACACACATATATATATATATATATATATATATATATATATATATATATATATATATATATATGCTTCAAAATAACAGTAGATGCACGTGACTTCATTAATTAAGCGAAACCACAGGAAAATGATAGGCAAAAATCCAAGCATTTTCGTCATTATTAAGATTCGTTCGTTGACGATTATCTTAATAAAGACGAAAGCACTTGGATTTCTTCATATCATTTTCCTGTGGTATTTGCTTATATATATATATATATATATGTATATATATATATATATATATATATATATATATATATATATATTATATGTGTCAGTAAATGAAATCCCAGAGATAATTGAATGATAAACTTGTATGTGGGTTCGGAACCGTTGACTCATATGCACGGACTCCAGAATGACATCACATTATCTTTCTTCCGGGCCAATAATTACCTCTGCTGTTTCTGTTTCATGAAGTTTATGAAAATATCGTGTTGATATCCCTAGTAACTCATCCCACAGTATGTGTAACAGTGTTTATATATCGACGAAATAATTTGCTTCGGGCCGGGAACCGAAAATGCATGTATACTTTCTTTAATTATAGATTAAAATGAAGTGCATTAGTGTTATCGACAATATCTGCTGTGAAGAGCGAAGATAACTGTAGGGCTACCCACTTGGGACTGACCTGTAGGTACGTTGGGCCAATAATGGGTTTTTACCCGACGATATTTCTGCCTATGTGTACATCTTCATTCTGACCCGAGTGCCAAAGTTCATGAATCAGCACTTACATTCATGTTTTAAGTGCACTTACGTGTAAGTGTCGGATTACTGTGTCCATAAATGTCTTGAGGATAAACTAAATATAAACGTGGTGCACTGCAGGCATTACTTAGGGGTCTTTGCAGCGTCCCTTCAGCCCTTAGCTACAACCGCTTTCATTCCTTTTACTGTACCTCTGTTCATATTCATCCATCTGACTTTCCAGCCTCTCTAACAACGTAGTGCAACTGCGAGGTTTTCCTCTGGTTAAATTCAAACCTTGTTGCTGTCAATTTCCCTTTCAGCGCTAAATGACCTCATAGGCCATAGCGCTTAGCCTTTGGCCCAAATTCTATATTCTATTAACTAAATGTACTGAGGAGCGTCGGCAGGAATACCCAGCTATTGCACAAAACAATTCTGTGAGAGTGGAAACAAATTTCATAGTAATCAGAGACAAAACACAGGCACACACATAAATTCCTCAATTGCAGCATTGTAATAGCTTTAAAGATATTCCCCATTTACTTAAAATTATTAGTGTTAATAAGGTATTTAAGGACAATAATTAAATAAGAGAACACTTCTACAGAAGCCTCCTGACAATATCAACAGATGTGTATACTTCAAATCCTATGTAATCTCTGAGACAAAATCTGTATTGGTCAAACAGGAACGGAGATTTGAATAGCATAGTATTTCATATTCACAAGATAGAACTGAGTATTTTTTTTTTCATAGTAGAGATAAAAAATTTTGCTATTCATCGGGTTGGTTGGTTTTAATAATATGTCGGGAAAATACAAAAAGAGTCTTGTTTTATAAAAGAAGGGTTTGATTAGAATATGAATATCAGTTCAGGAATATATAGAAATGAACCTATTTAAAAATGAGTATGGAAAAATGTACATGATTTACGGGATATACGTTTTCTGGCTCAGATGAAAAGGTAACGATATACATATACATACCTATTATGATATGTATATGTATATATATATATATATAATAAATATATATATCTATATATATATATGTATATATATCATATATATATTATATCTTTAGAAATAACCCAAGCCATGTGCCCGTCCAAACGAGATGTGTAAGTATCACACTCATTCGCTATCTGAGAGGTGGAAAACTCCATAAACCCTATCCTACTAATACCAGCCTTAACTGTCTCTGTGTTCTTTTGTGCTCTGCTTTCATACTAGCATGTAATGTCAATATCTGCTACCGTACACCAGTCCTTTTGAAAATAACTGCCTAAGAAGAAAACGGCCATACGTTCATACGTTCTGTCTCATTTCTTTATGATGGCACTTTCCAAATAATTACCACGTGTTCCAGTCAGTTGAAGATATATATATATATATATATATATATATATATATATATATATATATATATATATATATAAACAACGTTTTAAACTTTCTTGTCTCACACCTGAAGGGAGGGTACGTCTGGGGAAGCTGAAAAAGAAAGATATGAGAAAAATGTTTTTAACCATGAAAAAATGACTGGAATTTTATTATGAATGAAAATATCTGTTGATGTACAAAAAAAAAGAAGGAAAAAAATCATGTTTGGTCTCTATGAAACAAAAATAAGGACATTACAAATTCTCTATAAAGAGGGATGGCAACAGCATGAGAGAGAGAGAGAGAGAGATGACTGTTGTCAAGTGATGCAAACTGACTGCAGTTGGACTGGTGCCGACGTCAATCGTTATGATAAATTCTGGGCAGTAATAAAGTGGCTTATCCCACGGGTGGTGCATACGGCAAACCCAGCGAACATATTCTCGTATTTTGCTTCCTCCTTAAAAGTTGACTTTCTTTTCTAACTGAAAATGGAACTGCAACAAGCGGCAACGACCCTATCTGTTCAGATTACTATAAAATGATCTTGATAACAACTAAGTCCTGTTCATAATTGGAGATAAAATGATAAGCAGGCAAGACAAGATACAGAAAGATAAGGTGTAGATAAGAATAAAAGGCCAGCATACAGGAAATATTTAAAGTGAACTGATATATATATGTGTGCTGTGTATGTATGTATGTGTAAATGACTCAATATATCCTATATATATATATATATATATATATATATATATATATATATATATATGTGTGTGTGTGTGTGTGTGTGTGTGTGTGGTGTGTGTGTGTGTGTGTGTGTGTGTGTGTAGAATCTTCTCGTCACTTTTTTACCAGATACATATGGAGCTGTAATAGCCACAATGCCCTCTTAACTTCTTGAATTCTTCGCTCTTTTTTGGATACGATTGTGGACTTTTATCCTTCTCGTGGCCAGGTCGGCAACGTGAACTCTTTGTGATTATGGGACCTGGGTTCGTTTCCCGATACCGGACATCACAACTTCTTCAAAAATTTCTTTGAACTTGTATCTTCAGGCTTTGTACTGACAAGCGTATCCAAAAAAGAGCAAAGAAGTCAAGAAGTTAGGTGGGCATTGTGATTATTACAGTTGCATATATATATATATATATATATATATATATATATATATATATATCATCGTAATACCAACAAAAGCTCCTTAACTTCTCGTACTGGTTGGATATGTTCATCATTACAAGACTTGCATGCGTGATTGTCTTTGAACCTCACTACGCCATGAATATTTTTAATTTTTAGACTGAAACACATATACAGACATAAACATACACACACCTACAAATTATTATCATATATATATTATATATATATATATTAATAATAAATCTATATATAATATACATATATATATATAAATATAATATATATTTTAACAACCTTCTCACTTTTTACCAGATAAGTATGTTATGTAATTATAATAACCATCGAGAAGTTAAAATTATTCATAGAGGATAATAATAATAATAATAATAATAATAATAATAATAATAATAATAATAATAATAATAATAATAATAATTTACGAATACATAATAATACATATTCTTCATTTTCTCTTCACATATCACACGTATCTAAAATCGCAAGTTTTATTTTATCTTGATCGCATGAATGTTGCAAACTCCAATGATAAGTAGAAAGAGGTATAAAGAATTAAATGCTTCTCTCTTCACTTTTACTCGTTGTAATTCCTTTGTTTTATCTTATTGATTGCAGGAAAAAATAATTTAGTTGTACGATTAATACCGAATTCTATGGTATGATCAAAACTAAAATGAACTGAAGTATGACATCTAGTCGTCTTGAGGCAACGAAAGGTTAAATGAGATAAAGAGCTTATCTTTTATCTCCTTTGCTGATAACGTACAAGATTTTAACAATATTGTGATAAAGAGAGTGCAGAGAGCTCTTCTATCAGCATATGCTCGTACATTACGGTACTAAAAACGAGTGTCCGCTGTTCGGCAAGTTGTGCATCACACTGTGAAAGCCGATTGTGTGGGAAAACCGAATGTCAAGAGGTTACTCGATCTTTAGATCTAAAGACTGTGTTCAGGAAACGAGGTATTTCAGTAGGATCTACTCTCATTTCGGGATGTGTTACGTCTTGAGACAATTGTCGCACTGCAATGCAGCAATATCTCGTTTGTGAAGATGTGGGAACCGTGTAAGGCAGCATTTCTTACTTGATCGAGTCTCATTTGCGATTCTTCAACCGCACTGAAAGACGCAGAGCAGAGAGCTCGATCTTGCTGGTCTCAATGGAGAACCGTAACAGAAATGTATTTCCTTGCAGATGGCATTAGGATTGCTGCTTAAAGCTGATGATTTAATGTTGTTAAACATTAAATCATCCTATTTTCTTTATCCTATTCTTGAATACTGCGGTAATCTTTCACTTACGTCTTCACTTTAAAGTCCTTCAACAGAAAAGTAAAAAAAAAAAAGTTTACTAATAAAGTATTCTTATCATTAAAGAGCAAAATATTAATGTTTTTCGTCAAAATAAATTAGTTTTATCACTGATTCATAGCATTTTATTCTGAATCCACTATTCAAGCACTAGATGCTCGAAAGTTTTTTCATGTTTACAGATTATTTATAAAATTAGCCAAGATTTATCATTAAATATCCGTTTTCTGTCCAACTTACTTTTAGGTTCTCTTTGGTATGAGGCCATAAACCCAGGTGGCTTTTTGAACTAAAATAGTAGTTTTTGAGGCCTTCTCCTGCAAGCAGACACGCATCAAGAATGGCCGAGTCTGGGCAGGACCAAACAAAATACTTGAAAGGTAAGAGTGACATTATAATATTAAGAAAAGATTTTCAAATACCTTCCAGATAAACCTCTCATTTTGAGCATTCTAAAAGTAATTGTCATCACATTCTTGTATTCATACTGCTAAAAATAACGGTGATACAGGGAATGGTAGAGACAAAATATCCGGATCACAGAGATGTTAAGTAATGTCCTCTAGTTCAGACCAAGTTCAGAAAGTGGGGTGGAGCTTCCATGCCTTATACATCCTCTTCAATATCTGCATACATGATTGGCTATCAAACCTAAGTCTATAGCTTAATCTATAGATCTTGTATCAGACGTAAATTCTAAGACAAGGAATATTTCAGTTCCACGGTGCTATACTGAATCAAAGTACAGACGTTACTGTACAGTACTTAATCAAATATGAAAATAATATGAAAGTAGGCAATCGTAAAGTTACTTGAAAATTAAAAGAAAATCTGATACGCATAATTATGAGAAGATTTAATTGAAATGAAGATTTGTCACAATATGAACGATTTCAACTTATAAAGTGAGAGACAATTCTCATTCAGTAATAAGAATAAAACCTTTCACAACGCAAACAGGGCCCGATCAAGTCATTCCATCGGATGTCCTGAAGACATGGGAACCAATGGGGGCTGTGAAGATTAAAATGGCAAAAAGTGGAGTAGATGCTAATCCACCAATCTCTGTGCCTAGTCTTTTGAGGAGAGCAGCTGATAAGTGAGTGTGAGTCTTCCCACATTTGGGAACATTTTTGAAAAAATGAAAAATATCATGACATCTTTTATCCTCTTTGTCAATGTCATCTGCTTGAAAACTATACCCTTTAGTAAATGCAAGGTAAAGAATGCTGCCATAATTAACCTATAACTATCAACTGCCAGTTATTAACAGTAAAAACTGTAAATGTTATTAGATTATGGTCGTAGTAATCCTGACGTTGTAAAAGCGATATCACGGATAGCAGTTGTCATTGTTTTGAACAATGACAACACAACAGCTTTTAACTATTTTTAGGAACAGTGGTATTTATTACTGAAAGTGAATGAAATAATATAGTCCTTTAACTGGAATGGTGTATTAACGCAAAACATTGCAACTATTACCGTCTTTCAGCAGTTTCTCTGGTTTGGAACGACGATTGACCGCTTGATGTTTTCAGGTTTCCTGATGTTAAAGCTCTTTGTGTGAAGAGGGATGGAGTTTGGCAGACGACAACATACCGGGAATATTTTGCTCAAGTTTGTACCGTGGCTAAAGCCTTCATCAAACTAGGCCTAGAGCGTTTCCACGGAGTGTGTATTCTTGGTTTCAATTCCCCGGAGTGGTTTATTTCTGACCTTGCTGCCATATTTGCAGGGTAAGTACTTCTGATAATGACTGGTCATCAATTATTCTTTTTTTACAATTTGAAAAAACTTTCAAAAATTGTACATTTAATTGACACTTCATTAATTTTTGGAACACCGTTCTGTTTGACTCAGAAATCAATTAAACTTTTTGTTTTTCCCAGAGGATTTGCCTGTGGGATCTACACAACGAACTCTCCAGAAGCATGTGAACATTGTGCAAAAAGCAGTAAAGCACAAATATTCGTTGTTGAGAACCAAAAGCAACTGGACAAAATCTTAGAGATTCGAGAACGCTTGCCTGACCTGAAAGCGATCATCCAGTACACTGGGAAACCAACATCAGAGGGAGTCTTGAGCTGGGCTGATGTCCTGGCTCTTGGGCAAAAAGAACCGGAGACGCAACTTGACTACAGACTGAGTTGCATCGCTGCCAACCAGTGCTGCACTCTGATCTTCACTTCAGGAACGACTGGGCCGCCCAAAGGAGTTATGCTCAGCCATGACAACATGACTTGGACTGCTCATGCTAATTCTGTCAATATTGACTTTGCCGTTGGGAAGGAGGTGGTCATCAGTTTCTTACCCTTGTCTCACGTTGCAGCGCAAATGTCTGATATGTACATGTGTATGTACTCAGGGGTGTCAGTGCACTTTGCTCAGCCTGATGCTCTAAAAGGCAGTTTAGCTGCAACTATGAAAGAAGTGCGTCCAACTGTGCTTTTGAGCGTTCCTCGCGTCTGGGAGAAGATATATGAAAAGTTGATGGAAGTCGGGAAAAGTACTAAGGGAATGAAAAAATCCGTTGCCACGTGGGCGAAGTCAATCGGCTCAGAAATATGTGAACGCAGACAAAAGCAAGACTTTGGAAAACCTGTCTTATACCCCATCGCTAACAAAATCCTCTTCAAAAAAATAAAAAAGGTTCTGGGACTTGATAGATGCAAAATTTTCATTTCAGCAGCAGCCCCAATTTCAAATGACATCTTACGATACTTCCACAGCATCGACATTCCGCTCACAGAAATCTATGGCATGTCAGAGTCCTGCGGTCCTCATACCGTGGGCGTTGAGACAGCTTTCAAAATCGGAAGTTGTGGTCGCACACCCCCTGGTTTCTATACTAAGTTACTGAACAAGGACAAGGATGGGAATGGGGAAATCTGCATGAATGGCCGCCACATATCTATGGGTTATCTGCATATGGAGGCTGAAACCCACGAAGCCATAGATGACGAAGGTTGGTTGCACACGGGTGACATAGGTCACCTCGACTTGGATAATTTCTTGTTCATCACCGGTCGAATAAAGGAACTGATTGTCACCGCTGGAGGTGAGAATGTGGCCCCAGTCATCATTGAAGACACTCTCAAAGGAGAGCTCCCCTGCATCGGAAACTGCATGCTTATAGGAGACCGGAGAAAGTTTCTGTCTGCGTTGCTTACCATGAAGGTCAGTCAGTTTGTCTTGGTGCCTGTTTGTTTCCTGACCGTATTGTGCTTGCTTTAAAACGCGAATAAGTTATTTTTCCACATTAATTAAAAATTAAAGAACGATTGAACTAATTATTAAAAAAATTTTTTTGAGTAATTTATTTTCCGGAGACAGGTTAGCCTTGACAAAGAACAGGTTTCAGCATAGTATTTTTTTTCAATCTACGCTGTTTTCTAGTACTTTCTGTCTTTGAGTTTGGGTTGTCACTATGCTGTAATTTTGTTTTAGTTTAGCGGCAGTTAATGGGCGATTACTCCGTATATAAGGGAAAATAAACAGCAATTGATTTGCTATAGAAATGAGGAATACAATACAAAGTAAACTTGTGTATCTTCCTGAATCACCTAATCTATCAGTGATTCAGTCACATATACAGAATAATATATATATATATATATATATATATATATATATATATATATATATATGTACATACATGTAAATTTGCTTTCAAAAAGTTTATTATGAAGGAATTTATGCCAAGCCTGAACTTATCGATGAACTTAAAGATGAAATGTAGATCACCTTAGAATAAAAGATGAATGGAAAAGGGGCAAACAGTGAACAGATATGTTTTTGTCCTCTCTCTACACACTCATACACACACACATACACACACACACACATACATATTATATATATATATATATATATATATATACTATATATATATATGTATATATATATATAATGACATCTGACCTGTTTTTTGAGAAATCCAGAATTCCTGATGAAGAGGTCTGACAGAACTTGGTTCAGACATTCAATGGGATGACTCCTTCCAAAGAAAGAATTTCTTGGAATAACGGTGAATATTTAATAATCTGCTGCCATGGAAACACTCGTGCCCATTATCTATAATAGGAATTTATGCTGTTAAACTATATCATATTCTGCGTGGCCTAGCAGATGTATTATTATGAAAGCGCTTTACTTTTTACTTTGTATCCCTGGCAGCCTTTCATTCTCACTCATTTTGAACGAAGAGTATATATTTGTCAAAAATGAGTTAAAATGATTCATCTTTCTAGACTGACATGGACATGGATACGGGGGAGCCCGAGGACACCCTACAACCAGCTGCGCTCAATTGGTGCAAAAGCGTGGGATCTGAAGCGAGAACAACTCAAGATATATTGGAAGGCCCCGATGAGAAGGTGATGAAGGCTATACAAGAAGGGATCGACAGAACGAACAACAAAGCCATTTCAAATGCCCAGAGGATCCAGAAGTGGCAGATCTTGCCAAAGGACTTCTCCATACCTGGAGGTGAACTTGGTAAGTATGGCAGTAGTACAGACTATGATATGCCTTCGTCGCTGTCATATTCATCATCATTGAGCAGGAGGCATGATAATATCACATGATAGATGTATTCAAATGAGTCAATTGAAATTATGATAATAATAATACTATTTCGGACAAAAGTCTTGTTACAAGATGGAGAGGCATGTAACGTACTTCCTTCTTATGCTTTTTCCTCTCTCTTACGAAAGATAAGGTTTAGGAGAATCTGATGGTGTAAGGCTTGGAAATACTTTGTCTCCATCTCGCTATAAGGCTACAGTGTATTGCTCTGGTATCTAAAATTTTGTTCAAAATCCCGAAAACTGCCAGCTTTTTTGAGCCTCTATGTTCGAGAAACATTTTCTCTGGAGAGATACCATGATGAATATTAAAGTAATGGGGGGAGACAGGCTAAATAGTTGCAGCTATGCATCGCTGTTATGCAGCAAACTTACATATTATCTCTTTATATATGTTGACTGTTTGCTCACCTTTCATCGCGACTTCCACCTCACAGTGCTACTATCATCATTTATCATCAACTCATTTGCATTTGTTTGAGGCTGAAAATGTCGTTTGCGAAATGCAGTCCAACAATCTCATTTCCGATTTCCACTGACGTCATCTGAATTAGATTTTTATTTCCGGCTTCTCACAGGACCGACGATGAAAGTGAGGAGGTCCTTCGTAGCCGAGAAGTACGCCGACGTCATCGAAGGACTCTACGATGTATGAAGGACAAGTTGCCGACCTTAGCTATAATGGGATTTATTTTATGGGCTTTATCAGACCTTGTAACAGGACACAAAGATGTGCGCCATATATGAATACTAATTTAAATGGCGGCTTTATTATTCACTTATATGTTGAAATGTCACATTGTCCTCAATATGCAGATAATATACAACGACTTTGAGAAGATTACTCTCATGTGCCTCTCTGCAGTTTTCTTTCTAAACTATCTAGAAGCAGCTCACTGTGCCTTGGACGAACTTTACAAATTACAGATCTCTGTGGAGCCGAAGAGCTGAAAATAGTTAAACACAGGACAAGCGGGAATCTCAAGTATTACATTGCAGTTCACTGAAGATATATAACTCTATATAATGCAGAGCAAACTAACAAGTTTACAGTTACAAGAGAAAGATGGTCCTAGATGCTAAACTTTTGTAAGTAAACTGAAATTCATAAAAGTGTAAGTGCAAGTAAGGTCGAACCTATGTCTGCCTTTATCAGTGTCGAAATACTAGTACTTATTAAAGTATTTAAGAAGGAAACTGCAAGGCATTAGGTATTTTTTTAACTGTTTTACTTTTGAGATGAAATTGCTAATATGGTCTATTCTAATCCTTTATGATTTTCATTATGCGTACATTCAAAGTCTAATGTAAATTATATTAATTTTACCCTCGGGAGCGATCAAATGAGTGACTTACTAATTCTTGTAAAGCTCCTACCAACATTTACTCTTTCATGGCAAAATCATTACTACTGAAAAAACAAACAGAAAATAACACATAAATGGAAAAATGCAAAAGTGGCTCAAATTAATACTTCTTAGGTATGTTGTATTTATACAGATATTGAAGTAGACATTAATCTAACACAGAATGCATTTACAGGAAGCCACGAAGCCACTCTTTTATAACCTTAGCATTAAGCATGGAAACTGTCCTGTTCAGAGAATACTCAGGCCTATTACAACACAACCTTGTACAGAGAGAGTTATACTTGATATTGTGAAATAAAATGCGCTTGGCTAAATGCATCACTTTAGTTCACCTCCACTTTAGCACACAGTACAATGAAAGAAGGTAGTTATTTTTTTATCAAAATAGAAGACAAAACTATTATATATATATATATATATATATATATATATATATATATATATATACATATATATATATATATATATATATATATATATATCATGAAGCTATGACCTCATGTAGGAGGACTTGACTGGGCAAGTGATATGCAACTGAAAGGGGAAAAAAAAGATCTCAATCGAATTTTGCAAAAACACATGCTATTATACCATAGTAAGTACAAAACTGTAAAATGGACATGTGAATGTTTAAAAAAAAAAGCTTTATAATTACCGTCTAAACAAAACTGGGAACAACCAAATGTTCAAAACAATACGCTTGATTAATCGTGTTGATATCAAGGGTCATACGAAGAATTTCAACAAGAAGGGTGATATTTCCAATAACGAAGAATATATTTCTAATAACGAAGAATATATTTCCAATAACAGTTGATTTTAGGACTCAACGTGAGGCAAAGACGAAAACAAATACTATAATAATTATGAACGAGTTAGTTTTGAACACTACCAAAACTTTGTTTCATCGATTCTGAAAGACTTTAAGGAGGCATAATGAAAAAGGCTGTAGGAAGTTCCAGAATGACTCAATTAAATCTGAGACACAATGTTGCCAAGAAGCTTTTTAAGGGAACAGATAGGTTGTGTATAGTTGGAGGAAGAGTAAGAAGAAAGCAGATATTTACGTGGCGAAAAAAAACCAGCATGAGAAAATTCATATGAATGTATCACAGTCACAGGAGACTCAAGCTCACGGATTGTAAAGTAATTAGGGCTTTTATGCAAATGGATCTGAAAAGAATCGTACACTGCTGATATGAATGAAGGAACTGGGATTAACAACGAAAGGAACAAAGCACTATTATGTCTCCACTGCTTCAAGTACTTAGTTTATATATATTATATATATATATATATATATATATATTATATATATACACATATATATACATACACCCATAGATATTGTTTGTATATATATATATATATATATATATATATATATATATATATATATATATATATATCTCACCCTGCACACTTGCTAACGGGACATCAGGTATCGCGTGGAACGTCAAAATGAGCGACTGATACATGGGAACATCTTAATGGATCCCATTGAATCTGCATTGACGACAACACAGGTGTGAATTCTCGAATAACAGACCAGGATATGGGACTGATATAGAGCTTATCATATCACATGACATATAACTTCCTCCTCGATTCAGGTAAAAACTTGACGTTTTGATTCATGGAGTTGGCTGGTCAATTTTCTATGTATGTACGTATGTCTGCTTGCCTGTCTCTTTCACTCACACACACACATATATATATTACAGTAAGACTGTGAAACCAGGTATTTCATGAAATCTCTGATATATTTAGAAAATTCGTGAAATCACCAATTCACTTGATCCCCCGAGGGGTAGTACTAAACACGGAGAAACTGTGTACTAGATGAATCACTGTTTCGCCGTGTTTAGTACTATAGTAGATTCACATCAACCGTGCATTTGATGTCTAATCCAGTCCTTACGACGCTCCTGATTGGCTGCTGATAGGCCAATCACAGGGATGGAAACTCTTAGTCTCTCTCGAGAGTTCACATGGGTAGGATGTATATTCCGCCTCTCCTGAGGGATACGTCCCTCAGGAGAGGTGGAACATAAATCCTGCCTATGTGAACTCTCGAGAGAGATTGAGAATTTCAAGCGCTGTGATTGGCTTATCAACAGCCAATCAGGAGCGTCGTAAGGGACTGGCCTACATAGACATCAAATGCACGGTTGATGTGAATCTACTATAGCCCCTTGGGGATCAAATATCCTTAAGTGAATTGGTGATTTCACGAATTCCCTGAATATTTCGAAATCCCTGGCTTCACAATCTTACTGTAACATAGATACGCGGTAAACTAAATCTGTACTTATAGTAAGGCTAGGAAAGTCAGGATACAGTTTTTTTTTTTAAATCTTCGGACATATATTGCTCTATAATGCCACACCTGGCAACTCTGAAAGGGGGCGGAGCTTCAAAACCATAGTGTTCGTTGCTTTCTAGATTTCCATTAACTCTACACCATCAATATTCTGTAGAAGTCCTATAATCATTTATACTTGAATATAGTAACAGGCTCTATATTATTCGTTAATGTTGGTTTGGTAACGTCAGTTCACAGTAGAATATCGATCATCCTTTTTTTAAAACCTACTGGGACACCTTACTCATAAGTAATGTTTGACTCTAAACTGACGTAAAATTCATGCGGAATTGAAGACGGACCTTAAAAAATGAGAGAAAATGTTTTAAAATCTGGGCAGTACTTGTGGAAATCGTTCGTGAGGAACACTACAGTAAGGAATGAAATATTATGGAGAGAGAGAGAGAGAGAGAGAGAGAGAGAGAGAGAGAGAGAGAGAGAGAGAGAGAGAGAGCGCAAGCATAAGCCTATCGATAGAGATACCTAATTCATTATATTTACTTTGACAGATTGAGTGATAATATTTTTTCAAGTGTTTCAAAAGTGGAGAGAGAGAGAGAGCGCACGCAAGCATAGGCCTTTCTATACAGATATTTAATTCATTATATTTACTTTGAGAGATTGAGTGATAATATTTTTTTCAAATTGTTTTAAAAGTGGAGAGAGAGATAGAGCGAGGAGAGAGAGAGAGAGCGAGAGAGAAGATAGAGAGAGAGAGGCGAGAAGAGAGAGAGAGAGAGAGAGAGAGAGAGACTTATTTACGTGAAAGCATAGTCCTATTTATAACTACTTAATTTCATAATATTTTCTCTGAGAGACTGAGTGGTAATACATAATTTTAAAGTATGTTCTAGAAGTGGAGAGAGAGAGAGAGAGAGAGAGAGAGAGAGAGAGAGAGAGAGAGAGAGAGAGAGAATTATAGTATTGGTGACGGACTTGTGATGGGGGAAAGGCAGAAGAAAGAGAGGTGAGTCGGTGCACAGATACCTGGGAAACAGGGTGATTTGCTGCCAAGATCGTGCTGCATTATGCTAGATAAAATTTGAAGGATCATAGTATTCAAGTTAATTCTCTAAGAAATTCATACCCTAATCTTGATTTACTTAAAGAAAAAAAAAACGTGGAAAATTTCAAACCAAAGGCTGCGGTCATTCTTGCTCTCTTGATATAGTCTGTACTTTTACTTTTGAAAATCGGTTTTCATTCACAAACCATTCACGAAAACACCCGTGTTAAATAAAAATATTTATTACCACAAATAACTCAATATGTATTGAACAGACAATTGAAATTTTATATCGTGCAAAAAATGCTGATGTGTTGGGAGATCTTTCAGCCTCGCGGCAAAGTAATGCAGCCGTGTAGGCTAACTACTAACTGCTCTGTAATGGGAGCATAGCCAGAAAATCTTTGTGCTGACACGTTACTTTAACCTTGATAAAGATTTATTTTTAAGGACAGTAGCTTTGTAAACAACAACTAGCATTCGATCCATGTCAACGTCAAAGTAATCAAAGTGTGAAATCCGTAACGTAAGCCAGTATCCAGTGACTTGTGGTTTCCTGCTCGAAGTTCTAGGGCTCCTCACATCATAGAAAACGCTCTTGCGGATGCAACAAGATTTGCTCAACCTACCTTAGCCGTCGCAACATTGACTGCCATTGACGTCAGCTAACTTTAAACGCTTTGGAATACAAACATAATTTTGTAGAAACTAAAATAATTACGATGACCACTTACGATGATGCAATAATATTCGCGTTCAAGAAGGAAAACAAGTAAATATTGTCGTCGTGATACATAGTACTAGAATCAGAAATTCACAATCTATCTACCAGATCTCTATGAACAAATCCATCTGAAAAATTCCAATTACTTCGGACATATATCGTGTTTTTAAGTATCTGAATGGTTTTGTTTTAACTTATATGATATAATTTGCAATGTATTTTCATATTCTAGAGTAAATTTAGCGAGATTGTGTCTTTTCAGTAAAAACAAATGGGAAATTCGATGAACGAAAGCTAATGAAAACTGTATCCTGACTTTCCTTGCAAAGTGTATACATATAAATTTGTGCGTGTTTTCTTTATGTATGATCATAGTACACGCTTTTTTTCCTCTTCGTATCAAGGATACCAGAAGGGGAACATTATCATTATCTAAAATTTTGCCTCTGATAAAAAAAAGACCAACCAGTTGTTAAGTACGTATCCACATTAGAAGAACTATGATGAAAAAGATGAAAAAACTGAGAGGAGACGAGAATATGGAAGAACACAGATAGCCTACTGTCCAAATCATCACACGGATCAACTGTTGAATAAACTCATGCCCTTTTAAATGACGCTTAGAACTGGAATGTATCATTTTCAGCCTTCGAGTGCAATCACTCAATGCACAGGTACGCAGTAAATGCAGTGTTAATTGACTGATGGCCATCTGGCATTACAATGCAAAGCGCCTTGCACACTTCTTTCTTGATACAATCAAGTAGATGTTTCTCACTAACTTCTTCCTCGTGGAAGAAAAAGGTTACTGGGAGGTATGTGAAGAGCGAAGACAGATGGTCACAGACCTACTATAGAGGTGAATAAGAATGACGCGATACGCGAGTTGCGGTGTAATTGAATAGACTTGGACTAGGAAAACAATGATGGATGGATTTTCTCAATATATTGTCAACAGATTCTACATATACACCCACGACTCAATAAACCATATATAAGTGTTATACGTTATTCAAAGCAAGGGTTCAGTGTTAATTGTATGTATGCATATACCTGATCGTATACAAGTATATGCATTATGATTACGTATAAGTGAGTATGTCTTTACATGCATGCGTACGTAGTTAGGTTTACTCGTATATTACGTAAGAGCATGGATTTATACTGCATATATTCAAATTGTCATAATTCAATAAATTAGACATACCACCTTGTGAATGATCGTTGAGATTAAAAGATCCCGGACATTATAGGAGTCGTAATTACGGACGTTTTTGCCAATAAAAAAAATTTTGCTTAAAGCTACAGTACGAAATCAACAAACCAGGAACACAGCAGCAGTATTGGCTCTTAATTCGAAGCTGTCCAAGTGAAAGCGCTGGGGAGACCCAGGACCCATGGCGGCTATAAAAGAACACGTACTAAACTCACGTCTGAGACTTTCACAGAGTTTACCATGTTTTGTGAACCTCCCACCGTGTTTCTTTGAGAGAGAGAGAGAGAGAGCTTGAATTTGTGGCCCTGAGTTAAGCGTTGCTGGATGTCCGCTGATTTCTCTAGTACCATAACTAACATCAGAATTGCACACTTGCCCGAGAAAAGATGGAGGTCAATTATTAGCACACGTGTCGCCTCTTCTTTCCAGACAGCCCAGCACTGAAGATGAAACAGAGTAGAGAGGTCACGACCATTTAGTCCAATATATTTGCAAATACTGCAAGAGCTGGTCCTCTAGGGGGTGGTGCTACTAGATTCAGCCCCATGCTCACATGCCCTTTTAGGCATAACTACTGCTGTTTATATTTGCCGGCGCTCAGCAGCAGTCCTGCAGGCACGATTAAATTGAAAAGGAGGGTTTGTATTTGCATACGGGTACGGCTACAGGTTATGGAAATAATTCAGCAAGGATAAAATTTCCATTGTCGGCAGATAGCAGATGCTGTAAGCATCCATTGACAAGTGCTGACAATCAACATATAAGGAAATGCAGACTTCATTTTCCCCTCTATCAGAAAAATAAAAATAAAGAATGGAAGCACAAATAAGGAACCCCACACCCGCTGAAACAAAGGATAACAACGGCTTCTCCTGCATCTCCGTCCAGTTCCTACATATACAGATGAAGAAACAAATAGTTTGCAACCAAGATTAATGAGGATATTTTTCTTGCAAACTAAACAACTGAATTACGAATGAGTCATATAATTGTTGCTAAAATGTCAGCGTCATATAAATATAATACATATTTTCATGCATACATGGTTGCTTCAGTTACATTGTCCAGCATTTTTGACATTTAATATATAACCACTCCTCACGCCCTATTCCTATTGGGGCTGAGCTTGAACTTGAAGGGCATTGGGAGTGTCTCTGTTCATCCCAGAGACCTCAAAAACTATGGATAAGACATTAATATCCATAATTTTTTGCATTTTATTTTTCACCCCTTCTCACACCACTCATCCTTTCGGGACCGAACTTGGACTTAAGGGCATTAGAGTGTCACTATTCATCTCAACAACCTTGAAAACTATGAACTAGGCACTAATATCTGTCATTTATGGTCATTTTTACATGTCATCCTCTTCCCACCCCTTCTCACCCACTATTTCTATCAAGGCTGAACTTGGACTTGAAGGCCACTGGGAGTGTCACTATTCATCTCAGAAACCTCAAAAACTATGGATTAGACGCTAGTATTTTTGTTTTCGGTTATTTTGCATCACTCCCTTCTCTCCCTCCTTTCACTATTGGGGCTGAACTTGGACTAAAAGGTTCATCAGGAGCATCACTATTCATCTCAGTGACTCAAAAACTATGGATTGGACACTAATATCTGTCATTTTCAGTTATTTTTAAATGTCGCCCACTTCTCAAACACCCCTCCCTATCGAGGCTGAACTTCGGCTTGAATGACATCGGAAGTATCGCTATTCATCTCTGTGACTTCGAAAACTAAGGATTAGACACTAATATCTGCTGTTTTTGGTTATTTTTACGTTTCACCTCTTTACCACCTCCTTTGGTGCCAGTGATGGTAAAGCATATACCTAATTACCAAGTTTGGTTGAAATTGTTCAGTGCGTTTCAAAGTACATGTGGCACACACACATACAAACACACACATACACACACACACACACACACACACACACACACACACATATAATATATAATATCTATATATATATGTCGGTAAGGCATCGGCATGTCTGTTGTGTATATAATTTAGAGAGAGAGAGAGAAGAAGAGAGACGAGAGAGAGAGAGAGAGATGTATATGTAGTATATATAAATATAATGCCACAGACTATAGAAATCGTCTCGGGAAAAATATGCTCTAATAAAACATATGCATATAATATATATATATATAAGCGGTAGTATCCTTTGAGAATTTATTGTAAATTTTAGCCAAATGATTTTTGAAAACCACTCCTACCTTGACATCTGCCTGTGGGTGGATCTGCAGTCTCAAACGGTTGTGTGTATGTTCGTCAGTACTGTCTTTGTAGTATATATACTCGTGAATTCTAATACTATGTATCAGTCCTTTGTCAATGGATTGAAAAATAAAGCCGAAAACCGGTCAGGACCTACACCCTGTCTCTTATTTTTCACCTGTGGATATGTGTGATATATACATATATACATACACACACACACACATATATATATATATATATAATATATATATATATATATATATATATATCCGGCTGAAGTAAACTTTTAAGGTAGATGGAATTTTAAGATAGAGAGAATGGGACGAATCTGTGGGTGTAAGGCTGGATGAGAAGAGTGAGTTTGATGAGAAGGTTATGACGAAAGTACAAGAGGATGAAAAATGAGCTCGGGACATAAGGTAAAGGAGTATGAGAAGGGCGCGTAAAATTCAGAGATGGACTAAAAGAATAAGTGATTTTTGGAGGGTGGAAAGAGGCAAAAAAACAATGAGTTGTTGGATAAGGATATGAGATGTTTTGAGAAAGAAAACTGACGATGATATTTCAGGTGTGAAAACCAAGCAAGATGGAATATAATTTACATGAATAAAGGAGGATGGACATGTTGGTCAAGAGGAGGCAAAGAGATTAATTAGGGAGAGAAGGTCAACAAGGACTTGAGTCAGAAAATGATGTTACGCTACCAGGAAGTAAATGTGGAGAAAAATTCCAATGAGTAAATGGATCTCAGAATGGGTCGAAGGCGCATTTTAAAGATTTGCTGAATGTAGAAGAGAGAAGACTGGAATGATTAGTGCAAGTTTATCATCTCTTGTGAAATGACTGTTGAGGACATAAGGAAAGGGGCTCAGAGGTAAAGAATGGAGACACCAGAAATTGAAGGGATTACAAGTGAGACACTGTGATATATGGTGGTGGAAGTTTGACGGAGTGGCTGACCAGTGTGTATAAGGTAAACTGGATGAGAAAAATGTCCTGAAGGGATGGATGAGAGGAATAATTGTTCCACTGCATATGGGGAAAGGTAATAAAGTAGTCTGTAAGAATTATGGGAGCATAATGGTAAACAGAATGCCATGAAAGGTGTGTGTCAGACAGTTATGACATTCCAACAATATTTACATCACTGTAATTTATAAAGTTATAGGAGTTAGTCAAAGTTACACACATACGTTTAAGAGTTTACTCTTATGATCTTAGGTTGCTGTCAGTCAGAACCAAACACCAGGACAAAGGTTCAGTTAAATCAACTTACTTCCTTCCATTCATTAGTTCCCTCCTTCCCCCATCAACAAACTCCCCCATCACTCTCCATACCCATCCTACTATCACTTCTCCCCCCTCATGGCCCCTCCTCTTCCCCCTCCAATCCTCCCACCCCCTTGCCTCTCTCTCTCTCTCTCTCTAGATTGCGCACAGGGAGATATAGTCTTAAACATAGTTATTCTATAGTAATTTTGTTTAATAGTTTAAGAATAGGAATGTTGGGTGTAGTAATGAATCGATGGCTAATGGACATGACTGTTTTGGCTCGGTTGGCAGTTTTGAATACACTCGACCTCAGAAAGTGGCTTGTCGATGGGTACTGAAGGTGTGCATAATCTTCACGGGCAATTATTACCCATAACTCTTTTTATGTATAGCCTTATGTAACAAATTTCACAACAACGGTAATTTTCAGTGAAATTATAGCTAATCTTAATATCATGATAAATATCATCAAACCCTAGTGTTCATGAGCAATCAGTTTTTTCCCTTAATCTACTTTACACTTCTGTCTTCCCGGAACACACAGGGCTGTATGATGTGTGACCCATGTGAAGGGTGGGACTACAAACGAACAACAGGCGCAGAAAAACGACCATACAAATACTTGCAATCTAAGATCATAAATATAATTTCCAGCGACAATTCTTAGGGGACACAGTAGATTGAGGTTGAACATCATAGTGGAGCTCATTAGCAAAAACCACTCAACTCATTGTTGTGATATACACATTTGAGTTATAATGTGCCAAAATCATGTGATATAATAATGTACAATGTATGTATTTATATTTTCCAGTGTACTGTGTAATTCAGACGAGAGAGAGAGAGAGAGAGAGAGAGAGAGAGAGAGAGAGAGAGAGAGAGAGAGAGAGAGAGTAGGATGGGTATGCAGGGGGGATGAGGTAGCTTGTTGGTGGGGGAAGGAGGGAACTGATGAATGGGAGGGGCTATGTCAACTTATCTGAACCTTTGCTCAGATGTTTGGGTTTCCACTGACTACAACTTGAAATTGTAAGAGTAAACTCCTAATGCATACAAATTTGACTACTCATATAACATTATAAATTATGGGGGGGTGTTGTAAACACTGTGTTGAATGTCATTGTCTGACTAAAAGCCTTGAAGATGTTGCCGAAAAACGATGCCACATAGTGAGATGAGAGGTGTGAATGCAAAGGGAAAAGCTGGTTGTGGTGTCCATGAACCTGGAGAAAGCTTATGACAGAAATGATAGAGAGGCAATATGGCTGTAACTGAGGCTATACAGGATGTTAGTTATTAAGAGATAAAAAAGCATTATGACGAAAGTGAAGATGTGCCAGAATTGGTAGGTGGGAGAAGGATGGTTCGATATGAAAGTTAGTCTGAGACAAGGGTGTATGATTGGTCTTTGACTGTTTATTCTCTTCAATGTTATGGTGTAGGTATCTGGGAATAACTATAAAATGATGGCATGCAGAGAGAAGTAATAAGTCACATATCAGGTGAAATAAGGAAGCTATCAAGATATGTACATACGATAGAATCGAAGCTGGGATTGCTTATGGAAGCCAAAGTAGGAAAATATAAAAGAACTTATATGGAAGTGACAAAAAAGGCTGAAGTTATGTAAACAAAGTGTCTGTAAACTTTATGAAATGTAAGAAGAGAAGGGGCATGTGATATGAAAGTACACAAAAGCGATGAAAAGGATTAATCAGTGTTTTGAGACGGTTTAACCATGTGGGAAGGATGGAGAATGTTATGGTTCGTGAAATGAATGAACATTTCGGAAGTATTAGGAAGGGGGAGAGGAAAACCTAGAGAGTAAAGTTTAATGGTATTTGAAATGAAGAACCTCAACATCCATAAGGAAAAAAAGCCCTAGTAAGGCAGAAGTGATGGGTGCAGTGCATTTAGTGGGGTCTGATACACTGCTGATGAGTCCTCTGTGCGGAAAGTATCTGCGAATAACACGTTCATTCATGATTAAGCTATTTAAGTATGAATGTGGCCACCCTCTTTACGGGAGATGGTTTTATATATAACATTATTCATTATATTATATATCATATAATATCTATATAATATATACAATATCTATATATATATATAATATAATATATATATATATATATATATAGATATATATATATATATATATATATATATATATATATAGTAATATATTATATATATAATTATATAAATAATCCCGGTAAATACATCCAACCGTTATGTCGCTACTGCTTTGTCTGCCGCGCTTTCTCTTGCTCTCTGCACTACTTCCGGTGAAATTCGTAAGGTTTGTGGGTGTTAAATATTGGAATATCCTATGGACCAACGTTCAAGAAGCATGAAACTGACGTAGAGCGGTAGATTGTATCTGTTTGTTTGTGTGTGTGTGTGTGTGTGTCTACGTGCACGTATAAATATGTGTGTGTATGTACATGCGTTTACGTACAAATAGAGGCAACCCACTACTCTAATTCTGTTTCATGCTTCTTTTTGATTCACCATCAAAAGAATCTTACGTATTCCACCGGCAGTAGAGCAGGAAACAAGCGAAAGTGTAGCAGGCATCGCAGAAGCGTCTATACAAGGGCTGTAAATAATTACCGATGTGATAAATTGCGTGTTTGATCCATCGGTTAGAGGCTCAACGTACTACGGCGCGGCCGCGCGAGAAGGTTTTAGTGTCATGCAAGAAGTGATTCCGGTCGGTTGTCTTCCAAGTTCGTTCGCTGAAGACTCCGGAGGATTTCAAGTGCACAGGTTGGATGGTGTAGTTACTTGTGTCCGTCTGCGTTGTGATATACTTTGTGCGTGTGTTTCTTTGTGATGTTTTTTCGTTAATTTGTGTCTTACTTAGACCAAAATTTGTTTTTTTTATATCAATAATATATTATTTTATCTTCTGTCAGCTGATCACTTATGTTTTCCATTTTTTGCTTTATTCATGCCATTCTTACATGTTACATTTAAGATCTACTTCAGTGAAACAGAATTTTGAACGCAAGTATAAAATGACTATGGGACTAAACCTTGATTAAATAAGGACAATAATTTAGGCATTCAAAACAAGGACTGACATGGTGACGGTGTACGGTTTATTACAAAATTTTCAGTGTTCTGTCACAAGTAAATGTTGATGTGGCGAATTGATTGCTCACTACGGAATCCTATAAAAAAATCATACAAAAAATTCCGGTCCAATCACTCTATACTACACTTGAATCCAGTTACTGAAGTTTCCTAAATATGATCTCGTCACTAAATTATTATGATAAATAAGGTTGATATGTTGTGGTGATTAGATACAAAAATACACAATCTACTCCCTTTCCGCTTACTAACAATGAAAAGTTACCATCCCCGCCCAAAAATAGAAACATAGACATAATGAATACCGATCTTCAAGTGGGTTACTCGAGCCGCTGGCTACATAATCAAAATTTATTTTGAACAATGATTAGTTGGAACGTCTCCGTAAGGGTTTGTTTGTTTGTACGTAAGGGTTTATTGGCTGTTGATAGGCAAGCCAATAGGCGTTGACTTGACAGCAGCCGGTAAAACAGTCCTCTCCTGTCAAAATATTTCCCACGACTGTCAGTCACAATGTCCCCCTACCAAAACGTCCCCGATGAATTTCACTAAAAACAAAGAGGAAATATAGATAAAAGTCATGGAAAATACGAGAGAGAGAGAGAGAGAGAGAGAGTATACCGGCCATTCAAACTGCATTTTTCGATTTATAGTCATTTTCTATATTTCATTTAAGTCTACAAAGAGGATTTAAATATAACTGAAGGTTAACAAAATATTTCAGCGCGAGAGGGAATTTTTGTGGATATAAAATAACACGCATTTTCCCTTTCCATCAAAAGGTTTGACGAAACTCGTTGTAAAGTGTACCTGCCATTATTTCTCCAAAATTTTCAGCTAAAATATGACGCATTAGAATTCTATTTTTAAAAAAACGAGGTTTAAAAGGAGTAGCCACAAACAGGCGATGCACGCGAAGCAGCAACGTAAACTACTCGGGAACAAAAACGCCTTTTTTTTATGGAATGACTTTGGAAATGAAGGTCATGTGGTCATCGTATCACAGCCACAAGACCTTCGAGGGAAAAACAGCAAGTCACTGCTTCTTCTTTTTACAAATCCATCCCTAACGCAGCGTCCAGGCATATCATACACCTCACTTTAGAGGCCTTCCTTTTTTCTATTTGTATTCCATGTTTCCAGGACTTGTGGAAAAGAATTTAAGATTTCAGTTAACCAAGAGAGGAAGCTTAGCTTGCTAAAATGAATGCGATAACACTTCGCTGATTTATTTGTTTTATTGTCTCTGTTCTCGCCTACCTTCCCGTACAAAATTTTGCATAAGAAGTTCCATGTACACACACGCGCGAGCACACACACACACACACACACACACACACACAAGCTCGCGCATGAGCAATAATACTGTTGGTTGTACGGCCACGACAACTATATATATTTGAGTCATTCACTGTCCCTGTCCTTCGGTTCTTAAACGAGCGAGCTAACAAGCGAGAGAACGTGAATATTTCTTTCGACAATTTTATTTCTCTGGTAAAGCATCAGTCCGGGCTATAGTCTGTCATTTCAAAAATATAATATTCCATTAAAGGAGTTAAAAAAAATTACGGGCTACTCCAGGTGCAAGAGCCCGTGCCAGCACAAGGCAGGCTTAATCTTATAAAAAAGTTAAAACGAACATTTCTCGGGCTGTTATAAACGATTATCGGATCCAAGTCTTACGTAACACTCGACATAACATTAGGAAGAGTAAAGAGTGACAGTGCTTGATTCTAAACGACGTTACGAGATTCAATGTCCCCTGACTAGACGTTCTGCATGCATACCAGATATTACTGTGCCTGCTGATATATAATTCACACGTGGTCGGAAGTGCTCTGTACAGGCTCGTAATTCAGAGTATAGTAGATGTGAGTTCTTGTCTACTTGGGTGCTGAAACTTATTCCTCCTTTTGATTGCTACTTAGAATAACAAAAAATTATATGCGTATGTATGTGCAAGTTTATGTGTGGTAGAAAGGATCCACATTTTATACTACATGCTGAAATATAAAACCACGATCTTTCTGTCTTTTTCATACTATTGTGGCTTTTTTTAAACTGAACAGAAGTGTAAGTTATCAATTTTATCCGTGATGTCAACACGTTAAATTTTGATAAAGGGGTAATGTCTCTGTGGCTGTTGCGATACTTATAACTGTAAGATTGAACAAGTTATGCTAATAACAACAGTTATGCTAATAATCAGCTACAATATAAAACGTCTCATGAGAAGGAACTAGGAACAAACAGATTGGTATAATACAGTGACTAAATATGTACTATTTTCACCGACACATAAAAGACATAAAAAACATTGTTCGGCTACATACATATTTAGACCCGATTACAATCCATGTGCAATTATATAGATATGAGCATGCATACGTGTTGTATACAAGGGTATCCCCCGCCGTTATCTGCAAGATGCTCTACCCCTGCAACGTATAGAACTCAAGAGAAGATGGGGTTTCATTGACGTCATTCCAATGGCATCTGCGTCACGGACACCTGTGATGAGAGAGGAGAGGCAATAGTACGCGGTGTGGTGGCAATGTCATCATTCTAGTTCTTCCATTTTACTATCTGGCACATCCGGGAGTTCACGCCATTTCTTCTTGACTTCCGCTTTGGATGCTCACGAGGTTATGGGCGAAGGGCAAAAGAGCACCGTGGTGGAGCATTAGTGCCTAATGCACAGAAGTCCTTCAATGAAGAGCATCCTCATGCATCTTCACCACACCCGTACCAATGAATGAATTTTGCTCTCTGATTGAATTAGGTTTAGACTCAACCTTTTTCTTTACGCTGAGTCGAGACGTATGGCAACACATTTCGACGTGATCATGAGGACCCCTCTTGCCTATCCTAACTAGTTTATGCATGGCATTTCTTTCAAAAAGTTGATAACCCTTCCTTAATCCTTTCAAAGGACCTTTCTAGGTTAGATACGTAGGTAACCATTTCATAATTGACTGACACAACGAAGCAGCCTTTATTTTCCTTTCAGCCAATTATCTTTTTTCCTATCTATCGTACTTGTCGTGGAGCATGAAAACAATTGCCACTTAGTCAGGTTTGCTATTGTTAAGTAATTCCAGAACTACTTGTCCTACTTTTAAAATAATTATGTCAACTCTGCAGTAGGCTGTCATAATGTCCTAATAAGGTAATTAACCGGTGATGGCTGTTACCTATAATCACGATGTAAAGTACAACATGAAAAGCTTATACTGCAAGTCCGGAGGTTAATGATGACTTGTTAGTTTATGTGACGTTATTTCACTCTTCAATACATGAGGACCGATCTTCAGTTACTTGGCGGAAATAAAACTCAAAAGCTTTGTAAAGGAAGTTCGTTTACAAAACACTAACCTAGGGGAAGGCGTGCGACGCAGCTAAACTTACACGAATAGTGGTAATCTGACAAGTGTTCTTTTTATTTTTTTCTTACATTGCAGAAATCATAAGCCTAATTTCTAGCTAAAAGAGGCCTTCGTTGAAGGGAGTATATATTTTCATGGAGACTTAAAACTAGAGGTTACTTAAAAAGGGAAATATAATTCCAAGTAATTAAAACTGAGAGAAGAAGTTTGAACTGGGGGTACTTATTACACAGCCCACCAGTTTATTTCAGAACCAAGCTGTGCAATCTGGCTGTGGCCACCGCGTGCACATCCTTGCTATTCATTTTTTGATGAGTGACAGAGGCCCTTCCAAAGTAAGAATTCGTATTTGGCTGAAATTCTTATATCTAAGACAATCAGATATTTTTCTAATAAAATTTAGGTTTTCATGCTCAACTTAAAACCTATTAATCTTATGTCTTCATTTATTATATTTTCACAATTATGTTAAACTTATTTCAAACTACCATACTTCATACCGAACATTTATCCCCTTAATATGTCTTGGTTTGTCTTTATGATGCAAAGTTACGTCCTATTATAATAATAAAACCAGAGAAAATTCCCAACTGGAAAGCCTCAGGTTTCGATAATGTCCATGGATACTGGCTCAAAAACATGAAGGCCTTACACCCCTGAATAGTAGAACAACTCCAGCATTGCATCACAAACCACCATGCGCCCAAATGGATGACCACAGGGAGAACATCTTTTGTACAGAAAGACAAGTACAAGGGAAATATAGCAAGCAACTACAGGCCTATCACCTGCCTACCAATAATGTGGAGGATACTAAACTGTAACTCAGTGAAAGGCTATATACAACTACATAGATTCAAACACCATCCCCCACCAACAGAAAGGCTGCAGAAGGAAGTATAGGTGCATATAAGACCAGCTCCAGATAGACAAAATGGTAATGAAGAACAGAAGGGGAAGGAAAACCAACCTAAGCATGGCATGGATTGACTACAAGAAAGCCTTCGACATGATACCACACAGGTGGCTAATAGAATGCCTGGAAATATATGGGGCAGAGGAAAACACCATCAGCTTCCTAAAAAATTACAGTGCGCAACTGGAATACAATACTTACAAGCTCTGGAATAAGACTAGCAGAGGTTAACATCCGGAGAGGATCTTTCAGAGCGACTCTGTCCCCCACTACTCTCCGTAGTAGCCATGATTCCATGACAAAAGTACTCCAACTCAAGAAAGGAGGCAGCGGAATTAACCATCTGATGTTCATGGACAACATTAAGCTGTATGGGTAGAGCATAAAGGAAATAGATACCGTAATCCAGTAATCCAGACTGTAAGGATTGTACCTTGGGGATATCAGGATGGAGTTTGGAATAGAAAAATGTGACTTGGTCAACATACAAAAAAGGAAACTGACAAGGACTGAAGGGATAAAGCTACCAGATGGGAATAGTATCAAACACATAGATGAGACAGGATACAAATACTTGGGAATGGTAATAAAAAAGAAAGAATATATGCAGAGACTTAAGGAGATACTCAAATAAAAACTCAACGCCAGAAATATGAGGAAAACCATAAACACATGGATAGTACCAGTAATCAGATACAGCACAGGAGTAGTGGAGTGGACGAAGGCTGAGCTCCGCAGCATAGACCAGGACACTAGGAAACACATGACAATACACAAAGCACAACACCCAAAAGCAAATACGGACAGACTATACATAACACGAAAGGAAGGAGGGAAAGGACTACTAAGCATAGAGGACTGCGTCAAAATAGAGAGCAGAGCACTGGGGCAATGTCTGAAAACCAGTGAAAACGACTGGTTCACGAGTGGATGGGAAGGACTGATAAAAGTAGACGAAGACCAAGAAACATTGAGATGGGAAAATGACAAACAGAACGGAAGAAAGGCACAGCAAACTAATGCACGCACAGTACATGAGGCAGACTAAAGAACTGGCCAGTGATGAAACATGGCATGGCCACAGATGGGAGAACTCAAGAAGGAAACAAAAGGAATGCTAACAGCGGCACAAGATAAGGCCTTAAGCACCAGATATATTCAAAGAACGATAGATGGAAATAACATCTCGCGCATGTGCAGGAAGTGCAATATGAAAAACGAGACTGTAAACCACATAGCAAGCGAATTTCCTGCACTTGCGAAAACCATTACAAAAAGGGGCATGATTCAGTAGTAAAAACCCTCCGCTGGAGCTTGTGCAAGAAACACCAGCTAGCTTTCAGTAATAAGTGGTACGAGCACCGACCTGAGGGAGTGACAGAAAACGATCAGCAAAGATCCTCCGG
>NC_087215.1:35317237-35322237 GCF_015104395.2 Macrobrachium nipponense
GTTAAACTAAGATATACTTAACTTAGTAGGATTGTTTGCAACGTTCCTTCGGCCCCCAGCTGCACCCACATTTTAGCCTTGTACTTGTTCAACCATGTTCTCTAACTTACCTAACTACTACTTCATAGGGGAACTGCAGGGTTTTCTTCCAGTTCCACCCTCAGACCCTTGGACTTCATCTCCTTTATTTTCTGGATCTTTTTATCGCGCTGAATGGCCAAAAGTATCCTAGTCCTGGGATTGACAGCCTAAATTTCATCATTTCATTCTTAACCCTTCCCCATTCTGAAACTAAATTGCTCAATAACACCACTTATCACTGGAAATGGCTCATAATAATCACTCGCCAACTGAAAACGAACAAGGCGTGATCCAACCTTCAGCTTACTCGGGACGAGTGCAGGATTTTCCACTGATGCATAAGTTGCAAACATTATATACCTAACTTAACGTAAAGTGGTTTTCGTAATTATAACTCATAATTAGTACTACTTATGCTAACAACAAGGATCAAATAAAAAGGGCGCAAATTAAATGCGTTCATGTATTCTCAGTTTTAAGTGGAAACACAAAATAATTTAGCAGAAATATGGCCTCTAAATTCAGTACATCAAATAAATGAAAACGTGCTAAAATCTACGGACAGATAGCCCGTTGTTTCACCAACGAAAATGAAAAATATACGATATATTTTTTTTAAGAAATAAATTTTCTGTACTGTTTAATATGCACATTACTCATTTTTAACATTTTCATTCTGATAAACACATCATAAGTATCCTATCCTAAAATTCCTGTATCTTGAACTCAACGTAAAACACCTATTTTCAGACCTTTCTTAAGCCCCATCCCACAACATCAACAACAGGTTTGTAAGCTTACTCCCCGAGTAAGCAAAAACCAAGATAGCTTTACCTCTACCACTGAAGCCACCGACACAGCTCTTCTCCTTGTTGCTTTTTTTCACATTATCTGGGAACCACCCGGTCACATAGAACACTCTCATTTAATCTACGTGGTTTAAACTCATTATAGCGCTAATATTACCGCTCGATGATTATTATTACCGACGATAATTGCAACAAAGTTGATTTTTCACAGCAAGATCACTCGCCCTCTATGAATACTGAGTATTTCACGCGTTGGTTGGTTCTCACTTCACAATAACAAAAGCGCCGTTCCAACGGCTCTCCTGAAACACGTTGCGTAGATTGGTTGGCGTGACGCAAGGCGTATATAACATACTATAAAAAAAGAGCAATAGTCTTTCCACGCCAGAACTTCCTCATAATTTGTCTCATTCCCTCGTGTTAGGTAAAAAAATACTCAGCACTTAAGGAAATACATATATATATATATATATATATATATATATATATATATATATATATATATATATATATATATATATATATATATATATATATATATATATATATATATATATATATATATATATATACACACACACACACACACACAGTCAGGTAAAAAGGCAAAACAGCTCAATACATCGGGTTTCTTTATTGTTGCCAACGTTTCAAGACGATGATCTCTTTTTCTAGGCTAAAAAAGGTGGAAAATATATAAGTTACAAACTTGTCCAACAAGATTAACATAAATCATCACATACAAATAAGCACAAAAAACCACTAAAAATACAGAATGTATTAAAGACTAAATGAAAACGATTTAAAACAAACCTTACAACCTGAGGTTCGTTTGCGGAAAGGTCTGCCAGAGCGAGAAGGAGTCGAGATAACCAAGGAAAGATAAGAGTGGAAGGTCTAAGGCTCTAAGCAATGTATCATGGAACTTTTGTACTGTTGTTACTTAAATTGAAGCAAGGTGCTTAATGGCCAAGGAGTCGAGTTTAGGGAGGTGGTTTTCATTAGGGCTCGATAAAATTATTTTAAAGGTCATCGCAGCTGATCTTGCATTTGCATATTTGAAAACTTGGGGACTAGCCTCGTCCTCTTATTGGATGAATATATATATATATATATATATATTATATATATATATATATATATATAATATATATATATATATATATATATATATATATATATATCCATATAAATAAAGGTATAAGCATTCATCACGTTCCAAACTTTCGTGATTCAGTTATTCATATATATTTTAAATAAAATATATATATAAAGCAATGCACACACACACATGGTACACACACACACACATATATATACATATATTATATATATATATATATATATATTATAATATATATATATATATTATATAATTAATATATATATATGCGTGCGTGTGTGATAGTATCCAGGATGTGAGTGAATATGTCGAGAGAAACCTTTCGTTTACCGTTCAACTTGACTTCTGAGTTTCACTGTGATAAACATTCACGTTAGTCAAAAAATATTGCAGAAAGGGGTGTAAGAACATGTTATTTTACTGTAATGATCGCTTTGTTTTCTATTGGTAGACTCTTATTTAGAATTCTAGTTTCCTGCACCTGGTTCTATAGACTATGGCTCGTTTTTCTTTGCATGGATGATCCAAAACTGTTCATATTTTATTGTCTATTTCAGGACCAGATCAGCTCATACCATGTAATGTTCTGAAGACATGGGACCCCAAAGGTGCAGTTAAGCTGGGTATTGGAAATGAAGGAGTGTCTGCCCATCCCCCAATTTCTGTACCCTCTTTCCTAAAGAGGTCTGCTGATAAGTAAGAATCTTGATTATCTTATTTATTTAATTTTGAATCTACCGAAAGTGTTTGGTGTGCCAGTTCTTTAGTATTTCAATACATCTTCAAAATGTGGAAAGCGTTCTTGATCAAACATAAAGAAGTATTGCTAACCTAGACTTTTGGTCGCTTCTTTCAGATATCCAAATGTAACCGCGCTGGCCGTCAAAAGAAATGGGGTGTGGAGAGAAATAACTTTCAAGAACTATTACGAACAAGTTAGAACTCTGGCTAAAGCTTTCATCAAGTTAGGCCTAAAACAGTTCCATGCAGTGTGTATCCTTGGTTTCAACTCACCGGAATGGTTTATTTCTAACCTTGCTGCTATATTTGCAGGGTAAGAATAATGCCGACAGGAAAGTTTCAAATGTAATGAAATGGAGAAAAAATGTCTTGTCTCTTGAAATAAGAAGTCATGAATGACATGTATCTGTCAATGGAATTTTTCTTCTGTTTCAGAGGTGTTTCAGTCGGTGTATATACAACTAATTCCCCAGAAGCTTGTGCTCATTGTGCTCGGAGCAGCAAAGCGCAGATCTGGGTTGTTGAAGACCAGAAACAACTTGACAAGATTTTGAAAATTCGAGGAAATCTGCCTTACTTGAGTACCATTATTCAGTATTTAGGAACTCCAACTGTGGAAGGCGTTTTAAGCTGGGAAGAAGTTATGGATTTGGGAAGACAACAACCGGATACAGAACTCGAAGAGAAACTGCGCCGTATCGCTATTAACCAATGCTGCACTCTGATTTTCTCTTCTGGAACCACTGGCTTACCTAAAGGAGTGATGCTTAGCCATGACAACTTGACATGGACCGCTCATGCCAACTCTATCAATATTGATCTCGTCACTGGAAATGAGTCGGTTATCAGTTTCCTGCCCTTATCACACGTTGCAGCACAAATGGCTGACTTGTACATATGCATGTATTTAGGTGGTACCTGCTACTTTGCGCAACCAGATGCTCTGAAAGGGACTCTAGGTACTACTTTGAAAGAGATTCGTCCGACAGTTTTAGTTGGTGTCCCCCGTGTATGGGAAAAGATGTATGAAAAAATCACAGAAGCTGAAAATAAGAATAAAGGCATTAAGAAGTCTCTTATTACTTGGGCAAGGTCCATTGGCCTAGCTGCACACGATCACAATCAGTTGCAAAACTTCAGAAAACCGTTAGGCTTTCCTGTTGCAAATGCACTAGTTTTCAAAAAGGCTAAAAAGGCCTTAGGTCTCGATAGGTGCAAAGTTTTCATCTCTGCTGCAGCTCCTATATCGCCAGACATTGTACAGTATTTTCATAGTCTAAATATCACGCTCACCGAGGTCTACGGCACGTCTGAGTCTACTGGTCCTCACACGATAGGCCTTTCGAAAACCTTCAGAGCAGGCAGTTGTGGAATAACCCCACCAGGGTTTAAAACAAGGATTGTCAATGTAGACAAAGATGGCAATGGGGAAATATACTTGGGAGGCCGCAACATTGCAATGGGATATCTGAACTTGAAGGAGGAAACCAATGAAGCCATAGATGACGAGGGGTGGCTCCATACCGGTGACATTGGTTGTCTAGACGAGCACGGCTTCTTGTATATCACAGGCCGTATAAAGGAAATAGTCATCACTGCCGGGGGAGAGAATATAGCGCCTGTACCTATAGAAGATGCTGTTAAAGCGGAACTTCCTTGTATCAGCAACTGCATGCTCATCGGGGACAAGAGAAAGTTCTTGTCGATGCTCCTGACGCTAAAGGTAAGTGTCTCAGTACTTCTGTTGGCTTGATCAGCAATTTTGAAACTGTTAATTTCTAATCAATTAAAGCTAACTGTATAATTGTGATTTATATTTGTTACTTCGTAAAACATTAATAGTATATGAACAGAAAACCCATGAATATCAATCATTCATTATCAATGATTTCGCAATTTCTTTGTTATTTTCTCCAAAAACGCACAAGTCCTTGAAGATACCATATTTGTGTTCCGGATAGCTGGCTGTTTGTTACACTACGGGATGCTATTCTCCATTATTTGCACAGTAATAGTAACAGCATTTCAACAATCGAAAAGCTTATAATTAGAGAAGCGGAAGAGTCATAAGAAATGCCACGAATAAACAAACAGAGAAACAAATCAAGAGAAAGCAATGCGTAGTAACAATTGAAGTTATCTAATAAAGAATCCCAAAATATTGTAAACATCATATTTCCTGTACATAGCAGAATTCAATACTGTATTTCATATTTGAAAAGTGACGTTACATTTACGAAACTATA
>NC_087215.1:35327237-35334737 GCF_015104395.2 Macrobrachium nipponense
TTATCTACACGGAAAAATAAAAAGTGGAATATATGTGAATATGACAGGAAATATTGATTAAGAAAATCACATACTTAGATTTTACCGAAAAAATATATACATGATTCTTAGTCAAACTGACAGTCTAACAATTACTTTTAGCATCGCAATTTGAGACGGGATGAACGAGTAAAGAACGGACTGTTGGCGACATTTGTATTCTAAAATTATGAGGCCAGATTTGAGGGTTTCGGAGCAGCAAAACAAACGAAAATCGTAGAGATTAAGACTGTGGGACTGTAACACGTGAAGAATATAAGAGTTAACCTTAGAACTGTCTGCGTTTATACTGTCGTTTTCTTTAGGCATACATGATTAGGGATACTTCTATAAAGTGACATGCCCGCTGGCTTCACGGACTCACGACGCATGAAAACTAAGTTTTGGGATTTCAATCAGTGATTTAACCGGGTTATACATAGCTTGAACTGGAAATTGTCTCATTGTCGAATTCTCTAATGCTAATACAATGATTCTAAATATATAATACAATCTGAATGACTAATACTGTCGTATAATACTTTTGCAAGAACCAGCACATTATTACACAAAATAGTTTAAATATATTATATAATTATAAGATAATACAGATTCCGACTACGAATACCAAATGGTTCATTCAATGGGATGGGAAAGCTGCTTATAGTAACGCCCACGTAGCCAAATCATAACAATTTGACCAAAATGAAAAGGGATTTACTTCCTCAGTGGAAAAAAAAGTTGGGGGAGGGTGGGGGGGGGGGGTGTCAACTGACGAGGTGCAGAAGGAAATGAGACTCAGGGGAAGGAATTGGTTGAGAAGGAAGAAGAAGACGGGCATGGAATATCAATAAATAAAAGGAAGGCGAAATTAGGCAAGGAAAAAAGAATGAAAGATAATGTGCACGAAGAGGAAAGAAAAGAAGAATAAGGAGTAAGAAGACACAGATGAGTTGGAACGACAGAATACGAAGAACGAGTAGAAATGGGTGGAATAAACGAAACCACTAGAAGAAGGATGAGGAAATGAGTACAAATGAGGGGAAGGAAAATTGCAGGAGGAAAGTAAGAGAGAGGACAGCGGAAGATGGATAAGAAAAGACCGAGAAGGAGGAAAATATTAATAAAAAAAAAGTATAGGGTAGAACGAGAGAAAAAAAATGAAATCAGAAAGACGACACCGCTTAGGATAAGATACCGCAAAGAGGGAGGAAGGTAAAAAAATGAGAGAGAGAGAGAGAGAGAGAGAAGAGAGAGAGAGAGAGAGAGTGTAGGGCTGAAAGAGCGCAGGAGGGAGAAGAGAAATCAAAAGGCAAAAGGGGAAAATGAAAACTATAGGTAAAAGATTTTGAGATAAAGCGTATTAAAGGAAATTTCGTTGTGGCCGATGTCTTATAATTAGATACCCTTCCTGACTGTAACCCTCCCTATTTACAAGGCTGAGGGCCAGCACTGGGTTGCCCTGGTTTGGGCCCCCTCCCCCTCCCCAAGTGGCAATGTTAATAATATTACTGTTATCATTATTCAGAAGAAGAAACCTATTCAATATGCGGAACCTTTTCCACAGTCCAATGGTGTGAGGAATGAAGGACCTCTGGAACTGAGAAGTTCTACAACGAGGCACAATTACTGCATATTGGTGCTGCTGTTCAGCTAAGGGTGCAGGTGTAAACGTGGAAAAACTTGACAGTGAAAATGTAAGTTTCTAGGGAGTCTGAATCTACGCCTTGTTGAACCGGATTATTCAACTCCAAAGGTAAGTGACGGAGGAGAAAATGGTTAAGTGGTAATGAGTGCCAGAAACGAATGAATCTGTTTTTTTTTTTTTTTTTTTGAATATTTATACAAAAGAAGCTTGATGGTTGGGAATACTCAACTTCTAAAGATGCATTTATCAGTATACACGGGAAAGAGAAAATGCTAAGGAAAATGATTACCACATGAGCAAATAGTTAAGCACGTAAGTAGATGTAATTCTGAGAAGACGCGTGGCAGGTGTCCTATCTACACAGCGTCTGAAGTGGCGATTCTAAGCCTTTTTAACTGCCAGTGAACATACCAGAGCACTGATTCATTCAAGTATGGCATAAGATAACACAACTTACATCATCAACAATGATGGATAGAATATTTTATTTTGAGCTCTATATGTTTTCAAATACATCTCAGCAAGCTCCAAGTAGCTACAGTTGTATTATAAAATGGAAAAGCAAAATAAATTACTAGTAGCCTTGAATCTGGAGTGGCATCATGAGTGGCCAATTGACTGCCACTTTGTCATCCACCTTTTGCACTGTAACTGATTATGTGGTTCCAGATAATCTGAAGAAATTATATATAAATATTTATACATAAACACACACACACACACACACACACACACACACACACACACATATATATATATATATATATATATATATATATATATATATATATATATATATGGTTATATGAGTAAAGTTACCAACCATTTTCAGTTTCATACTGACGGAATCGATATGCTACGGTTTTTGCGTCGTTCTGCGGGTGGCTTGACTCATTTAAATCTACATGAATGAATGAATTACCGATAGTTTTTTCGATGTAGCAATAACTCTTATTTAAATCTACATAAATGAATGAATTCCCGATAGTTTTTCTATGTAACAAATGACTCTTATTTAAATCTACATGAATGAATGAATTCCCAATAGTTTTTCTATGTAACAAATGACTCTTATTTAAATCTACAAGAATGAATGAATTCCCAATAGTTTTTCTATGTAACAAATGACTCTTATTTAAATCTACATGAATGAGTGAATTCCAATAAGTTTTTCTGTGTAACAAATGACCTCTTATTGTAGATCTACATGAAGGAATGGAAATTTCCCAATAGTTTTTCTATGTAACAAATGACTCTTATTTAAATCTACATAAATGAATGAATTCCCGATAGTTTTTCTATGTAACAAATGACTCTTATTTAAATCTACATGAATGAATGAATTCCCAGTAGTTTTTCGATGTAGCAAATGAATGGGTTATTGGATGTAAGATGTTATGTCACATTCTCATGCTTGGGATACATAGAAATTTAATTTTTACACTAACGTCTTCTAACTGGCGATCAATTTTATTCGATTTGTTGAAGATTTTATCGATAGACTATAAAATAATTAAAATTTTTGATGAGGGCACAACTGACTGTTCCGAATGTGAATTCTGGGTCAGTTTTTTTCACACCGTGTTTCGTCACAAAAATAATAAAATCCTGTTTTTTATTCGATTCTGTTGTGTTTTATCTTTTTTTTTTTTTTTTTTTTTTGTTTTTTTTTTTTTTTTTTTTTTTTTTTTGGCCGTTTTCCCCTGACACCCGGGCTCCCCCTCTCTTACTCTCTCCAAGTAGTTTTTGTGATGCCTGGTAGGCGCAAAAAAAAAAAAGGGGGGGGGTGGGGGGGGGCGAGAAGAGGGAGGGGGGTTTGAACGTAGCGTATAATTAACTCAAGTCAAGGACCGAAAAGTTACTCTAATTAAATTCTCGGTCTCATGTCAAGAATTCTCCTGAAATTAGTGAAAATTCCTTTCCTTTATTGTCTTGGGAGATTCTCTTTTCATCCTCATTAATCGAAATTGCGATGATGGAAGTCCACGAAACAGGTTAGTCTTGAGTCAAATTTTGCTGTCATTTAAATGCGACTTGACTAATTTGTTTTGTTTTGTCTTTCAGTCTGCACTGGTGGTTTATTTTGTCTGTAGTTCTTTCAGATGCATTACAGTTTCACACATACGTAAAAGCTTTTGTAGTAATAACAAATATAACTAAAAGCTGTCTTTTGAGGTAGCCCGAGGGAGGACTCGTGCAGAATAAGGAGTGTGATGGACTCGTAAGGGAAATGAACGCACCTCAGAACCCCACACTAGAAAACCGTCTGTCTAGATCGACGCGAATGACAAAATAATAATAATAATAATAATAATAATAATAATAATAATAATAATAATAAATATAATAATCATAATAATATAATAATAAGCATAATAATAATAATGTATAATAATTAATAATAGATAATATAATATAATAATAATAATTTAAACGATTATACATACGTTTTACAACTTCAGTTCTTGAAACTATGCATTCGCTGTCGGACTACATTTCATTAAGGTTAAATTATCCAGGAAAATACCAAACTCCCAAAAATATTGTCGGCTAAATAATATTGACAATTTTACCTGCATGCTGACGTCTTGCGGCAACGGGTGTTTCTAGATCTTATTTCTTACCTCTCCTCCTCAAGGCTTAATTCAGGCACAGGCAATTAAACTTATTTGCCCCTTTTGATTCACTTAAAAATTAATGACTCAGTGGAGGAACCAGAAGCAGCATTGAATATCATTTCGATGGTTTCGTCCATGAGGCCATGAATGCACGAAAAACGGGATATTAACTAAAGCGACTTTTCAATCGCTGGCATGTTTTCTCAGCGCGGCGCGTGGAATGCGGACGTGTGCCTGAACATGATGTGGAAGTTGTACAAGGTGGCTCGTCGTTACCTGCGCTTGCAACCTGGCGGATGATCGAAGTGTTTCCCTCGGGGGAGGTAGGGGCGGGGGGGGGGGGGGTGGGGGGGGGGGGTGGGGGGGGGGGAGGAACTGTTTGGGGGTAACCGTTGCTCATCACGGGAACTCTTTCTGGTTTACGAGCTGATTTTTCCGCCTAAGAGAGCTTTCAAAGAAAAGTGGTAGCCAATTCGAAGGTGGACGTGGTTCGGAAGTCACGTACAGCCGTTGGTCCCGTTGGTGAATAACCTCTGGTTCCATTCAACGTAAAAAAACCACCATACAAAAAACAATTCGACGGTGGCCAACCAAGTTTGGATGGCAAGCTCTTAGGTTGAAGAGTTTCTTAAGCGGTGAGCTGTTTGTAGAAACAGACTCTCCCCCAGGGAAATACTTCTGGCCTATGTGCCGACTGTTTTGCTTAAGTGAGCTTCCAAAAACACATAGTGGCCAACTCGAATGTGCACAACCACGTTTATGCAGCCATCTCTTAGGCAAACGTGTTTTCTAAGGGGGGCAATTGTCAGGGGGGAAACTTCTGGCCTACGACCTGGCTATTCCGCCTAAGAGACCTTCCAAAGAAACATACACACTATCAAAAATCTTGAAGAAAAGAGAAATGGAGAGAACTGGACTGGAACTATAGTTCAAAATAGTTGTAGCAAGATGGAATGTGTTGAATCAGTTTGAAATAAGAGATTATAATTCGGTTGAAAAAAAAAAAAAAAAAAAAAAACAGTGGCATGCCTTTATACAATGCAAAAGCGATCCGGAAAAAAAGCCATTCGTGTCCTTGTCGTTACACGAGTTGGGGTAACGGCCGCCTCTTCACCATGAGAAAGGAAAGCCTTTTAAAGGCCTGCAGTTCATGGATCCACTCCGACAGGTACACCGAGGAAGATGTACATTCAGCGGCAAACTATGGATAATGTTATCTAGCTCCAGCTAGTTCCCTTTGTTATTAATATATACGATACATAAATTGAGACACCCATTTGAAGCATGGTATTTGGTTTTTCAGTCTTGCAATGTTTCCAAAATGGTTTCATAATCGATTTTCTAATCTGTACAATTATACTATGCAAACCAAAAGTTCAAAAATATAGTTTTAATATAGAATGGGAATCAGTCATATAATAATATATATTAATATTAAAAAATCTTATGTTGAATTAGGTGTTATAGTTTACTTTAAACTGTTATTGCATTTTGAACTTGAACGTATTTTCTTATTTTCTAATGTTTGCCTTGAACGTTTCTAGCTTTCATTTCGTTGGCAAGAGTACTTTTAGTAAACCCCTCCCTTGCCCCATAAAATTCGCGAGACCACAGTGGGAAAACACAAAACGAGTGAAATACAAGGACTTTAAACCCACTGAAAGTTCTCAGATTAAGGCAAGTTCATTGGGGTAATTACGCACCTGGTAGCCTAGGTTGGGTTAAGTGTGGTTGTTTTGGACATTTGGTAACTAAGCGAACGTCAGAAACGTTCAAAGCACAAATTAAAACTTAGGAAAATATTTATGGTTTAAAGGAAAATTGTACCTAAAGTGATTCATTCACGTATAAAGAAACAAGATTCACCAAGAATTTTTGTTTTCTATTATCTGTTGAGCGGATAACTCATGTGTCATCCTAAGGCCTAGGCAAAAGCTCGTGACAGATGGTCACGAAATTTGATGCTCAATGATTAACAAAGCAATGACACGCTAAGAAAATTGTCTATAAGCGTATCATAGATTTTTAATGAGCCCTAATACTCTAGGATATGTTTATATTGGCAATATGCAAAAATCCTGTCAATTAAAATGATATTTTTTCAGACCTTATGGGTTTTAACGCCACTATTTAAGTCCTTGGGTTATTAAGGTAGGACGTTACTTTGAATGAAGTAGTCCAGGCATGTTAGATTAGCTGGGTCAAGTAAATCGTCACTACCTGTGATTTTTTGTGACATTTTTGGTAATAAGCACTGTACAGCAAATTACTGTGGTTTGTCTTACCATTTTCTTTTTGTCGTATCTGTATCATTTCAGGAAACGCTTACTGCTTTATACATATTTATATATTAGTTAGTTTTAAAGATGTTTCCTTTTATTGATGATCTGGACTAACATCTGTCAGTTTTGCCGGTAGTTTAAAACGAGAAAAATTCACAATTATTTGTAACAGGAGGGAGAAGAGACCACGCCACCATGAATATTCCCTTTTCTCAACGGCAAATTTTCTTTTTTTTTCTTTTTCATTCAGCCCATTCCTCCTCTAACCATATCTACGCCTTATCCAGCAATTCTTGTTTCAACAAACTGTTAAGGATGTGCGTCGTTGGTTATAATCACCTTCTGGTAATTATAAATCCAAGCACCAAGATTTAAGTAAGTCACACTCTTGGGAGCGAATAGACAGTCAAGCCAAAGATCCAAAACGCCTTTATATTTAATTATAAATCCAAGCACCAAGATTCAAGTAAGGCACACTCTTGGGAGCGAATAGACAGTCAAGCCAAAGATCCAAAATGCCTTAGTATTTAATCATAAATACAAACACCAAGATTCAAGTAAGGCACACTCTTGGGAGCGAATAGACAGTCAAGTCAAAGATCCAAAATGCCTTAGTATTTAATTATAAATACAAGCACCAAGATTCAAGTAAGGCACACTCTTGGGAGCGAATAGACAGTCAAGCCAAAGATCCAAAATGCCTTAGTATTTAATTATAAATACAAGCACCAAGATTTAAGTAAGACACACTCTTGGGAGCGAATAGACAGTCAAGCCAAAGATCCAAAATGCCTTAGTATTTAATTATAAATACAAGCACCAAGATTTAAGTAAGGCACACTCTTGGGAGCGAATGGACAGTCAAGCCAAAGATCCAAAATGCCTTAGTATTTAATTATAAATACAAGCACCAAGATTTAAGTAAGGCACACTC
>NC_087215.1:35339737-35472237 GCF_015104395.2 Macrobrachium nipponense
TTAGAGAATACAGATATTTTCGTACTCTGTGTTTCGACACTAGAACCTCACGAAGATACTGAATGAGCTAGAATTATCATCGAAATTCAAGATACTCCAATGAGGATGGGGAGTCATAACAACCGACCTTAGCGTAAATTATCGCAGGTCTTAATAACCTCACAGGGCACCTTGTTATACGAAGGCATCAGCCCTACATATTTGGTGGCAGCTCCAGCGGTTCAACGTCATCCGAAGAATAACGAATAATGTATCATATCAGAAGTCAACGACGGCGAGAGCAAGAGATTCTTCAAGCAACTTAGTGTCTCTTATGGCAACGTAAGATATGTCTTACATTAAGAATCATTCAAGAGACTGTTTCATTGTTTAGTGAGCGTCTTCAGCAGTGCATATCTTCAAGAAACAAACCGGACATATCTGCTTCCTAGGGGAACGCAAGCTTCGTCCTAACCGTAAGAGATGTCTCTCATTTAGAATCATTCAAGAGGGGGTATCATCGTTTATTGAGCGTTTCCAGCACTTCAAGAATCAAACCGGACGCGTCTGCAGCATCGGATCTTCAAGGACCAGCAAGAGGACACGAATCATTCAACAAACAAACAACGCACATGGGGGAAACCCAAGCTAAGAACCAGGGTCATCCGCTAAACAGAGAAGGGGGACCAAGGCCGTGTCGTTATCGAAACGCCGTGACATCCCACAAAATCAAGCTAAATACAATTTTTTTTTATTCATTTGGAGTAACTTTGAGTGTTTCCTTTGTAGGTCGAATTTCGTTGTTCCTGTGGCTGAAGTTACAAGACATTCTTAATCTTACCTTTTTACAGAAATTATCTACATCATTGGGATTCGCTCCTGCGAGTTTTTATCTTTGAGTTTCTGTTTCCAGAAGTTCTCCTGAAATATTATAATCATATATTCTGTGTTAATCTTATCATTTTGGGGCACTCTATTAATTCTGTACGTAACAAATCATATTAAACATTGAATATGCGTTTACGCAGTGGACGTCTGTATTTATACAGATGCATGGATAATGTCGATAGGCAACATAGTGATAAGAAAACACACAAAATTTAGAGGTAACACTATTTCGGGTCAGGACAATAATGGCTCCTTTGCAAGGTCCCGATGGCAGTTTTAGCCTTGAGTTTTTTTAGTTATATGCTTAAAAATCCAATATCTATGACTCAACTTAACTTTAAAAAATACGGCTGGATTGCAAGGAATAACATGTCTGTAAAAAATTTCATTAGGCTAACATACGTAACATTCATAACAGTTATGTTACAAGATACCTTGGTACAGTGGTTTGGTAAGGAGACATTGCCCAACAGCACAGAAATAGATTTATATAAACAAATTGAGAAACACATGTCTAAATGCGCTGACCTGGATCCCTCACTATTTCAAATTTTAGCAAAGAATGAAAGTAAACCACAGCAAGTACATATAGTTAATAATAACGCAGTAGGGATAACTTGTTTTAATAGTAATCGCTCAGTTCATAATAGTTCAAGTCATTCTTATGTTCGTTGCTTTTTACGTAACCAACAGCAACATAATGCTAAAAACGCAAAACATTGCCTATGATAATAAAGAGAAGAATCCTCATTATTATAAAAAGAAACAGGTAAACAGTAACTCTGCTAAAAACCAGAAACAAACAAGATGTGCTTCAGGAAACTTGGTTACTGTGCCATCTAGTCAAACGGTCAGGGTCAGTCAAAATCTCCCCAGTGTTGAAAGCAAAGCACATTCCACATAAGCGACTCTAGTGGAGGGGGGAGAGTGATGTTGGATCATTCATGCCAACACCTTTTTGAATTAAAAAGGAATTTTCCTATGAATCACAAGACCGTATCAGGTAATCAGAGCAGGTTTCCGTAGTTTTAATATAATAAGCTATTATAAGTAGTGGGTATTACACCCGACTGTACGTGCCGTAAAATTAGAATATCAGCCATTTACATTGTTTTTTATTCCTTTAGTCCACGTAATATCCTGTATTTACGGACTCACCGTTGTTGTTTGAACTTCCCTATTGAGAAGTCCGGAGAATGGCTTTCAGTAATTGGCAATAACGAGTTAATTGTCGTAGCATAACTCAGATTTAGTACAGGGCGGATAAGCGCACGTTTACAGATACCTTTATAGTTTTAAAAAACATTGATCTGTATCTAGTGTAATTGTAAGATATCCATGTATGGGTATACAAAACATTATTGTACCTCCTGGCAAATAAGGCGTGTTTATCAAAGGAAAATTCTATAAACCTTCTAACACATTAAAATCTGTTTTGGACAAAAAGAGAGAGTTAATCAAATAATAACATATAGAAGAACCAATCACTTGTCTCATACATAAATCGTGACATTGTTCAAGCGACCCAACAGAATTCTCCCACACCCGCAGTCGCAGACAATCAGAGTCAATAAATTACCTTATGGCATTGGTAAACGGGCATTTTAGAAGTATCAGGTCATGGATGTGAAATATTTACTTGCAACATTAGCATATTATAATTTAAGTAGATCACATTCATGGGAAAATGTCACATTTTCTTGAAAAACCCAAAGTTTATATAGAAAGTAGTTACATAGTGGGCTCTTTCGTTGCATCTCCTGCCTATTAAAGTTTTAATATTAATCTTAGAGGGTGTGTGCAAAAAACTTGAATATGAACCTTTTGTTAGTGGCACATAGGATCGGATTTTATCACAGCTTAATTTCAGTAAGCGTAGAGAATTACAGAATCATGATTAATATCCTCTTCGATTCTTATGTCGCCTGGCAATCTTACAAATAGCTCCGTTTCCCACTTCTTTGTCTAGTAGCTTACTACCAGTAATATCGAATTTTCTCTGGGATTCGTATTGATATCTGTTAATATGGATATTTTTACGGTCGTCAGAGACCTGAATAGGTTCACTCATTGTTATAATGCCATGGATAAAAAATTTTGTACAGCTGTCTCTTTTGAATTCCATAATATATCAGCGAATTCATGTGGGTTAAGTCCAGTCCTTAACGGCTTTCTCCCTCCCATATTTAGACGTTGTCTGAATTTACTTTGCCCTTGTGACAAGTATGATTTCACTTACAGGTTGATTAACGGAACCTGGTTACACCCTGCAGTTTGAGAGTATCACGTCGCATGCCCGGACAGATCGTCTACAACTTCAAAACCCGTTCGTTGCTGCGGATGACTGCAGTGGAGTAACGACCGCCTACAATGTGAAGGGAATAAGCACCATCATAAGTGAACAGGCTTATTTCGTGGACTTCTTGGACCGTCACCCGTATCCCAGTGTTAATTTCATTTTTAATGCGGAATGGTCCAGCGGCTGTTGGAATTGACTAAAAAGGGACATACTTCCGACGATTACGACCAAGGAGGGTATTCAACTCTACGTTTGCTGGCACAGGACTAGTGTTGGGGATGATTTTATTCATCGCGAACGTATTTGTACGGCATAGGATGCAGAGAACAAGTATGGATGCAAAATAGAAAGTCGGACCCTGCCCAGGCAATTTCCCCTTGTTTTTAACCATTTGGAATTGGCCATTTCATTTGGCTCTGGGTGGTTGTCTGGAACTGTGTAATGGGCGAAAAGTTGTTCGAAACGCTAGTTAAATGTGTAGTAGGTATCTCCTTGGCTATGTATTCCATGTATAAAGTATCAGTAAAGGATCAATATCTATATAAGTATCATAACTAAAGTATCAGTAAATAACAGAATCCGTACGGGAGCACGACAGTTCGCTGCCGCCAGTTCGCCGCGGACAGTTCGTCGCGTGCCAGTTCGCCGCAGCTCCAGTTCGCCGCAAACCATTTCGCCGTCAATATAAAAGCTGGCAAACATGCACAGGATATATTAAATGAGGAATAGGATAATAGGAAAGTATAGCCTAGAGATTGATAATTTATAACGTTACTATTATTATCATTATTGGTATTATTATCATTTTCTCAATGAAAAAGCCAAATTTGCCTCAATGAAAAAGCTTACGAAGCTTATGCAGTTTTTTTACTCGGCCGCATCTCTGAGATCAAAGGAGGCTAACTACCTCAAGTTGGGTTAGCTGCCCCTTAGTCGATCATCACAGATTTCGAGATGGCTGCCATTCGCGCCTCCAACGTCGTTTTCCCGCACACTGAAAACAGGGGTTGCTTTTTTCACCTCGCCCAGAGTGTTCATCGTCGAATACAGCGGGAAGGCTTGAAACAGCGGTACGAGAACGACGCTGATTTTGGGCTACAGTGCTGCACCACCCCAGCTCTAGCCTTTGTCCCGTCTGATGACGTACCTGATATTTTCGAGGAGCTCAGCCAACACCTTCCAGAAGTTTTGCAGCTAGTGTTGGACTATTTTGAGGACACTTAAATAGGACGTCCGAATCGCCGTGGATTAAGACGTGCTCCTACATTTCCAATTGAATTGTAGAATGTACATGACCGTGTCATAAATGGTGAAGACCGCACCAACAATGTTGTCGAGGCATGGCATTGTTCTGTCCAAGTCACACTGGGTGAAATTCGGCCTTCGATATGGAAATTTAATAAAGGAATTACTCGATCGCAAAAACTTGGAGACACTGATATTGAAGGACTCTTGGCTGGAAATCCTCTCCCCCCCCCCCCCCCCCCCCCCCCCCCCCGCCCCCCCCCCCCCCGCGACGTCCTTACCTTACAGACCTTACATCTTGTTCGGGTTGCCCCAGGTCCCTCAGTGTGAGGCACCTCTAATGTCTACCAGAGAGTTGCTAGTACATCTTCCGGTATATTTTGCATCTTCCAATCTTGGATGGTCTGGGATGCAGTTTAGATATTTGTCGAGCTTATTCTTAAACACATCTACGCTCACTCCTGATATATTCCTCAGATGAGCTGGCAACGCATTGATAGACGCTGCATTATCGATGCTGGTGCGTAGTGGATTAATGTCCTGTGTGCTTTCCTTATTTTTCCTGGTATAAGTTTTGGGCACTATTAATCTACCTCTGCTTGCTCTTTCTGATATTTTTAGTTCCATGATATTTTCTGCTATTCCTTCTATCTGTTTCCATGCCTGAATTATCATGTAGCGTTCTCTTACTCCTTTCTAGACTATATAATTTTAAGAATTTTAGTCTTTCCCAGTAGTCTAGGTCCTTAACTTCTTCTATTCTAGCTGTAAAGGACCTTTGTACACTCTCTATTTGTGCAATATCCTTTTGATAGTGTGGGTACCATATCATATTGCAATATTCAAGTGGACTACGAACATATGTTTTATAAAGCATAATCATGTGTTCAGCTTTTCTTGTTTTGAAGTGCCGTAACAACATTCCCATTTTTGCTTTACATTTTGCCAACAGAGTTGCTATTTGATCATTGCATAACATGTTCCTATTCATCATCACACCAAGGTCTTTAACTGCTTCCTTATTTGTGATGGTCTCATTATTATGTCCCTTATATGCATATAGCTTTCTTTCTCTGTCTCCATAATTTATTGATTCAAATTTATCAGAGTTTAAATACCATCCTATTTTACCTCTGCCCAATCATATACTTTGTTAAGGTCTCTTTGTGTGTAGAAGCGTCCTTATCTTCATTCACAAGTTAATTTCTCTACTTATTCTTGTGTCATCTGCGAAACTACTCACTACCGAATCCTTCACATTATTGTCTATGTCTTCAATCATAATAACAAACAGTATTGCAGCTAACACCGTACCTTGCGGCACACCGGATATTACCTTGACTTCATCCGATTTCTCGTCGTTTGCAATAACTATCTGTTTTCTGTTGTGTAAAAATTCTTTTAACCATCTTCTTACTTTATCCACGATATTGTGTTTTCTAATTTTCTTCGCTAATATATTATGGTCTACTTTATCAAAAGCTTTTGCAAAGTCTAAATAAACCACATCTGTTTCATTTCCGCTTTTCATATTTTTGAATATGTTCTCACGGTGGACTAACAGTTGGGTTTGTGTACTTTTTCCGGGTACGAAACCATGTTGTCCTTTATTAACAAATTATTTTTTATTAAATGTTTCATAATATTTTTCTTCATTACCCTTTCATACACTTTCATAATATGTGATGTTAGACTCACAGGCCTATAATTACTTGCCTCTAGTCTTGATCCACTTTTGAAAGTAGGGGTAATATATGCTAATTTGTGCTCATCATAAATCTTGCCTGTATCTACACTTTGTCTTAATAATATTGCAAGTGGCTTTGCGATAGAATGAACTACTTTCTTTAACAAAATAGCAGGAATTCCATCAGGCCCTGCAGCAGCTCCATTTTTAATTTCATTAATAGCCTGCACAATATCAGCTTCATTAATATCTATGTCAGCTAAATATTCACTATTTCATCCCTTACCTTCTATATCATTATCTTCATTATCTATTCTAGGGGTGAATTCTCTCTTATATCGTTCTGCCAGTATGTTGCAAATTTCCTTTTTTTCATTCGTTAATCTCCCTTCAATTCTCAGAGGGCCTATTTCTATTCTTCTTTTATTCATCTTCTTCGCATATGAGTATAATAGTTTGGGGTTTTGCTTGATATTTAATAGGGTTTTTTCTTCCAAGTCCCGTTTTTCATTTTCTTTTGATTGTATAATCTTTTGTTCTGCATTTTCTATCTTACTTTTTAGTTCTATAACTTTCCATGCATTTTTTTCTTTTGCAAGACCTTTTTTCCACTTTCTGATTTTCTGGAACAAGATCCTTCTGTCTCTTGGTATGCATGAATGATGTTTACTTTTCTTCTTCGGTATATATTTTTCCACTATTTTCTCCAATATTTTATATAATATCTCCGTATTTACCCTTATGTCATCACTTACGAAAATGTTATCCCAATCTTTGTTTAATTCTTCATTAATTTCTGACCATTTTATATTTTTACTGTAGAAGTTGTATTTTCCATATCCTTCCCACTTTTTCATTTCTTGCTTATCTCTATTTTCACTTGCTTTGGAATGAACTGTTAATTCTATGACATTATGGTCTGAAATATTCGCATTATAAACTATTATTTCTTTAACATAATTCATCTCGTTCACAAATACTAGGTCTAAAGTATTTTCCTTTCTTGTTGGCAGGTGATTTATTTGTTGAATGTTGTATTCTAGTAGCATATCTAATAGCTTTTCGAATTGCCTCTTATCTTCTGCACTACTATTACTCTCTTTTTTATATGTATAAGTACAACCACAATCTCCTATTCGTTCTTTCCATTCTACGAAAGGAAAGTGAAGTCACCAGATAGGAGAATAGTCCAGTCCTGTGATTTCTACATATATCATCCAATTTTTTCAATTATTAAGTCAAACTCTTTAGTATTAGGAGGTCTATATATTACTATGTTCATCAATTTTTCAGATTCAAATTCTACCGCTATTAGTTCACATTCTGAGTTACTATATTTCTCATATATTTTTCCTTGTTTTTTGTCTTTCCCATATATTGCGGTTCCCCCTTGATTCCTATTTTTTCTATCTGATCTATAAGTTTGGAACCTTTTATTTGATCATCATTCCCAGTCTCTTGGGAATACCAGGTTTCACTTATATTCATTATATCTATTTTCTTTTCATTTTTGGGTTAGTTCTTCTAAGTACTCTATTTTTCTTTTTGAGTTACTCGTAACTAAACCCTGCGCATTCATCACTATGATGGTTTGCGTGTTTTCTCCTTCATTTAATACTGGTAGTAATAAGGATTTTCCCATGTCTCTTTCCTGTTCTGGTATGTTGTTCTTTTTTCATTTCCAGAAATTCTGACATTAAAAAATCCAACTTTTCCAATAATATTTGACTCTTCATTCATCATAATTATTCATTTTGTGTCTGAATCTGCAATTTTCTCCGTTTCTGCAATATCCTCTTGCATAATAAATACAGTTATTATCTCTTGAGTAGAATTTCGGAGCTGATGCTTTGAAATTTTTTGCTGCCACCTCTGCATATCTCATTGGTGGTTTGCTTTTCTCTTTTACCTGATATTCTTGATTTCTCTCTTTATTTGTTTCTTTCTTATTTTGGATTTTATTACTTGGTTGGTTATTTATTTGATTATGATTCATGGCTACAGGGTGCATATATTTGCATTTTTTGTCGAACTTACATCCTTTTCCTTCTTTTAGGTTTTTTAATATTTTGGTTTTTTGGATGCAGATCTCTGCAATCATCCCCATATCCATCTAAGTATGCACATTTACCATATATTTCATAGTTTTGACATATCTTAGGATGTTTGTAGTAACATCTTTCTCCAAATCTGCAATTCCCTCTTTTCAAAAGGTTGCAGATTTTGTCTTTCTTGTCTATTTTTTCCTCTTTCCCGTCATTGTATAGATCTGGGTAGAGCCTCTTCGGGATTTGCTTTTCTGTCGTCATATCGTAATTTATTTCTTCGTAGGTATGCTGCTTTATTTGCTCATATGTAGTATCAAGTGAGTATCTCTGCATCCATACTTTTATCTTGTTCTTTGTTTTCCTTATTTTTTTCTGTCATTTCATTTTTGTTTACTTCTCTTCCGTTTTCCTCTTCTTCTTTCGCCCCCGATATGAACTTTTAAATGAGAGAATCGAAACTATCGTGAATGATTATCGTAATAGAGATAACATGGACTATCTACGAGGACTAGCACACAACTTCTGAAGAGACAGCACGATCTGTGGAGTATCAGTTTCTGTATCTGTGCAGTATCAGTAATCAGTTTTTGTGCATAAGTTTCTTCAATATAGGTATCATTTGTTATCACATATAACCTAATGTATCATACGGTATGAATCATGTTTTAGATATTATATAGTGTTCAAATGAAGTTTCATGATTAAATTTTTCAAAACAATCTTTCTTTATTTTTGCCTTTGATCTCTGAGATGTGGTCGATTGAAAAAACTGCGAGCATTACTTTACTCATTTGGCAAACTGTCTGACCACGCTAACCCAACTTGTGGTAGTTTGCCTCCTTTAATCTCTGAATGGATGCGGTCGAGTAAAAAACTGTATAAGCTTTGTATTAGCTTCTTCATTTTGAGGCAAATTTGGTATTTTCATTGACAAAATGATAATAATACTAACATGCTAAATTATCAATCTCTAAGCTATACTTTCCTATTATCCTATTCCTAATTTAATATACCCTGTGCATGTTTGCCAGCTTTTACATTGGCGGCGAAATGGTTCGCGGCGAAAAGGTTGGGGGCGAACTGTTGCCGCGGCGAACTGGCTCTGCGGCGAACTGGCACGCGGTGAACTGTCCGCGGCGAACTGGCACGCGGCGAACTGTCCGTGGCGAACTGGCGGCGGCGAACTGTCGTAGACCCAGATACAATATCACAATCATTATATATGTATTAGCATGCTTATTTGAAGAATATAGAAGTTAATCAATGAATCAATATATACCTGAGCGTGTAAGTACTAGGAATCTATTTAGAGTGCACCTAGATTAATCACTTAGATTAGTCATTTATGTTAATCATTTGTATTAAGTCCACATATATTGATCATAATTATATGAATCAATATATATATGTATAAATAAATCAGGTAGCCTATAATCAATCTGTTACCTTGTATCTTACCAATAATGGCAGTTAATATATAAGTTAATATATCAGTTAATATATGATTTTTATCAGTTGTAAACCTTTGTGTTATGCAATTATCAGGAGTACATTAGTATTTTCTGTAGCATATGGATCTTCATGAGTTGAAGTATAAAACTGTATCATTATATATCACGTGATCATTATCATTTACGAATATTATCATATGCATATGTCTTATATCTTATTACATGAATCTGTATTTGTGTACACCATGAATTTTTTGTACTTTAAGTATTTTCTATATATCTGATTTTTTACATATAACTAATTGGATATTATTACTTAACCACTTGCTGGTAATTATGAGTTAACTATATATTCACATTAGTGTCTGTATCACACTCCTATAAGTCAAATGCAAGTCAAGCTTGAGTAATGTTCAGTGTTTGGTTTTGTAGCCGACCGAGCAATTATGTAAGTGTTACATAATGAAATATATGGAATGTTATTCCATATATAAAAACTAAAACTATGATTAATTAAAACCAGTGACCCAAGAGGTCAACCAGTTTGCTTGCAGGAGTGTGATCGCACCAGATAAGATAATGTAGGCTAAGCTGACGTGTTGTATCAGTCAGTGTCTGGTTTGTCGTCATCTGTGGTCATCAAATCCATTGTTTTGTAAACTATTGACAAAGCTTCCTGTTTGAGGAAACCACAGTGACCTATAACCCAGACCAGCCTACATGACTTGTAATCTGTGTCATCTGTGTGTATGTTCGTATGTTTGAGCTACTGTCTGCTCACTTTATGATTTGTAAACCAGATGTATGTCAGACTTCATTTAGCCAGCATCACTGGAAGACCTGTCCAATTTTATCTGATCTTCACGATGTAGACTTAGAGAATACAGATATTTTCGTACTCTGTGTTTCAACACTAGAACCTCACATTAGAAAGAAGATACTGAATGAACTTAGAATTATCATCGAAATCCAAGATACTCCAATGAGGATGGGGAGTCATAACAACCGACCTTAGCGTAAATTATCGCAGGTCTTAATAACCTCTCAGGGCGCCTTGTTATACAAAGTCATCAGCCCTATATATAGTGGTTAGTGTTGGTGTTATGCCACTCAGATGTCGCGGGTTCGTGTCTTCCCCCATGGTGGTAAAAAATCACTAGCTCTGCATCATGATCAGTTACTGCTGCAGTGCAGTGCCTGCAGTGGGAGGTTAGAAGCAACATTCTTTGGAAGCTTACTTATACAAAACTGATACCACAAAATAACAGGCATTATGAATCTACACACCTGAAAATGCTTGAACTTTTGGTCTTTGACCTTCAACTAGATTTTGTCAAATCTGAAAAAATACTTAGGTTATCTTGTTTAACCAAGTTCCCCTACGGAGTAGTGCTTACTTTCCACCCTCTCCCATCATTTGTTTCATAGTGCAACTGTGAGGTTTTCCTCCTGTTACACCTTTGAAACCTTTCTACCCTCAATTTCACTTCCCACGAGTTATCATACTACGTTCAAGACCTCGAACCTCACTCTTTAAACTTGTGTCTATTCTCCTGAAAAATCTTCCACTTTAGAGGCTCAATGAATGATATAACAAAACGTCATTCAAATCTGATCACCGATTTTCACACATTCCGTCAAAAAGAGAGGCAGAACAACAGACAAACCGACCCCAAAGCAAATCATCTTTAGCGGAGGTAATTATTTCACTACTAATGACCATTTTCCTCTCAATTAACGCAAGTGGTCATCCCTTTCTTTCCACCTGATAACCATTAATTACCAATTAATAATTCCCTCTTCCATCTCTGCATCAGATCCAAAATCCGCTCTAATTACTAAAGACCATCTGGGATTTCTGGCTTCTTCATTTTGTAAGCGTAGATTTGAAATGAACAAATGATGGTTATTTAGTAATGGAATGTACTTAATCATATAATAATAACGTGGGTAATGACTCAATAACAAGGTCTTGCCTTATGAGCACCTGAAACGTGTAAATTTCGCCAGTCAGGAAAGATTAGAGGAGAAGCAGATATAGAAAGAGATTTGCTTGAGAAGTAGCAGAACTGTAGCTACACACGAAACGCAACAAGGTAGGTAGTGCGTAAAATCACTGTAGACAAAAGAAATGGCACAGAATATTGAAGGTTGGCGCTAATGTGGCTTCTTTGCTGTGTACAGAGGAGCCGTGAGACTGTGGAATTGTTCGACAGCTGTTATCCATTTACAATTTAGTATTCGAAGAATGATGCCATAGGCTTTTATTTTGGTTTTAATAAAGACAGATCATTTCACGAAAAGCTCTTTATGTCAGGAAAAAGATCTATTTGATTTCAAATAGACTTGTGGCAGCATGACATAGTGTCTATTTTGAACCAGACCGAGTTTATAGTATTTGGAAATGACTATCGTCAATAAACTAGCCTCTCTCTCTCTCTCTCTCTCTCTCTCTCTCTCTCTCTCCCTCCATGCAAATGACCATCAATAAAGTATCATTAGTCGTTAATATTTCCCTCAGATGACTGACTTGAGAGTCCGGGATACTCGGCCATTATTTAATCAAGGTCTCAATCAGGAATGACTGACACCTTGGCCACCAACTCTTCCCCTTAATTCGATTTACTTTTAACCTTCAAGACTTGAGAGAGAGACAGAGAGAGGATGGGATGAGGAATGGAGAGGGAGAGTGAGCATAAGTAATTAAATTGTGTTATGTTATTTGTAGCTGCTTCAGGATAAACGATGACACTTTACACCTTCTTTTCTTCAGTTCTCAGCCTTGAGTAATTCCCACTCATTATTATGCTGCATTTCCTCCTATCACTGTTTCGTGTAGCGAAACTGAAAGCTACTTCGCGGTCTGGTTCCCGCCAGTCGCCGACCTCCTTCTTTCAATTTTTTTTTCTTTTTGTTAATTATTATGTCGTTTGTTTATGTTTATGATATAGAATGTTTGTTTGTGTTTTTAGATCCATCCCAGAGGGGCTTGTACATAACTTGAACCCCGTTTTTCACGTAACCTGGTAGTTATCGACCCAGAGTGGCGCAGCAGTAGTCTTCAGATTTACTGTTTCGTTTATTTGCACCACTGCATTTCCAATGGATTCTCTCGATTCTGGAGTGCTGCACAATTGCTTTCCACTTTTACAGGAAATTCCCTTTGTTCCTCATGAATCTCTGTTTGTTCCATTCAACTTTATAATGCAAATGCCTCATTTCAATTGCAATGAGAAGTGTGAGAGAAAGAAAAAAATCGCTGTTTCTGTTATCTTCGTCACTGAACGTTGACTGCTTCACAAATTTTAGTGGTTTATGTTTTACTAAAAAGATACTGAGGCATCTGCCATTTGGACAATTCGGTTTTTCCTACAATAAAAAAAAAAGGCGACAGTACTAAGAAAAACTCCATTTGCTTGGCTTGGGCAGTTCTTATGATCACAATTTTTACAGTTTTTAGAATTACGGCAAAAAATAATTCGTTTAAGGGTTTTTTTTTTAATATTTTTTTTTCTCTTTGCGTTTTTTTCTCTTCCTACGGTTATAGCTAAAAAGTTGTAGAATTTCCTTATCCACTTTATTTCTATGATTGGTTTTAGGGTCAAGGTAATGCAACTGCACGATCAATGGTTAACGGAAACTACAAATACAATAGATGGACTATGTCTACCTTTAACTTTATCAACTCTGTCAAACTAAAATCAACTTTCAGCAACAAACTTTTCCATAGAGAGAGAGAGAGAGAGAGAGAGAGAGAGAGAGAGAGAGAGAGAGAGAGAGAGAGAGAGAGAGAGAGAGAGAGAGAGAGAGCTGGAATCGCTCGAATGCTTAGAAAAGTGATGGATGTTGTTCAGATGATTGATTATGGTCTTGAGCGCCTGTCTTGAATTCTAATTTCCCCAACAAAGAAAATGCAAGATACCCTTTCACTCTCCGTCATTGGTTCACTATGCTATGCCAGGTTCACCAACCCCCCTGAAATTTTCTCTTGATAAATAAGAACCTACGTCTTCCATCTTATCTCATGTCTGCACCTTCAAAAAGCAGACTATACGAAAATATTTTGTATATAAGAAACAGTGGATACTAGGAGCCAAAATAGAGAATCTGACGTGAGATCAACCAAGTATTTTTCCTCCTCCATTACTCGAATTTCTGATAGAAGAAAAAAATGTTGATGCTGTGAGGATTTCTCAAGACTTTTCAAGTTTCTGTACAAGAAAACTACTGAGACGGCTTTGTCTGTCCGTCCGACCTCAGGTCTTATAACCCACAGAGGCTAAAGGGCTGCAAATTGGTAGGTTCATCATCCACCCTCCAATCACGAAACATACCAGATTCCAGCCCTTTAGCCTCGGTAGTTTTTATTTTATCCGAGTAAAGTCAGCCATGGATCGTGCGTCTGACACTGTTAGAGGTGACAAAGATGATTGTCATTTTGACCCCTTTTGTCCAGCAAATAAAATACCCTTAACTATGATAACAAGCAGGAAAAAATTATCATATCAAAGTGAACTATTTAATGATAAATGTCTACAAATGTTATGAAAACAACTATTTATATATCTACTAAAACTTTTCTAAGAACTATCTTTTAAAGAGGCTATTAGCAGAGACGAAAATATATAATAAGAATTTAGAAAAAATTAATGAAACTTTGTAGAACCGTTCATGGCCAACACAAAGGAAAAAAGTACGAAAACATCTTTTGAAATCAGTGAGTTACATCAGTTTGAATGGTAAATGACCTTTCAGTTTTGAGGTACCTTCATCTTACCCTGTATACAGAACTACAAAAGCTCCTTCAGGGCACTGAAGATTGCTCTTAAATATATCTTCTTCCTCATTCTTTTCCTAACTGATGTTTACAAATGCTTGTGTTGCATAATGAGCGTTTGTCATTTGTTTACTGACATTTTTAACCCAATTATATGCAGCGAGTATTTTGTGTTGGGGGAGGGGCGGGAGGTCGATTAATCAGCTGATCCGACTAAGGAATGAAATGAGTAATGCCTTTGGTGCATCAGTCTAAATTTTTCTCCTAATATTTCCTATCTGCTCGGTATTAACGTCCCTTGTGCTCTTCTGACGAATGAGAACACATTATTTTGTTCATGGAAAGTTCATAAGAATTGAGAACGCTGGATAATGAAACATGACTGGCTTAGAGGGATCAGAGTTCGTATGTTACATAACTAATTTTAACTAGGTGACAAAAACACTGGTTCCTTATGTTTGAGATGATTCTCTCATACTGGGTTTTGTTTTAAAATTGACACAAAACTGCCCACAATTATTTCAAACGTTACGGGAACATAACAGGTGAAACAATAAAATGAATTGATAAATATAAAAAGAAAAAAATGAACAACGATTGCTTCACCTTCTAACCAAATGTCAAAGATACGTAACTTTTTTTTGTTTTAACTTGATAAATGTTTTGAAGATTTGGTACAACACAATGAAAAATTGGGAGAATATTCCCACGATATATATTGATTTTCTCTGCTTTCGCTTGTTTCGTATTCATTTGAATTTTCAAGCTATTTCGTTTTCAATCTACTTGTCAGAATCTTAGTAAGGGATGACCTTGATCTTATCGATTTTTGCTTACAAACTTGAAAATAACAGCCACTTTTTCGAAAGGTGTCGAGGTGGGAATCAATCGCGATCCGAAATGTCACCAATGAATGTTCGAAAGACAGGGTATGATTATTTATGTATGTATATTGTGTGAATGTATGCATGTATATATGTATATATAAACATACATATACATGTATAAATGCATATATATATATATATGCATACATATATATATATACATATACATACATACATAATCATACCCTATCAATCGAACATAGATTGATGACAATTCGGATCACGATTGATTTCCACCTCGACATCTGCAACATTTTGAATATGGTTATAAAACAATGAAGATATTCTTTCATTTTCTGACTTATGGGGAAAGAGAGAGAGAGAGAGAGAGAGAGAGAGAGAGAGAGAGAGAGAGAGGGGAAAATATTTCAAATCTCTCTTTTTACAGGAAACTCCTAGAAAATTCTTCTTCCCCCTTTTTTGCTGGTTAAGTTTTAAGTCTTCTTAATGAGGTTATTTTTCTTTGAAAAGATATTTCACTATTGGCTAATACAATTGATAGTCGCCAACGCAATCAAATTTCGCTTGGTAACAATGGACGTGAGAACTTGAGAAGCAGTTGCGAAAAAATGGGACGTTTTCTGTTTCCTTCCAACGTCAGGGAACGAGAATGTGGAACTACATGTGCGAATTTGGAACGATTTCTGAGTAATGTCACTTAACTTTTAGCATTTTTACACATTAACTCAGTGTTTAATCTTAATTTATCAACAGACAAAAATTCACCAATATTTCAGTATTGCATTGATAGAAATCATAAAAGTAATAGTTTTAGCAGCAGTAATTCATCATGATTTAATCGTGAACACAGTAAAGCGAAAGAATGTTACGGGACTCTTATAGTGAACACATTTTCGTGGCCTAAGATTCAATGTTTGCCCTGAAAATGCTCTACAACTGTCCTCGGCAGACGCTAAAACTTCCCTTCCGTGATTGCTTTCGTGTTTACTCCTTTCGATGAAGTAAATTACTTACGAAGAAAAATGCTTGCGACAAAAGTGGGAAAGTCGGAACCAGCTTTAAATCGATTTTTAATCACTCCAGTTTATTTGGTCAACAAACAGTAGTTTTGTTAGGATGAAGGGGCTTCCAGTCAATGGTCCTCGAAATTCGCATTACAGACCTGGACCATTTTGAAGCTTAACTGTGACTTGTACAAGTCACTTCACTTCTTTTATCAAGTTGCACATTTAAGCCAGCTATTTTGTATAAACGTTTCCTTATCCTGCTAATTTGAATTCTAAAATATAAGTTAAATTTTGCTTCAGCAGGTATACTTCATCTAATCCCGAAAATCAATACTTCATGTAACTGGAAACATGAAATTTATTCAGCAATTTTAGCCGTTGGTTTGAAATGCACTATTTACTATACAGAACTATAAGCACATCTCACAAAAAATTGTGTCGATACATCATTGATATTTGGAATGCTCATTAATGTTTTTCACCTATTATGTGCTACACGTGGGTGAAATATTTCGTATTGCTTGTTAATATCTAGTTACATTAAGGAAGGCCCTTCTGCATTAACGACAGGAAAATAGATATAAACACTTCAGCGTATTTCGTCCTTTCAATAGGTAAAATTAGCTTTATTGATAATTCTGGAACACTGCCATGAGTGAGTCGTCCTGAAACTGGCATATGTGACCTAGTTCTGACAGTATGCTTTTATATTCGAATGCATAATAATAAACACAAAGATCAATAGATGTAGATGATTCAAAATGTGATGGCGATGAAAAGCTGTATTTGCAATAAATTTAAAAGCCAGTAAGAGGAGAAATTTGAAGGTAAATGTGAGCAATGGGAGCATAATGAGGGCAAATATAAACCTGGAAGGGAGAGTAGGTATTCTAGTATGAATCTCTACATTAGAGGAACTTTTCTTATACATTTTTGGAATTTGGAGGAAATATGGTGAAGAGGGATAAAATGGGAGAAGGTGTGAACCGGAGATTAGGTGCAGTCAGGAAAGTAGCTGTTTCTCTGCTAAAGGTTCGCAGGATATGATATAAACAGTGATTGTAACAACACCAACGCTCCATTATTAATGGCAAGTAAGGATACAGAATATTATGAATCCCCAAAAGCCGTGAGGTCTAACAAAGTGTATTTTTCGTTTTAACAAAATTTTAAGAGAGTTTCATTTAAGAATAAAAATATAGAGCTTTATATAGATAACATAATTCTACGGAAGACTTACAAATAATAATGTGAGCAGATATCACGGCTACGTTTATCGCCAAACGTCAAATTTCATGAGCTCCTGTCACGAGGTGTCATCCGGAATTTTGAGTTAGTTACCAACCGAACAGATGAGTTTTATTTGAGGTAATTATACAGAACGAAAAACCTTGATATAATTGAGGCATAGTTTTCAACAAAATTAATTCTTTGTGGATGATTATTATATTAATACTCATAATCGACACACAAACATACAACTTTGATATCTTTTTCAGGATTTCTGATTTTTCCGATGTTCAAAATTAATATTTGGTCATCAAAAACTTTCCAGAATAATTCTCTAACGTGAAGCTAACACGCAAAAGGCCAACTTCCTAAATGCGTTTTTATTTTTTTTTCTTACCAAGCCGATTTCTCAAAACTTATATCATGTTGAATAAAAACTGTTTCTCAGAAGCGAGTTGGTGAAATTCAATGAATTCAATGGAAACCTTTACAAGAAATATCTGTTGTTGAAGATACAACGTTCTCTTAACTCCTTGAGTTAACCAGCAAAGTTGGAATCAATTAGTTACATTTATAAAGATCGTGAACTTTAACAACGTCTGTGACCCCATAATTTCTCAGTCATGAAAGAAGAACTAACTATCTCTGAAAATAAAGCTTAAAGTAACAGTCATAATATCATCAAGGATCTTATTAATTCAAATAAATGAAAAGATAAAAGCACCTTATCATTTATTCTCCTTTTAATTAAAAAACTTTAAAAGCTTTCGCATTTTCCTTACTTAAGATATGAAAACAAAACTTTCAGTAATTTCTGCTAATTATCATCCATTATGAATTGTAGAAGCGCAAACAAAGTGAACTGGAATTTCTTCGGTTTTGTCATTTTTTACTCTAATTTTCTAGAAAAATGCATTCGAGCGATGGGAGTCTGCCTTGTTCGTAGTTATCGCCCTTCAGATAAAATGAAAGTTTCCTAAAAAAGTTAAAGTAAGTCTCATATTAACCAGAGAGAGAGAGAGAGAGAGAGAGAGAGAGAGAGAGAGAGAGAGAGAGAGAGATATTCCGTAAATTTAACTATCGCCTAAACCATAGGTTGTTCCTTGTTCCACCATACTCTAAACAATTAAAAACAAGTAAATAATGCGCCAAAGTTTCTTCGGCGCAATCGAGTTTTCTGTACAGTGCATAATGCTGTATGAGCCGCAGTTGACGAAACTTTCAACCACGGCCAGGTGGTAGCCTATCCTACAGCGTTGCCGGAAGCAAGATCATGGCTAACTTTAACCTTAAGCAAAATAAAAACTACTTAGGCTAGGCGGCTGCAATTTGGTTTGTTTGATGATTGGAGGGTAGCTAATCAACATACCAATTTGCAGCCCTTTAACCTTAGTAGTTTTTAAGATCTGGGGTCAGACGGACAGACAAAGCCATCTCAATAGTTTTCTTTTACAGAAAACAAAAAATGTGATCAAACCTCTAGCTAGAACTTTGAAGAAGAGGATGTAAGCTTTCCTTCGATGGGTAATCTCATTGATTCGAGTTGCTTTAGACTCACCCAAGGACCCAGGACCCACCGAATAATTCATGTCATATCTACATCATGGAGGAGAGATGTGCATCAAATTGAAAATCTGCTACTACTGGTTTCTGCGCTCCGGATTCCACGCATCCGAACATAAGCTCCGCTCCACCTTTCCCCTGTCACCAAACTCCAAGTATCTCTTTATCTTCTGGGCAAACAAGGCCAACTTCCAAATAACACAATCAGGAATCGGTGACCCCCAACTATTCTCAGAAACAAAAAGTTCTCTTTAAGCAATGAAGTTTGGCTATCAAAGAAGCAAGAGACTGAATACTGTTTCCGTTTGATGGTTTGGCAGGCGAGCAAATCCCCAACATCCACTGCATACAAGTTGAGGCAAAGATTCTGAATTGGTACGGAACTTTGGGAGCTAAAATAAGAATTCTTTGCAGGAGGAATGCACTTGGAGTTGGAGCATTTAATATGAAATTCCCACATAGCCCTTTGTAATGCTTTGCTGTTAAGCAGTGAAATATATGTAAGATGACAAAAGTAGCGCTAAAAGACAATAAAATTTACAGTTTCAGTTCCTTTTAATCTAAAGTTATGATAATGGAATGAAGAGCTAAAATATAATGATTGACAATGAATGAAGTATATTTCTGATTTGGGATCTTGATAATCATTTAATATATGAACTTGTGTTTCTGACACATCTTTTTTTTCGCTTTTAATGAACGCATATCAGATAATTCAACTTTCATGCAAATGGAAATTGCTTAATAAAAAAGTCAATTGTCAGTCTTGGTGTGGAAAAGTATAATACAGCTGGAAAGCAACGTCAAACAATTTATTGCATATATGGATACATTTCTTGAAGCAATAAAAGATTGTTAATGGTTACTAAACTTTCTCTGGTAGTTATCATACTATATATATGAAAGAGAGTGAGCCTGTGAGCCAACTGTCCAGCCATAACACCAGTCTATAACAAAACATTATTATATAGTTATGTTAATTAATAATCCTGACTTCAACTTCAAAACGAACACTATTGAATGGAACAGTAAAGCAACTCTGAGAATAACGTACACTCGCTTTACATTTTGAGCACTTTATCATCCTGGACAACTATCAAAATACAATTGGTGTCAGTTACTAAAGACACTGGAGATCCCAAACACATACACAAAGTAACCAGTTGTACCGGGGAGAACTAATGTGTGCTCGCATGTTAAATACGAAGTAAAATAGCAGGTAAGACGTGATATATTAACTAAAGCTCTCAGATAAAGTTTTCGTCAAAACATCGATAATGATGATCCATAGGAACGAACTTACTTTGACCTTGGGTGTCTGGTCCCAAGATACCTATTAAAAGCTGACTACGATGACTATATTTATTACGTACAGAATGCAAAAGGAGGAAAGTTTAACAAGACTCCTGGATGCATGGTTGCTTTATTCTAATAAAAGTTACCTTACAGAGGTAGTGCAACAGCAGCCCAACGAGAAAGTGAAAAATCGAAAATTAATTGATGATTTTTATAAATTACATTCCAAAGACATTATTTACTTACCAGGAAATAACAAACCAGCACGAAAACACTTTCCCATCAGCTAATAGTATAAGAAAAGGGTCTCAAGACAGCGGCGAGGAAATAAATTGCTGCTGGTTCGTTACTTGGTTAGTTGGACGACATGCATTCTTATTCCAGCTTCGAGTCCTACTTAAAGGTAAGTGCACAAAGGTATTAGACTTCTGTTGGGGAACTCTGGACTCTGCTTTAGCTAACAAAGATACTATCTCTTACGAGTACAAGCGTGCACTGGTGGGAAAGGTAATAATAATAATAATAATAATAATAATAATAATAATAATAAGTGGCGCCGTGGCAGAGTGGGTTAGGTCGTCAATCGACTGGTTAAGCAACATTGGGGCTGGTCAGTCGTTGGATGGGTGACCGCTCTCCTCTGCGTTGATTCCTTGGGAAATCAGTCTACTCAGCTGTAAATGAGTACCTATCCCTGATGGGGTAGGGTCCAGCTATGGGTTAAATAGCAAAACTCAGCAATGATGGAAAGAAATGAAGGAATAAACGACAACGACGTAAATGGAACCTCTGGCAACAGAGGAGCTTCGTCCGGCAGCCAGGTATTCAACCCAATTGAAGGGGAAGACGGTCAGGTACTTGGAGGTCGTCATCCAGCAACTGACCACCACAACGACAGTAACCAACAGCCTGAGATTGAAGCTACAGAAGCAAACCAAAGGAAGAAATGGACAAGAGAAGAAAATAAGGAAATATGGAGATGCTACATCAGAAGCAACCCGACGGAGAGAGGATATAGAAGAAGGTTGGTCAACATCTGGAATGAGAGGAATAACACCCCCCAAACAGAGCAGAGGCTGGCAGACCAAGTAAGGAACATAAAGAAAAAGAACTGTCTCTCCCCAACAGAAAGAGAAGAACTGGAAGGGGAAATGTCACATGACAAAGAATTACACGAAGACGAACTGAGAGACAATGCCACAGAAGACGACAGGGATGATGAGGTATCAAACAATGACACACGAAGAAACACCGACGAAGTAACAGAGAGGATGGAATGGATAGAAAAGATTAGACAATGGATGGAGCCAGATACAGAGAGAACAAAGATCCCCTCCATGAAAGCCTACAACGCCAAGAAATAGAGGGAGAAAACAAGTGAGGTCAATGAAATAATGGGCATAATACACACCACCAGTATCACGGAAACAAATAACTTGGCATATGCAGGAGCAAGATTAGTAGCAGAACTGATGGGGATACGAACACCAAACACCAGCACAACCAACCAACCCAACAGAAACCAAAACAGCAACCTCCTTGGAAAAGGCGCCTGGAAAAGCAAATCATGGTGAGGAGATCTGACTTGAGTAAACTGAAAGAGATGGCAGAAAAAAGGCTAAGAAGCAAGAAAACAAAGAAGGAACTCAACGAGAAATACAAAGTACAAGAGAGGGGACTAAACAACACAATAGAAGATGTAAAACACAGGCTTAAGGGCAAAGCACATAAGATCCAACGGTACATGAACAGGAATAAGGGATACCAACAGAACAAACTATTCGGAACTAACCAGAAAAGACTATACAGCCAACTAAGAGGGGAAGACAACCACCAAGAAATTCCTGAAGCAGAACCAAGTAAGAGACTGGGAAAACATATGGAGCAATCCGGTATCACACAACAAACATGCAACATGGCTCCAGGAAGTCAAGGAAGAAGAAACAGGGAGAATAAAACAAAGATTCACAGAGATCTCGACAGACACAGTCAGACACCAACTAAAGAAAATGCCAAACTGGAAAGCCCCAGGTCCCGATGAAGTCCACGGATACTGGCTCAAAAACTTCAAGGCCCTACACCCACGAATAGCAGAACAACTCCAGCATTGTATCTCAAATCACCATGCACCCAAATGGATGACCACAGGAAGGACATCCTTAGTACAAAAAGACAAGAGTAAGGGAAATATAGCCAGTAACTACAGGCCTATCACTTGCCTACCAATAATGTGGAAGTTACTAACAGGTATTATCAGTGAAAGGCTATACAACTACCTAGAGGAGACAAACACCATCCCCCACCAACAGAAAGGCTGCAGAAGGAAGTGTAAGGGCACAAAAGACCAGCTCCTGATAGACAAAATGGTAATGAAGAACAGTAGGAGAAGGAAAACCAACCTAAGCATGGCATGGATAGACTATAAGAAAGCCTTCGACATGATACCACACACATGGCTAATAGAATGCCTGAAAATATATGGGGCAGAGGAAAACACCATCAGCTTCCTCAAAAATACAATGCGCAACTGGAATACAATACTTACAAGCTCTGGAATAAGACTAGCAGAGGTTAATATCAGGAGAGGGATCTTCCAGGGAGACTCACTGTCCCCACTACTCTTCGTAGTAGCCATGATTCCCATGACAAAGTACTACAGAAGATGGTACGGGTACCAACTCAAGAAAAGAGGCAACAGAATTAACCATCTGATGTTCATGGACGACATCAAGCTGTATGGTAAGAGCATCAAGGAAATAGATACCCTAATCCAGACTGTAAGGATTGTATCTGGGGACATCAGGATGGAGTTTGGAATAGAAAAATATGCCTTAGTCAACATACAAATGGGCAAAGTAACAAGAACTGGAGGGATAAAGCTACCAGATGGGAGCAACATCAAACACATAGATGAGACTGTATACAAATACCTGGGAATAATGGAAGGAGGGGATATAAAACACCAAGAGATGAAGGACACGATCAGGAAAGAATATATGCAGAGACTCAAGGCGATACTCAAGTCAAAACTCAACGACGGGAAATATGATAAAAGCCATAAACACATGGGCAGTGCCAGTAATCAGATACAGCTCAGGAATAGTGGAATGGACGAAGGCAGAACTCCGCAGCATAGATCAGAAAACTAAGAAACATATGACAATACACAAAGCACTACACCCAAGAGCAAATACGGACAGACTATACATAACACGAAAGGAAGGAGGGAGAGGACTACTAAGTATAGAGGACTGCGTCAACATCGAGAACAGAGCACTGGGGCAATATCTGAAAACCAGTGAAGACGAGTGGCTAAAGAGTGCATGGGAAGAAGGACTAATAAAAGTAGACGAAGACCCAGAAATATACAGAGACAGGAGAATGACAAACAGAACAGAGGACTGGCACAACAAACCAATGCACGGACAATACATGAGACAGACTAAAGAACTAGCCAGCGATGACACGTGGCAATGGCTACAGAGGGGAGAGCTAAAGAAGGAAACTGAAGGAATGATAACAGCGGCACAAGATCAGGCCCTAAGAACCAGATATGTTCAAAGAGCGATAGACGGAAATAACATCTCTCCCATATGTAGGAAGTGCAATACGAAAAATGAAACCATATACCACATAGCAAGCGAATGTCCGGCACTTGCACAGAACCAGTACAAAAAGAGGCATGTTCAGTGGCAAAAGCCCTCCACTGGAGTCTGTGCAAGAAACATCAGCTACCTTGCAGTAATAAGTGGTACGAGCACCAACCTGAAGGAGTGATAGAAGACGATCAGGCAAAGATCCTCTGGGACTATGGTATCAGAACAGATAGGGTGATACGTGCAAATAGACCAGACGTGACGTTGATTGTCAAAATCAAGAAGAAAGTATCACTCATTGATGTCGCAATACCATGGGACACAAGAGTTGAAGAGAAAAGAGAGGAAAAAAATGGATAAGTATCAAGATCTGAAAATAGAAATAAGAAGGATATGGGATATGCCAGTGGAAATTGTACCCATAATCATAGGAACACTAGCACGATCCAAGATCCCTGAAAAGGAATCTAGAAAAAATAGAGGCTGAAGTAGCTCCAGGACTCATGCAGAAGAGTGTGATCCTAGAAACGGCGCACATAGTAAGAAAAGTGATGGACTCCTAAGGAGGCAGGATGCAACCCGGAACCCCACACTATAAATGCCACCCAGTCGAATTGGAAGACTGTGATAGAGCAAAAAAAAAAAAAAAAAAAAAAAAAAAAAAAAAAAAAAAAAAACAATAATAATAATATAAAAGGCTTGGCAAATCGTGCAAAGAATGTTAGGATTTAAAAATAAACGGCAAATCAGCTCTTCCACTGGTGTATCCTGATATGCCGAGACATGATAGTGACTCTCAACCTGAAGATTAGTCTTTTTGCCCTTGCAGCACTTGCTGGTCGAGGTTTGGCAGGATGTTTATTAATCTAATGGCGTTTTTAGGTTTGCTGGTGAAAAGAATAAAAGAATTAAAGATTGAAAAATTCGAAACGATTTAATAACAGTTTCTACCAATTTTGTGTTTTAAACACAATTTTACTTTTATACACAATTGTGTAGGAAAGATTGAAATATTTCTATGAACGGAATGCATGCTTCCTCAAAATCTCAAATCGTCCTTCTTTTATTCACAATAAATGAGAAGAAAATCAGATCTTTTCGTAACGAAATTTTATGCGGCTTTTCCTGCACAATTGAATTCATAACACATTTTTTTTTTACTTCCTTTGTATGCACATCCCATCCACAGGGTCTCTCCAGAGGTACTTTTTAAAGCTTTGATTCAATTTTGAATGTTGTGCCACACCAACTGTCGAAATCTTTATTCATTGTTTTAGTCTACACCTCTCCATACGAATATGTATTGGGAAAGCTTTACTGAAACAAGAGAGAGTTCAGCTAAACATATAAGCGAACCCTCGCAGAACGAATCTATGAAAACGTCTATGAAAATGATGCTTCCCTGCCTAGACTCCCATATATCTTATGATCGAGTACCATTTAATCATATTCTATCGCGCTGTTTCGGATGGTTTTACAATCGAAGCTCCGAAAAGGGGAGGATGGCAGTTCCTGCTGAAACTGGTGTTCGGGTTTCATTTGTATGCATGAATCTCAAATTTACCGCGGCAAGTCCTTCAGTTTAAGACGAAGTAGTGTTCGCTGTTGGCCGAATGAGATTGCCTCGAATATTCCTTACGGAAAGTTTACGATTATTGCCACTGTTTCTTAGGAGATTGTAGGTATAAGTTTTCCGTTTGTGTCCCGTCTCGGATGGTTTTTCTTCTCTGTTGCGTCCCGCTTTCCTGACCGTGCAAAGTCAGCCTCGAGGCGACTTTCAACTGAAATCTCTTCCCATCCTTTGACTTCCACTGCGTTTCAGTCATTTTGGAATCGTGTATAACTTCCTTAAGGCTGCGATTCATTTCGACGAGCAGTCATGTCCCAGGAAGCGTTGACTATTTTACATCTGTTGTTTTTGTAATAGTAATTAAATGATTGAACTACATTCGTCGTAAGCTCACAGTGATGTTCTCGGGTAAAGTATAGAGGCGAGATCGAGTTCTCCCCACCCACACTTAATTCTGATTTAGGGATAACCTAACAATGCTTACTATAATTAAGCTTACAGTGAAACAGAAACACCAACACTGAATGCTCCAAAGGTAAGTTACAGAGGTCCGCTGGTATAGTGTGATAAGTGTTGGTGTCATGCCATTCAGATGTAGCGGGTTCGTGTCTTCCCCCATGGTGGTGGAAAATCACTGGCTCTGTATCATGATCAGTTACTGCTGCAGTGTAGTGCCTGCAGTGGGAGGCTAGAAGCAACATTCTTTGGAAGCTTACTTATACAAAACTGATACCACAAAATAACAGGCATTATGAAGCTACACGCCTAAAAAGGTCTGAACTTTTGGTCTTTGACCTTCAACTAGATTTTGTCAAATCTGAAAAAATACTTAGGTTAACTAGTCATCCTAGTGAATGTTCAACCAAGTCCCCCTACGGAGTAGTGCTTACTTTCCACCCTCTCCCATCATTTGCTTCATAGTGCAGCTACGAGGTTTTCCTCCTGTTACACCTTTGAAACCTTTCTACCCTCAATTTCACTTCCCACGAGTTATCACACTACGTTCAAGACCTCGAACCTCACTCTTTAAACTTGTGTCTATTCTTCTGAAAAATCTTCCACTTTAGAGGCTCAATGAATGATATAACAAAACTTCATTCAAATCTGATCACCGGTTTTCACACATTCCGTCAAAAAGAGAGGCAGAACAACAGACAAACTGACCCCAAAACAAATCATCTTTAGCGGAGGTAATTATTTCACTACTAATGACCATTTTCCTCTCAATTAACGCAAGTGGTCATCCCTTTCTTTCCACCTGATAACCATTAATTACCAATTAATAATTCCCTCTTCCATCTCTGCATCAGATCCAAAATCCGCTCTAATTACTAAAGACCATCTGGGATTTCTGGCTTCTTCATTTTGTAAGCGTAGATTTGAAATGAACAAATGATAGTTATTTAGTAATGGAATGTACTTAATCATATAATAATAACGTGGGTAATGACTCAATAACAAGGTTTTGCCTTATGAGCACCTGAAACGTGTAAATTTCGCCAGTCAGGAAAGATTAGAGGAGAAGCAGATATAGAAAGAGATTTGCCTGAGAAGTAGCAGAACTGTAGCTACACACGAAACGCAACAAGGTAGGTAGTGCGTAAAATCACTGTAGACAAAAGAAATGGCACAGAATGTTTAAGGTTGGCGCTAATGTGGCTTCTTTGCTGTGTACAGAGGAGCCGTGAGACTGTGGAATTGTTCGACAGCTGTTATCCATTTACAATTTAGTATTCGAAGAATGATGCCATAGGCTTTTATTTTGGTTTTACTAAAGACAGACCATTTCACGGAAAGTTCTTTATGTCAGGAAAAACATCTATTTGATTTCAAATAGAATTGTGCCAGCATGACAGTGTCTATTTTGAACCAGACCGAGGTTATAGTATTCGGAAATGACTATCGTCAATAAACTAGTCTCTCTCTCTCTCTCTCTCTCTCTCTCTCTCTCTCTCTCTCTCTCTCTCCATGCAAATGACCATCAATAAAGTATCATTAGTCGTTAATATTTCCCTCGGATGACTGACTTGAGAGTCCGGGATACTCGGCCATTATTTAATCAAGGTCTCAATCATGAATGACTGACACCTTGGCCACCAACTCTTCCCCTTAATTCGATTTACTTTTAACCTTCAAGATTTGAGAGAGAGACAGAGAGAGGATGGGATGAGGAATGGGGAGGGAGAGTGAGCATAAGTAATTAAATTGTGTTATGTTATTTGAAGCTGCTTCAGGATAAACGATGACACTTTACACCTTCTTTTCTTCAGTTCCCAGCCTTGAGTAATTCCCGCTCATCATTATGCTGCGTTTCCTCCTTTCACTGTTTCGTGTAGCGAAACTGAAAGCTACTTCGCGGTCTGGTTCCCGCCAGTCGCCGACCTCCTTCTTTCAATTTTTTTTTCTTTTTGTTAATTATTATGTCGTTTGTTTATGTTTATGATATAGAACGTTATTTGTTTGTGTTTTTAGATCCATCCCAGAGGGGCTTGTACATAACTTGAAGCCCGTTTTACACGTAAACTGGTAGTTATCGACCCAGAGTGGCGCAGCAGTAGTCTTCAGATTTACTGTTTCGTTTATTTGCACCACTGCATGTCCAATGGATTCTCTCGATTCTGGAGTGTTGCACAATTGCTTTCCACTTTTACAGGAATTTCCCTTTGTTCCTCATGAATGTCTGTTTGTTCCATTCAACTTTATAATGCAAATACCTCATTTCAATTGCAATGAGAAGTGTGAGAGAAAGAAAAAAATCGCTGTTTCTGTTATCTTCGTCACTGAACATTGACTGCTTCACAAATTTTACTGGTTTATGTTTTACTAAAAAGATACTGAGGCATCTGCCATTTGGACAATTCGGTTTTTCCTACAATAAAAAAAAGGCGACAGTACTAAGAAAAACTCCATTTGCTTGGCTTGGGCAGTGTTCTAATGATCACAATTTTTACAGTTTTTAGAATTACGGCAAAAAATAATTCGTTTAAGGGTTTTTTTTTAAATATTTTTTTTCTCTTTGCGTTTTTTTCTCTTCCTACGGTTATAGTTAAAACGTTGTAGGATTTCCTTATCCACTTTATCTCTATGATTGGTTTTAGGGTCAAGGTAATGCAACTGCACGATCAGTGGTTAACGGAAACTGCAAATACAATAGATGGACTATGTCTACCTTTAACTTTATCAACTCTGTCAAACTAAAATCAACTTTCAGCAACAAACTTTTCCAGAGAGAGAGAGCCTTACATCTTGTTCGGGTTGCCCCAGGTCCCTCAGTGTGAGGCACCTCTAATGTCTACCAGAGAGTTGCTAGTACATCTTCCGGTATATTTTGCATCTTCCAATCTTGGATGGTCTGGGATGCAGTTTAGATATTTGTCGAGCTTATTCTTAAACACATCTACGCTCACTCCTGATATATTCCTCAGATGAGCTGGCAACGCATTGAATAGACGCTGCATTATCGATGCTGGTGCGTAGTGGATTAATGTCCTTGTTGTGCTTTCTTATTTTTCCTCCTGGTATAGTTTTGGGCACTATTAATCTACCTCTGCTTGCTCTTTCTGATATTTTTAGTTCCATGATATTTTCTGCTATTCCTTCTATCTGTTTCCATGCCTGAATTATCATGTAGCGTTCTCTTCTCCTTTCTAGACTATATAATTTTAAGAATTGTAGTCTTTCCCAGTAGTCTAGGTCCTTAACTTCTTCTATTCTAGCTGTAAAGGACCTTTGTACACTCTCTATTTGTGCAATATCCTTTTGATAGTGTGGGTACCATATCATATTGCAATATTCAAGTGGACTACGAACATATGTTTTATAAAGCATAATCATGTGTTCAGCTTTTCTTGTTTTGAAGTGCCGTAACAACATTCCCATTTTTGCTTTACATTTTGCCAACAGAGTTGCTATTTGATCATTGCATAACATGTTCCTATTCATCATCACACCAAGGTCTTTAACTGCTTCCTTATTTGTGATGGTCTCATTATTATGTCCCTTATATGCATATAGCTTTCTTTCTCTGTCTCCATAATTTATTGATTCAAATTTATCAGAGTTAAATACCATCCTATTTACCTCTGCCCAATCATATACTTTGTTAAGGTCTCTTTGTAGAGCGTTCCTATCTTCATCACAAGTAATTTCTCTACTTATTCTTGTGTCATCTGCGAAACTACTCACTACCGAATCCTTAACATTATTGTCTATGTCTTCAATCATAATAACAAACAGTATTGCAGCTAACACCGTACCTTGCGGTACACCGGATATTACCTTGGCTTCATCCGATTTCTCGTCGTTTGCAATAACTATCTGTTTTCTGTTGTGTAAAAATTCTTTTAACCATCTTCCTACTTTATCCCACGATATTGTGTTTTCTAATTTTCTTCGCTAATATATTATGGTCTACTTTATCAAAAGCTTTTGCAAAGTCTAAATAAACCACATCTGTTTCATTTCCGCTTTTCATATTTTTGAATATGTTCTCACGGTGGACTAACAGTTGGGTTTGTGTACTTTTTCCGGTACGAAACCATGTTGTCCATTTATTAAACAAATATTTATTAAATGTTTCATAATATTTTTCTTCATTACCCTTTCATACACTTTCATAATATGTGATGTTAGACTCACAGGCCTATAATTACTTGCCTCTAGTCTTGATCCACTTTTGAAAGTAGGGGTAATATATGCTAATTTGTGCTCATCATAAATCTTGCCTGTATCTACACTTTGTCTTAATAATATTGCAAGTGGCTTTGCGATAGAATGAACTACTTTCTTTAACAAAATAGCAGGAATTCCATCAGGCCCTGCAGCAGCTCCATTTTTAATTTCATTAATAGCCTGCACAATATCAAGCTTCATTAATATCTATGTCAGCTAAATATTCACTATTTTCATCCCTTACTTCTATATCATTATCTTCATTATCTATTCTAGGGGTGAATTCTCTCCTTATATCGTTCTGCCCAGTAAATGTTGCAATTTTCCTTTTTTTCATTATACGTTTAATGCTCCCTTCAATTCTCAGAGGGCCTATTTCTATTCTTCTTTTATTCATCTTCTTCGCATACGAGTATAATAGTTTGGGGTTTTGCTTGATATTTACTAGGGTTTTTTCTTCTTCCAAGTCCCGTTTTTCATTTTCTTTTGATTGTATAATCTTTTGTTCTGCATTTTCTATCTTACTTTTTAGTTCTATAACTTTCCATGCATTTTTTTCTTTTGCAAGACCTTTTTTCCACTTTCTGATTTTCTGGAACAAGATCCTTCTGTCTCTTGGTATGCATGAATGATGTTTACTTTTCTTCTTCGGTATATATTTTTCCACTTTTTTCTCCAATATTTTATATAATATCTCCGTATTTACCCTTATGTCATCACTTACGAAAATGTTATCCCAATCTTTGTTTAATTCTTCATTAATTTCTGACCATTTTATATTTTTACTGTAGAAGTTGTATTTTCCATATCCTTCCCACTTTTTCATTTCTTGCTTATCTCTATTTTCACTTGCTTTGGAATGAACTGTTAATTCTATGACATTATGATCTGAAATACTCGCATTATAAACTATTATTTCTTTAACATGAATTCTCTCGTTCACAAATACTAGGTCTAAAGTATTTTCCTTTCTTGTTGGCAGGTGATTTATTTGTTGAATGTTGTATTCTAGTAGCATATCTAATAGCTTTTCAAATTGCCTCTTATCTTCTGCACTACTATTACTCTCTTTTTTATATGTATAAGTACAACCACAATCTCCTATTCGTTCTTTCCATTCTACGAAGGAAAGTTGAAGTCACCAGATAGGAGAATAGTCCAGTCCTTGTGATTTCTACATATATCATCCAATTTTTCAATTATTAAGTCAAACTCTTTAAGTATTAGGAGGTCTAATAAATTAACTAATGTTCATTCAAATTTTTTTTTTTCAGATTCAAAATTCCTACCGCTATTAGTTCACATTCTGAGTTACTATATTTCTCATATATTTTTCCTTGTTTTTTGTCTTTCCCATATATTGCGGTTCCCCCTTGATTCCTATTCCTATCTATCTGATCTATAAGTTTGGAACCCTTTTTATTTGATCATCATTCCCAGTCTCTTGGGAATACCAGGTTTCACTTATATTCATTATATCTATTTTCTTTTCATTTTGGGTTAGTTCTTCTAAGTACTCTATTTTTCTTTTTGAGTTACTCGTAACTAAACCCTGCGCATTCATCACTATGATGGTTTGCGTGTTTTCTCCTTCATTTAATACTGGTAGTAATAAGGATTTTCCCATGTCTCTTTCCTGTTCTGGTATGTTGTTCTTTTTTTTCATTTCCAGAAATTCTGACATTTAAAAATCCAACTTTTCCATAATATTTTTGATCTTCCTTCATCATAATTATTCATTTTGTGTCTGAATCTGCAATTTTCTCCGTTCTGCAATATCCTCTTGCATAATAAATAGAGTTATTATCTCTTGAGTAGAATTTCGGAGCTGATGCTTTGAAATTTTTTGCTGCCACCTCTGCATATCTCATTGGTGGTTTGCTTTTCTCTTTTACCTGATATTCTTGATTTCTCTCTTTATTTGTTTCTTTCTTATTTTGGATTTTATTACTTGGTTGGTTATTTATTTGATTATGATTCATGGGCTACACTGGGTGCATATATTTGCATTTTTTGTCCGAACTTACATCCTTTTCCTTCTTTTAGGTTTTTACATATTTTTGGATGCAGATCTCTGCAATCATCCCCATATCCATCTAAGTATGCACATTTCACCATATATTTCATAGTTTGACATATCTTAGGATGTGTAGTAACATCTTTCTCCAAATCTGCAATTCCCTCTTTTCAAAAGGTTGCAGATTTTGTCTTTCTTGTCTATTTTTTCCTCTTTCCCGTCATTGTATAGATCTGGGTAGAGCCTCTTCGGGATTTGCTTTTCTGTTGTCATATCGTAATTTATTTCTTTCGTAGGTATGCTGCTTTATTGCCTCATATGTAGTATCAATGAGTATCTCTGCATCCATACTTTTATCTTGTTCTTTGTTTTCCTTATTTTTTTCTGTCATTTCATTTTTGTTTACTTCTCTTTCCGTTTTCCTCTCTCTTTTTCTTCTTCTTCTTCTCTTCTTCTTCATTCCTCACTATTTGTACATTCAATCTTGATTTAATAACATTGTCTATCCATGATCGACATGTTAACAAAATTCTTGTAATCTTTTCTCAAATCTTGTATTACCTCAGCACACTGTGGATGGGTCGGAATGTTGCATGCAGCACATTTTCTGATTAGGTTTTGTGGATTGACTATGCTATACCAAACCTTACACAGTTTGCATGCTTTTGGCATTCTTTTTCCTAATGCATCAATTAGGATATTCACAAGATTCACCTTATTCATTTTCTTTGTCGGAATATGTTGGTTTATGTATATTTTCTTTATGAGTCTCTTGACCACTTGGATTTTATTTGGAACTTCTTCAATTATTTTCAAGATGTTTTCATTAGATTTGTTCCAGTTTGAAGGATTATATCCTTCTAATATATCTATGAATGCTTTTGTATCTTTTTGGTTAGAGAGAGAGAGAGAGAGAGAGAGAGCTGGAATCGCCCGAATGCTTAGAAAAGTGATGGATGTTGTTCAGATAATTGATTATGGTCTTGAGCGCCTGTCTTGAATTCTAATTTCCCCAACAAAGAAAATGCAAGATACCTTTTCATTCTCCGTCATTGGTTCACTATGCTATGCCAGGTTCACCAACCGCGCTGAAATTTTCTCTTGATAAATAAGAACCTACGTCTTCCATCTTATCTCATGTCGGCACCTTCAGAAAGCAGACTATACGAAAATATTTTGTATATAAGAAACAGTGGATACTAGGAGCCGAAATAGAGGAAAATCTGTAGTGCGATTAGAAGATCAACCAAGTATTTTTCCTCCTTCATTACTCGAATTTCTGATAGAAAAAAAAAAATGTTGATGCTGTCAGGATTTCTCAAGACTTTTCAAGTTTCTGTACAAGAAAACTACTGAGACGGCTTTGTCTGTCCGTCCGACCTCAGCTCTTATAACCCACAGAGGCTAAAGGGCTGCAAATTGGTAGGTTCATCATCCACCCTCCAATCACGAAACATACCAGATTCCAGCCCTTTAGCCTCGGTAGTTTTTATTTTATTCGAGTAAGGTCAGCCATGGATCGTGCGTCTGACACTGCTAGAGGTGACAAAGATGACTTCATTTTGACTCCTTTTGTCCAGCAAGGATAAAATACCCTTAACTATGATAACAAGCATGAAAAAATGATCATATCAAAGTGAACTATTTAATGATAATTTTCTACAAATGCTATTAAAACAACGATTTATATATGTACTAAAACCTTTCTAAGAACTATCTTTTAAAGATGCTATTAGCAGAGACGAAAATATATAAGAGGAATTTAGATAAAATTAATGAAACTTTGTAGAACCGGTTATGGCCAACACAAAGGAAAAAAGGACAAAAACATCTTTTAAAATCAGTGAGTTACATCAGTTTGAATGGTAAATGACCTTTAAGTTATTAGGTACCTTCATCTTACCCTGTATACAGAACTACAAAAGCTCCTTCAGGGCACTGAAGATTGCTCTTAAATATACCTTCTTCCTCATTCTTTTCCTAACTGATGTTTACAAATGCTTGTGTTGCATAATGAGCGTTTGTCATTTGTTTACTGACATTTTTAACCCAATTATATGCAGTGAGTATTTTGTGTCGGGGGAGAGGGGGGGAGGTCGATCAATCAGTTGATCCGACTAATATTTCCTATCTGCTCGGTATTAACGTCCCTTGTGCTCTTCTGACGAATGAGAACACATTATTTTGTTCATGGAAGGTTCATAAGAAATGAGAACGCTGGATAATGAAACATGACTGGCTTAGAGGGATCAGAGTTAGTATGTTACATAACTAATTTTAACTAGGTGACAAAAACACTGGTTCCTTATGTTTGAGATGATTTTCTCATACTGGGGTTTGTTTTAAAATTGACACAAAACTGCCCACATTTATTTCAAACGTTATGGGAACATAACTGGTGAAACAATAAAATTAATTGATAAATCTAAAAAGAAAAAAATGAACAACGATTACTTCACCTTCTAACCAAATGTCAAAGATACGTAACTTTTGTTTGTTTTAACTTGATAAATGTTTTGAAGATTTGGTACAACACAATGAAAAATTGGGAGAATATTCCCACGATATATATTGATTTTCTCTGCTTTCGCTTGTTTCGTATTCATTTGAATTTTCAAGCTATTTCGTTTTCAATCTACTTGTCAGAATCTTAGTAAGGGATGACCTTGATCTTATCGATTTTTGCTTACAAACTTGAAAATAACAGCCACTTATTCGAAAGGTGTCGAGGTGGGAATCAATCGCGATCCGAAATGTCACCAATGAATGTTCGAAAGACAGGCTATGATTATTTATGTATGTATATTGTGTGAATGTATGTATGTATATATGTATATATAAACATACATATACATGTATAAATGCATATATATATATATATATATATATATATATATGTATATCATACATATATATATACATATACATACATACATAATCATACTCTATCAATCGAACATAGATTGATGACAATTCGGATCACGATTGATTTCCACCTCGACATCTGCAACATTTTGAATATGGTTATAAAACAATGAAGATATTCTTTCATTTTCTGACTTATGGGGAAAGAGAGAGAGAGAGAGAGAGAGAGAGAGAGAGAGAGAGAGAGAGAGAGAGAGAGAGAGAGAGAGAGAGGGGAAAATATTTCAAATCTCTCTTTTTACAGGAAACTCCTAGAAAATTCTTCTTCCCCCTTTTTTGCTGGTTAAGTTTTAAGTCTTCTTAATGAGGTTATTTTTCTTTGAAAAGATTATTTCACTATTGGCTAATACAATTGATAGTCGCCAACGCAATCAAATTTCGCTTGGTAACAATGGACGCGAGAACTTGAGAAGCAGTTGCGAAAAAATGGGACGTTTTCTGTTTCCTTCCAACGTCAGGGAACGAGAATGTGGAACTACATGTGCGAATTTGGAACGATTTCTGAGTAATGTCACTTAACTTTTAGCATTTTTACACATTACCTCAGTGTTTAATCTTAATTTATCAACAGACAAAAATTCACCAATATTTCAGTATTGCATTGATAGAAATCATAAAAGTAATAGTTTTAGCAGCAGTAATTCATCCTGATTTAAGTGTGAACACAGTAAAGCGAAAGAATGTAACGGGACTCTTATAGTGAACACATTTTCGTGGCCTAAGATTCAATGTTTGCCCTGAAAATGCTCTACAACTGTCCTCGGCAGACGCTAAAACTTCCCTTCCGTGATTGCTTTCGTGTTTACTCCTTTCGATGAAGTAAATTACTTACGAAGAAAAATGCTTGCGACAAAAGTGGGAAAGTTGGAACCAGCTTTAAATCGATTTTTAATCACTCCAGTTTATTTGGTCAACAAACAGTAGATTTGTTAGGATGAAGGGGCTTCCAGTCAATGGTCCTCGAAATTCGTATTACAGACCTGGACCATTTTGAAGCTTAACTGTGACTTGTACAAGTCACTTCACTTCTTTTATCAAATTGCACATTTAAGCCAGCTATTTTGTATAAACGTTTCATTATCCTGCTAATTTGAATTCTAAAATATAAGTTAAATTTTGCTTCAGCAGGTATAATTCATCTAATCCCGAAAAATCAATACTTCATGTAACTGGAAACATGAAATTTATTCAGCAATATTAGCCGTTGGTTTGAAATGCACTATTTACTATACAGAACTATAAGCACATCTCACAAAAAATTGTGACGATACATCAGTGATACTTGGAATGCTCATTAATTTTTTGTCACCTATTATGTACTACACGTGGGTGAAATATTTCGTATTGCTTGTTAATATCTATTTACATTAAGGAAGGCACTTCTGCATTAACGACAGGAAAATAGAGATAAACACAACAACTGACACTCAATATCGCTAAGCGTATTTCGTCCTTTCAATAGTTAAAATTAGCTTTATTGATAATTCTGGAACACTGCCATGAGTGAGTCGTCCTGAAACTGGTATTATATGTGACCTAGTTCTGACAGTATGCTTTTATATTCGAATGCATAATAATAAACACACAGATCAATAGATGTAGAGGATTCAAAATGTGATGGCGATGAAAAGCTGTATTTGCAATAAATTTAAAAGCCAGTAAGAGGAGAAATTTGAAGGTAAATGTGAGCAATGGGAGAATAATGAGGGCAAATATAAACCAGGAAGGGAGAGCAGGTATTCTAGTATGAATCTCTACATTAGAGGAACTTTTCTTATACATTTTTGGAATTTGGAGGAAATATGGTGAAGAGGGATAAAATGGGAGAAGGTGTGAACCGGAGATTAGGTGCAGTCAGGAAAGTAGCTGTTTCTCTGCTAAACGTTCGCAGGATATGATATAAACAGTGATTGTAACACCAACGCTCCATTATCAATGGCAAGTAAGGATACAGAATATTATGAATCCCCAAAAGCCGTGAGGTCTAACAAAGTGTATTTTTCGTTTTAACAAAATTTTAAGAGAGTTTCATTTAAGAATAAAAATATAGAGCTTTATATAGATAAAATAATTCTACGGAAGACTTACAAATAATAACGTGAGCAGATATCACGGCTACGTTTATCGCCGAACGTCAAATTTCATGACCTCCTCTCACGAGGTGTCATCCGGAATTTCGAGTTAGTTACCAACCGAACAGATAAGTTTTATTTGAGGAAATTATACAAAACGAAAAACCTTGATATAATTGAGGCATAGCTTTCAACAAGATTAATTCTTTGTGGATGATTATTACATTAATACTCATAACCGACACACAAACATACAACTTAAATATCTTTTTCAGGATTTCTGATTTTTCCGATGTTCAAAATAAGAGTTAAAATCTTAACAAATATTTGGTCATCAAAAACTTTCCAGAATAATTCTCTAACGTGAAGCTAGCACGCAAATGCGTTTTCATTTTTTTTTCTTACCAAGCCGATTTCTCAAAACTTATATCATGTTGAATAAAAACTGTTTCTCAGAAGCGAGTTGGTGAAATTCAGTGAATTCAATGGAAACCTTTACAAGAAATATCTGTTGTTGAAGATACAACGTTCTCTTAACTCCTTGATTTAGCCAGCAAAGTTGGAATCAATTGGTTACATTTATAAAGATCGTGAACTTTTAACAACGTCTGTGACCCCATAATAAAGCTTAAAGTAACAGTCATAATATCATAAAGGATCTTATTAATTCAAATAAATGAAAAGATAAAAGCACCTTACCATTTATTCTCCTTTTAATTACAAAACTTTAAAAGCTTAAACTATCATTTTGCAAAATATATCAATCGTTGCGCAATTAATATCGTTTGCGCTTTCGCATTTTCCTTACTCAAGATATGAAAACAAAACTTTCAGTAATTTCTGCTAATTATCATCCATTATGAATTGTAGAAGCGCAAACAAAGTGAACTGGAATTTCTTCGGTTTTGTCATTTTTTACTCTAATTTTCTAGAAAAATGCATTCGAGCGATGGGAGTCTGCCTTGTTCGTAGTTATCGCCCTTCAGATAAAATGAAAGTTTCCTAAAAAAGTTAAAGTAAGTCTCATATTAACCAGAGAGAGAGAGAAGAGAGAGAGAGAGAGGCGAGAGAGGAGAGAGAGAGAGAGAGAGAGAGAGAGAGAGAGAGAGAGAGAGAGAGATATTCCGTAAATTTAACTATCGCCTAAACCATAGGTTGTTCCTTGTTCCACCATACTCTAAACAATTAAAAACAAGTAAATAATGCGCCAAAGTTTCTTCGGCGCAATCGAGTTTTCTGTACAGTGCATAATGCTGTATGAGCCGAAGTCGATGAAACTTTCAACCACGGCCAGGTGGTAGCCTATCCTACAGCGTTGCCGGAAGCAAGATCATGGCTAACTTTAACCTTAAGCAAAATAAAAACTACTTAGGCTAGGCGGCTGCAATTTGGTTTGTTTGATGATTGGAGGGTAGCTAATCAACATACCAATTTGCAGCCCTTTAACCTTAGTAGTTTTTAAGATCTGGGGTCAGACGGACAGACAAAGCCATCTCAATAGTTTTCTTTTACAGAAAACAAAAAATGTGATCAAACCTCTAGCTAGAACTTTGAAGAAGAGGATGTAAAAGCTTTCCTTCGTTGGGTAATCTCATTGATTCGAGTTGCTTCAGACTCACCCAAGGACCCAGGACCCACCGAATAATTCATGTCATATCTACATCATGGAGGAGAGATGTGCATCAAATTGAAAATCTGCTACTACTGTTCTGCGCTCCGGATTTCTCCACGCATCGAACATAAGCTCCGCTCCACCTTTCCCCTGTCACCAAACTCCAAGTATCTCTTTATCTTCTGGGCAAACAAGGCCAACTTCCAAATAACACAATCAGGAATCGGTGACCCCCAACTATTCTCAGAAACAAAAAGTTCTCTTTAAGCAATGAAGTTTGGCTATCAAAGAAGCAAGAGACTGAATACTGTTTCCGTTTGATGGTTTGGCAGGCGAGCAAATCCCCAACATCCACTGCATACAAGTTGAGGCAAAGATTCTGAATTGGCACGGAACTTTGGTAGCTAAAATAAGAATTCTTTGTAGGAGGAATGCACTTGGAGTTGGAGCATTTAATATGAAATTTCCTCATAGCCCTTTGTAATGCTTTGCTGTTGTTCAGTGAAGTATGTAAGATGACAAAAGTAGTGCTAAAAGACAATAAAATTTACAGTTTCGGTTCCTTTTAATCTAAAGTTATGATAATGGAATGAAGAGCTAAAATATAATGATTGACAATGAATGAAGTATATTTCTGATTTAGGATCTTGATAATGATTTAATATATAAACTTGTGATTCTGACACAATTTTTTAAATTTTTAATGCACGCATACATTTCGTATTAGTTATCAATATCAGATAATTCAACTTTCATGCAAATGGAAATTGCTTAATAAGAAAGTCAATTGTCAGTCTTGGTGTAGAAAAGTATAATAGAGCTAAAAAAGCAACGTCAAGCAATTTCTGTTCAACTCTGACATTAAATGTTTATTGCATATGTGGATGCATTTCTTGAAGCAAAAAAAGATTGTTAATGGTTACTTAACTTTCTCTGGTAGTTATTATACATATATATGAAAGAGAAAGAGCCTGTGAGCCAACTGTCCAGCCATAACACCAGTCTATAACCAAACATTTTTATATAGTTATGTTAATTAATAATCCTGATTTCAGCTTCAAAACGAACACTATTGAATGGAACAGTAAAGCAACTCTGAGAATAACGTACATATACTTTACATTTTGAGTACTTTATCATCCTGGACAACTATCAAAATACAATTGGTGTCAGTTACTAAAGACACTGGAGATCCCAAACACACACAAAGTAACCAGTTGTACCGGGGAGAACTAATGTGTACTCGCATGTTACATACGAACTAAAATAGCAGGTATGACATGATATATCAACTAAAGCTCTCAGATCAAGTTTTCGTCAAAACATCGATAATGACGGTCCATAGGAACGAACTTACTTTGACCTTGGGTGTCTGGTCCCAAGATACCTATTAGAAGCTGACTACGATGACTATATTTATAACGTACAGAATGCAAAAGGAGGAAAGTTTTACAAGACTCCTGGATGCATGGTTGCTTTACTCTAATAAGAGTTACCTTACAGAGGTAGTGCAACAGCAGGCCAACGAGAAAGTGAAAAATCGAAAATTAATTGAGGGTTTTTATAAATTACAATCCTAAGACATTATTTACTTACCAGGAAATAACAAACCAGCACGAAAACACTTTCCCATCAGCTAATAGTATAAGATAAGGGTCTCATGACAGTGGCGAGGAAATAAATTGCTGCTGGTTCGTTACTTGGTTAGTTGGACGACATGAATTCTTATTCCAGCTTCGAGTCCTACTTAAAGGTAAGTGCACAAAGGTATTAGACTTCTGTTGGGGAACTCTGGATTCTGCTTTAGCTAACAAAGATACAATCTCTTACACGAGTACAAGCGTACACTGGTGGGAAAGGTAATAATAATAATAATAATAATAATAATAATAATAATAATAATAATAATAATAATAATAATAATAATAATAATAATAATATAAAAGGCTTGGCAAATCGGGCAAAGAATGTTGGGATTTAAAAATCAACGGCAAATCAGCTCTTCCACTGGTGTATCCTGATATGCCGAGACATGATAGTGTCTCTTTCAACCTGAAGATTAGTCTTTTTGCCCTTGCAGCACTTGCTGGTCGAGGTTTGGCAGGATGTTTATTAATCTAATGGTGTTTCTAGGTTTGCTGGTGAAAAGAATAAAAGAATTAAAGATTGAAAAATTCGAAACAATTTAATAACAGTTTCTACCAATTTTGTGTTTTAAACACAATTTTACTTTTATACACAATTTTACTGAGTATAGAAATGATTAAAATATTACTATGAACGAAATGCATGCTTCCTCAAAAACTCAAATCGTCCTTCTTTTATTCACAATAAATGAGAAGAAAATCAGATTTTTTCGTAACGAAATTTTATGCGGCTTTTCCTGCACAATTGAATTAATAACACAATTTTTTTTTTGTTTCTTCCTTTGTATGCACATCCCATCCACAGGGTCTCTCCTGAGGTACTTTTTAAAGCTTTGATTCAATTTTGAATGTTGCGCCACACCAACTGTCGAAATCTTTATTCATTGTTTTAGTCTACACCTCTCCATACGAATATGTATTGGGAAAGTCTTTACTGAAACAAGAGAGAGTTCAGCTAAACATATAAGCAAACCCTCACAGAACGAATCTATGAAAACGTCTATGAAAATGATGCCACCCTGCCTAGACTCCCATATATTTTATGATCGAGTACCATTTAATCATATTCTATCGCGCTGTTTCGGATGGTTTTACAATCGAAGCTCCGAAAAGGGAAGGATGGCAGTTCCTGCTGAAACTGGTGTTCGGGTTTCATTTGTATGCATGAATCTCAAATTTACCGCGGCAAGTCCTTCAGTTTAAGACGAAGTAGTGTTCGCTGTTGGCCGAATGAGATTGCCTCGAATATTCCTTACGGAAAGTTTACGATTATTGCCACTGTTTCTTAGGAGATTGTAGGTATAAGTTTTCCGTTTGTGTCCCGTCTCGGATGGTTTTTCTTCTCTGTTGCGTCCCGCTTTTCTGGCCGTGCAAAGTCAGCCTCGAGGCGGCTTTCAACTGAAATCTCTTCCCATCCTTTGACTTCCACTGCGTTTCAGTCATATTGGAATCGTGTATAACTTCCTTAAGGCTGCGATTCATTTCGACGAGCAGTCATGTCCCAGGAAGCGTTGACTATTTTACATCTGTTGTTTTTGTAATAGTAATTAAATGATTGAACTACATTCGGCGTAAGCTCACAGTGATGTTCTCGGGTAAAGTATAGAGACGAGATCGAGTTCTCCCCTCCCACACTCAACTCTAAAATTAGGGATAACCTAACAATGCTTGCTATAATTAAGCTTACAGTGAAACAGAAACACCAACACTGAATGCTCCAAAGGTAAGTTACAGAAGATGCATGCTCAAATCATGACATGAACACATGAAGTCATTGCAGTGTATATGACTGGAACTCTCTCTCTCGTTACTGCGAAAAACTTTTCTAATAGTGTGGACGTTTCTCAGAGAGCACCTCGGTAAACCTGATGTTCAGATACGCACGATCATGCTGTGCTCGGCTTGCACTGGAGGTGAGGAAAAAAATACACAATGATATAACGATTATCAAGACCCAGTTCCTTTTGGTCTTTCTTTGATTAAAGAGAAGGAAAGTCAATAGCAGATTTTTGTACTTAGTGTAATTACTGTTACAGAATGTAATTAATTCCTTGCCACATAAACTATTCCCTTGAGATGGCAATGTTAAAACAAGCAGGTATAGGTCATAAGTTAGGACATTTTACACTGTGATCCAACGTTAAAGAAACAAAGGCGACAGATTCAGCTAAAGTTTGGTTTGCTCGAACAACCTTTTAGAAAAGGTCCACCGTTCTATAAAAAGACCATTTTGCCAAAATCTAATTTACACACACACACACACACACACACACACACACACACACCACACACACACTAATATATATATATATATATATATATATATATAATATATATATATATATATATGCATATATATATGCCGCACATAAGGATAGTGCCGAAAAAATCTGACAGCTGCTACAGAAGGTAACCATACCCGAAAGACGCAAATTATGCTTGGACAATGACAAAATGATCACAGCGCAGGATACTTAACTGGGTAAAAACTGAGCACGACTATGTGTCTGTTTTGTACAAATTTTGTAACTGACAGATAAAATTGTTTTTATATCTAAGAAATAACATTTTCAAAAACTCACGCGCAGACGGTAGATCTCTACAACTCTGATTATAAATTTTTTCCTAATACAAAATGTTGAGTTATGAATATTCTGTGAAGTACAAAGAAATAAATATATCCACCATATTCAGGTATATTTCACGAGAAATGAAATGTAATTCCTACTCACAATCGTAACGTAGAGTTTGAAGTTTTGCTTTAGAGGTTCAAATATATAGATATGATGCGGATTACTTAAGCAGAAAGATGGGTTTTTCTTTGTTACTAAGGCTCGTCAAATTCTCGATTTCCTAACAATTTTTGGTTCTATTTCCCACTGAAAGTCTAGAATTCGAAGGCTAATTAAATACAAATGTTTTTCTCCTTCATTGAGACTCCGTATATATTGCATAATTTTTTCGTATCCACAGCTTTCACCGTGTTCTTTCATTCGCGTTCTATATGGATGCTTCACTTTCAATTAGCAGAGCTGACTCAGCAATCTCTCCGTGAATTCCAATTCCTGCTTCTGGAGACGCTCCCCTTTTCTTCCTCATCACTTCCTTACATAAACCCTCGCTTCCACCTCTCCGTGAATCGCCTCTTTCGTCCTCCTTTTATTACCTATAACAGTGATTTCCAAAGACAATAATGAATCAACCACTACCGTCCTTCCACAATCAATTCTAACACTCACTCTTCTTTATTCCTATTTTCTATTTTTTAATTCATACATATAACCACTTTTAGCTTTTTCTTCTTAAAATGATTAGTCTTCACACACACACACACACACACACACAACACAGACACAGACACAGACACACACACACACACACATTATATATATATATATAATATATATATATATATATATATAATATAATATATATTATATATATATATATATATATATACACACACAAATCCTTTGACAGAGTGCTTCATGTCTGAGTTAACTGCACACTTGATTAGGTTATACGAAAGTGGCTTATTGTCTAATTTTATCCAGTTTTCCGTTCAACACTTAATATAAGAAAAGACCAATCACTTGATCGACATCTGAGGTACTCAGGCACATCAAGATGTCAAGTGTCAAAAATAGTCCTTTGCCAAATAAGAAATTGTAAACGCGCTGTAGAAAGTTACAGAGGAAAAAGAAAAGAATTATAAGAAGAAGGAGAGGACATAAAGAGATCTCGAGAGGAAATGGCTTTTGGAAGTAAAACTCTGTCTATCTTTTAGGGGTCAATCCTCCAGTCAACGCACGCCCCGACACGACGCCCCCTCCCCCGGCGACCTCCTCCTGCAGCTTTACTTCCCTTATATCATCTTTTGTGTCTGTTTCTCCGCCAAATAAATCTTGCGGAAGGCGAAAACCGTTCTGGGATGCCTATCTCCTTCTCGGAGACACAACGACACTTTGTGCCAGCTGTTATGTCTGGCAATCTTGGCAAGAAAAAAAAAAAGGGGGAAGGGGGCGAGTTAAAACACGGCAGTTCTATTTTTGAGTTGGATTTTTTTTTAAATAAGGAAGTTTATGAGGCATTCCTTTCAAAGATATTCACAAGTTATTGGGTTACAGAACTTATTGGCTTCATCTGGACAATTCTAATTTGCCAATTTATTTGCATATGTAAACATATGCATTGAATTGACTTGTACCTACATACTGTTAAATAAACAATAAGCACTACTGCTCACTGCACAGATCTTGTCAGTGCTAGAGATGGCTGAGCTATTTCCCTACGATTTTTCTTAAATGTGAAGGTCGATGGGATGGGCAAACAAGTGCCCAACTAGAGTAGGTGGAATGACCAAGGGAAAAAACGAAAATGGTGTCAGATATGGAGAGCAGAAAAAAAATGAGAGAATACAGAGGAACTGAGAGAATTCCGAGGGAAGGCATAGAATGAAAATCACCAAACGAGCATCACGATTAATGGTTATCACTCAATTATATCATGTCACCATAATTATCATATTGTTTGATTTCATTAATAATAATAATCAATAATAATAATAATAATAATAATAATAATAATAATAATAATAATAATAATTTTCTAAAGGGTCCTACAAAGTGTATTTATTATTGAGGAAATCACCTAGTTGGAGTTATCTGCCCTCTTTCTTCATCACCTGGCCAATTAACGAGCTAACGACCGGTGTCAACGATCTTCAACAACTCTTGTTTTTAAATTTACCTCTGTACATGTAAGTTGTAACTAATTGTTCATTTGGACTGAAGATGAACCCAGGGAAGGGTTCGAAAGCTTTTTGTAAAGTCTTAAATATTATACACGGACTCTTTACACTTTGTATTATTGTGGACCCTTTAGAATATTATATATACTCTCGCGATAGAGAGTTTTTCCCTACTAATAATAATAATAATATTGTAAAAAGCCTCATAACAACTTGAACATTCAATTTACGAAATTAATTTCTAAATTATTTTCTTGTAACAAATTGCAAAGGTCAGAGTTTATACACCTTCCGAGAGATAGTTAATCTCGCTGATGCGTAAAGTTTAAAACAGTAATTGTTTTTATTTATCATAAATACAATTCAGGATTCTGTTTCTGCAACAACAAGAATAATAATGGTTTATTTTTTACTTTTACGAAAAAATGACGGAATAACTACATTCCCTATAAAAAGTAGTAGCGTTACTGCTTATTTTCGTCCTAAACAACCTTTCAGGAATTTGAATCGTGTACATCCATTTGAAACACAAGACTACCCTGAGGACGAAGAAAAGTTCCAAGTTCCACTTACATCCTTCAATACACACAAGGAAAAATGTATAAATAATATGTGTCTATAAAATTGTTATCAATGTTCAATGGAATTACTATTAGTTTAGTCACCATTTAAAGTATGTTGCTAATTCATTTCACCCGCTGTTAGCTGATGCATATTACAATTTGATTATTTTTAATTTTAAGTATTTCAGGTTTAACATAGTCCTGTTTTGGACAATTTTAAGCTCATTCTCAGCAAATACTTTAGAAAACATGGAAATTACAACAATTCATTTTTTTTTTTCAACCCGTAACTGGTTAACAAATAATGATACCTTTTGCTACAACAACAATAATTCTGATCTTGTGTTTCTTTGTGAAAAATGACAGCTATTCTGGTAACGTTCTACTAATCATTTTAACTATAGAAACTTTATCTGAATAAAGTAGAAGGAAGCTGAATACTCTAAATTTACAAAACAATTTTCAGGAGAATATCAAGTCTATTCTATAGTGATCACACAACACACATTTATTAAAAAACGAAAAATATGAACAGTCTTTTAAACTGATGGTAAGCCACAATAGTTATTTATTACAAAAATGCAATCAAAAAGACATTAGTGCTGGGCAAAACTGAAAACGACGGTGGCTATATGAAATGCCGTGTTTGGAAATAAGAAATAACGAATATAAAGGGACTTTCGACTTCCATGAATAGTTTCCTAGTGAAACGCTTCGCAAGGAAAAACTAATTAAAATGATGCGATATTTTGTTTCGAGTAAACGAGGTAAGTCGCAGAAAGTGAGTCGAAGAGTAGCCACTGAACCGTGAAAAAGAGGGAAATTATAATTTTTGTTTCTTGTATCTTGATGTTCTATGAGGAGTCATTTTAAAATTCCTTACATGTTTATTATTCGACAGACACAACTGAATCACTTTAGCCGTTTCGTCAGCAAAACATCGAGCACTGACACAATAAAACACGAAGGTGGAAACGAATGTTGAAGTGACACGAATGTCACAGCGACGCCAAAACACAAATACGAAAAATAACAATAAAGAATGACTCCGATCCAGGTAAAAAAATTATTTCGGATGATTAATTTAATCTTTTAATAATATGATTCGAGTTGAGTGTTAGCGCTCCTGTATCGAGAGATTTAGTTCTTCCCTAATAGCTTATTTGTCAATACAAGTGGGCGTTAAGTTGGAAAATTTAACAAGAAAATTAGGTGGAGTTCACAGCATTTTTTTTTTATTGTTGTTGCTCTAATACTCCAAAGAGTGCTCCTTGAATTTTCACTTCAAGTAATTTTGGCCACATTTGGATATGACTATGCATCAGGATCATGAAGCGAGAACGACAGTGCCAAAGTGACATCTATTTGACTTGCCGAAGAACAAAAGGGATTAAGCACAAACAACACGTCGACCATTTAATCGATAATATTCAAAATTACCTTGAAAGATATAAAAGAGAATTTTTTCGTACTGCAGGTTGTAATGTACTATCATTGTGGTGGTCTAAATGTTGTTCTTTGCTTCGCCTTAACCTATGTTTGTTTGTATGGTGTTTTGACGTTGCATGGAACCAGTGGTTATTTAGTAACGGGACCAACGGCTTTACGTGACTTCCGAACCACGTCGAGAGTGAACTTCTATCACCAGATATACACATCTCTAACTCCTCAGTGGAATGCCCGAGAATCGAACTCGCAGCCATCGAGGTGGCAGGCCAAGACCATACCGATCACGCCACTGAGGCGCTTGCCTTAACCTATGGCTTGGAACGCTAATAAGGAAGGTCATTAACGACTGCACTTCTGCAGAAAAACTCCTCTCCGACCAAGAGAGAAATAGATGCTACAAGGATCGATTTTGATATTATATCATTATTTCATCCTGAAGCTCAAATGTAGTGTTCTATGTCGAAAAATATATTTACTGATACTTAAATGGTAACAAAGACCAGCTAGTTTTAAAGCTGCTGAAAGCGGCGCGAACTCTTTTCTGGAACTAAAAATATTCTAAACAACTGAGAGGTAGTTTTTAAGATTTTTCAAGCTCTTCCAAACTTTTATTCAATAAGTATTCTTGTTACTTAATATTATTAGTACTATTATTATTATTATTATCAACTTCAGAAGAGTTTGATGTTTCTGCTTTTTGTATCTTTGTCGCTTACAACACAACACTAAGAAATGTTTTATTATTATTAATATTATTATTATCCAGAATTTGAATTCGAATAACTTCTCTAATTTCAAATGTGAAGAATCGAACTCGGAAACGTAGTTGACAACGGGAACAGGAAAGGTTGAAGTCCTCGGCATTATCATTGCATGCCTACTCCAACCTTCGCTCGCAGGAATAAAAGAATAATTTTTTTTGTGTGTGTGTCCATCACACCTGGTCAGACGAAGTCGGTTTATTTCATTGTTTACTTATATTTGAAGGGCTGAAAGTAAATCTGTATAAGAACTGATTCTGCAATTATGAATGATTCTATTGTTATTATTCATGTTTTTCACCTTTTTAATGTTAAAAGAAGCTCACATGGATTTTTTTAGGTGGTTTGCTGATTCCCTTGACTTCAACAATGATGTGAAAAAAAATTTCAAGGATATTGAACGAATTTGTCCTTAAAAACATTCTTGTTATATTGGCTCGAGTGTAATACCTAAAATTGCTGGCCATCTATGGATCAAAAGTGAGAAATAATATTGGGACATCATAAAAAAAATGTTATAGAAATATAAAAAATTACTGTAAAAGGAATATGCATTTCTCGATTGAGAAGTATCAAATTAGGCCCTTTCCAGGAAGATGTTTCAGTGAATATGTATTCTGGAAGTGTCACCAGATGTGCAGTCGTTAATGACCTTCCTTATTAGCGTTTCAAGGCATAGGTAAAGGCGAAGCAAAGAACATCTGGACCACCACAATGATAGTACATTACAACCTAGAGTACGAAAAATTTCTCTTTTATATCTTTCAAGGTAATTTTGAATATTACTGATTAAATGGAGTATAGGTCAACGTTTATTTGTGCTTAATCCCTTTTGCTCTTCGGCAAGTTTAATCCACAGATGAATAATACACATCTTGAATGCTGTTGCGTGCGACTCACACAAGGGAGACATTGCGCTCATGCTCAGAGGATCTGATCCTTCTATGGAATGCCCGGAACCCTGGCGATACTGTCCTACTAAATTCTTTGTCGCATATAATTTGCAGTCTTATGTGTTTGTAGAGTAATAATTTTGTGGAGTTAGGTAAGCCACGACTACCTGACCTTTGTGGGGAATGAGGGCAGATGTATTATGATGAAGAATTAGCCCAAACAAAAGTATTATATTCCACGTTGAGCAAGTTGACCACTGAAGGACACTGTCTGACGCCGAGCCTTGGACTGAGTTAAAAAAAAAAAAAAGTAGCTGTGTATAGTTCCGGTAACCCCTGACACACCATAATGACAAGTGCTAACAGAAAGATTCATTTGGTTTTTAAGTGCCTGTGTGACCACTACTCCCTGTTTCTTTAGGTCTAGAGGATGATGTGTTAGTGAGAATCTAACTGAGATCCTGTCACTATTAATTCATAGCGTAGTGTTTCAGAGTATGTCAATAAAGCGTGCAAAATTTATATGAGTGTTTTCTAAGTTTACGAGTACACGAGAGTCCTACGAGTAGACCAGAATGAAATAAGGCATGTCTCTGAATCCATATACTATACGTTTCATCAACTGTCCGACAGACTCATTTGCTGCATAGTGTTCTTTCTTCTAGTCAATTAGTTAATATGAAGATTCAGTTTTACAGGAATATTATAATAAATAAAATTCTTGTAGAATCGAATTTTCATACACAAATCTAGTCACGGGATATTTGTAAGAAACTAATACAATTCTAGATTTTTTGGAAAGCCCTCAATCAGGCTAAGTGAATACCGAGCTTCGATGAATATGTAGTGTGACGTTCAAGTTAGCAGCAGGTAGTGGATTTTTTTTCTTTTTTTTGCGAAGGGAGGAAGAGTGGCTAATATAAATATAAAGTGGTATGACTGGATTCTACAGTTAAAATGAAGTATACCGTATGCTAAACGAAGAGCTTTCAGAACGTGCCTACATTGTGACGAGTGGAGAGGGAACCTAGAAAAAAGAAAAGAAAACAAAACAAAACAAACACTAACAGTAAACAGCATGATCATGAGTGTAAGGGGACCATAATTCTATCTGGTCACCTTCCAAAATGATATACGGAATTGTCTCATATCGTGAGCGAAGTCTAAAGGTCCACACCAAACCTCTCACTCCCTTTCAAATTCATCATAGGGTTGTCTTAGGGCAAGGTCTCGTGCTGGTATAAGGCCGGCTTTTCGAAACCAAACAACAACACACGGGAAACCAATATCGAAATTGGAGGATAATTGGTTGATGCTATGAAACGACCGAAAGTCCAGAAAACCTGAGCAAAAAATGGCGGTTTTTTTTTTATTGCAAAAAAATTTATATAACAATAATAAATAAAATAAAATAAAATAAAAATAACTTTTAGCAAAACTGACTCGAGAAGTCAGGAAAATGGATTTTTAACGCTTGCACGACTCCGACAGGGGTATGAAAGAGATGCGTTAACCGGTTTGTGATGGGACAAAAAGAAAAAAGAGGAATCTAGTCTTTAAAAGTTCTTTTTATAATTTAAAGTTATAACAAAAAATAATAACAACAATCCACTTTTAAGAGTATTTAAAGGACAATGTTACAAAACACACACCTCCTGCCTAATATTTGTTGTTCATTACAAACGGTGTCAATCTTTCGAGAATTTTCATTATTATTATTATTCTTAATTATACGCATGCATGTCAATGGAGTGAACCGGGAGATCATTCACTTGCATACAATCTCCTACCGACTGAATGCTCATACACTTATCGCAAAATAACATAGTGATAGTAAACAAGCTTACACGACTCCTTGTCTCAGTAACTTTCCATAAGAACATAGTAACATGGTTGAATGGTCTAACCTCCGAAACCCAGGAAAAGTAAAGGCAAGATATTTGGAAACTTCGGCAAAGACGAAGGTACCCAAGACTCACAAGTTTGCAGATAACTCGAAATGATAACGAATGCCTGGCCTACTTCGGAGTAGCTGGTTGGCGAAAACCTACCATCAAGGAAACTTGTTGCGACTTGTTTTCCTTTTTGTCAACCACACGAAATGGAAATCAATGCTTCTCATCACTTTCTGAAAACCTTCACCCTATGTGGTAGGGGATTTTGGTCTCGGTCGAAAAGGGGTCTTCATGGGCTGTTAATATAGAGATATGGGCTATGATAAGGAGGAATACAGAGTTTAGGCCAAAGGCCAAGCAATGGAACCTATGTGGTCATTCAGAGCTGGAAAGGAAATTGACTAGGTAGTTCTGAAAGGTGTAACGAGGAAAACAACTGTTAGGAGAGGGTGGACAGCAAGATGGAAGAAAGAGAATATGAATGGAGGTACAGTGGGTAAAAGGAATGGAAGGAGTTGCAGTTAGGGGTCGAAGGGACACTGCAAAGGACCTTTGGTAATGCCTACAGTGCACCCCGTGATAAGGAAAGACGATGAAAATGACTTAAATAACAATGTCCCTCTTTGGCCTTGGAAACTTGATCTACGTCTTTGGGGCAGAGCAAATTCAGATATGAATAGTATAAAAAAATTAGGCCAAAGGCCAAGCACTGGGACCTATGAGGTCATTCAGCGCTGACCGGAAACTGAGTGTCAAAAAGTTTGAAAGTTGCAACAGGAGGAAACTTCGCAGTTGCCATTTGAAGTAACTGTCAGGAGTGGGTGGAAAGCAGTATGGAAGTGAGATTATGAATGGAGGTACAGCAAAAGGAATGAAAGGGGTTGCAGCTAGAGTCCGAAGTAATGCTTACAGTGCACCAAATGCGGTGCACTGACGACACCACCCCGGACGCATATGGGTGAAAATGTTTGGTTTTAATTTGGTACCAAAAACCATGAAAAGTGGAGGCGATTGATTTCAGGTCCTAAATCACGTCCCGGACAACATTGTTAATTTAAACATCCCAGATGGAGCACTCGGCCTTTGCACATCGGTATCATATCGCATCCCCTTCCGGGCTTTCGAGTTTTGGTGAGCTTTAGTGTCCTCGAACCTCCGCTGCAATATGATCGAGTAAGTGACATTCCTTAGTGAAAGGTGTATTAGTTTTACATTTGAAAGTCTCACGTGGAGGGAAAACACTAGATTTTACCCAATGGGCCCATCCAGATTTTGTGATTTGGCAAATCTATTTATTATTAATATTATTATCATTATTATTATCATTATCATCGGTGACTATAGCATTATATTTCGACATGAAAATATTTTTAGAAGGATTAAATAGTAACATCAGATTTTGCAGATTTTTAGTTTCCATTAACGTGATGTAGTAAGTGTCTGTTTACGTATCTACGAATTAATATTAGGTTATGATAATTGTAATAATTGAGCATGACTTATGCATGAATGATGTAATACATATTTGATGTAAATACAAGCTTTTTTAAATTAACATTTTAGTTATTTTTATTGGGCAAGCACTAATCAAAATATTACCGATAATTACATTAATGCTGAAATATTACAGTTAACAATTATGCTAAAAGATACGATCACACCACATATATTCACATAGGAGCTCGGCAAGCAGAATTACGGGACGGGCATCTCAATGAAAATATAGATAAGCCAAGTTCTCTACATGTTTTTCTTGGTATTTGCAACCAATTGGGTTTGAAGGGACCCAGGAGAGATGTCCAAGCAAATAAAATATCTATATCTGCCTCAAGTGGCAATGAAATCATCTTCGCACGGCACTTGGTATCGATCTGGAGATTATGCGAACATTGTTCGAAAACAATTAATCGAAAACAATTATTCGAAAACAGTTATTCGAAAAACAATTATTCGAATGGAAAATTGTTCGAAAGAAAGTTATTCGAAAGGACAATTATACGAAATGGTAATTATTCGAAATGTAAAATTCTTTATTTAAACAAATGTGTAAAAATACCAAAAAGGATGAAATCTTTTAAGTATGAATGTTATTACTAAAACTATTAAAATAGATTCATGATAAAACAGATTTACTTATAAATGCAAGTTATGCGCTACAGCGCGCAAATACTCTAATACTGAGTACTCTTCAAAGGTTGCCACTAACTTTTTTATCCTTTCATTCAAGTCACGATATTTCTTGGAACTCTTCATATTTGTGCTTCCTGCTCTTACTTTTGCAATGTGAATTTCTTGTAAACCCTGCTCTCTTTTTAAAGCATCTAGGAACTTCCATATTGTTGGATGATGAGATGAAATTTGCTGTAAAAAAGCTCTGTGCCATCCTTCAAGTGCGTTGTTAGTCCTAGGCAAATCAGTATTGACTCTCTCAAAACAAGACCACATACTTATTTCAAACATAGGACTACGTCGATGACGTCTTGAAGGACGACCAATCCATGAATCTTCAAAATAATCTAAAATAGGATTTACATCTTGAGGATATATATCTGAATCTAGTAAAGCTTCAAATGATTCAGTAACTTTGTCAACGGGGACAAAGGCTAGGGCTAACAGCATTCGAATGGTTATGTTCACGAGGAACTTTAATCACTTCACCATCATTGGTAATTGTTCGGCTTTTGCAATACGATGCGAACTTATTGCACTTCCAATATATCTTGTTACCAACTAGCTTGTCTTTCACGAATAGGAAACCATCGATTTTAAGCATAGGCTTGCCTTTTTCACTTGAAATGTATTCGGCCATCACTGAAGGGCTGCAGTATTCCGAAGAAATGAAGTCCTTGGTGCTTGATGTTCTTCACGACGTTTATTACCACTAAGCAAATCGGATAACGTTCAAACAAACATTTGAGCTAAGAAAATCGGATAACGTTCAAACAAACATTCAAACAGTTATTTGCCTATTTGAACAATTGCTTATTAGAGTAAGGTTCAAACAACATTTCGAATACTTATCATTTCGTATAATTGTCCTTTCGAATAACTTTCTTTCGAACAACTTTCCATTCGAATAGCTGTTTTTCGAATAAATGTTTTCGAATACTTGTTTTCGATCAATTGTTTTCGAATAATTTTCATGATACGGATCTGGAATTACGATACCACTCAGCCTCATGAACTAGACCAAAGCGAGCCATTTTTTTTTTTTTTTTTTTTATTTCCTGGGTTACACAGGTAAGTGGAACTTGCGTGGGTTTATTGGTATCTGAAAGACTCCCTCCTCAAGAACGGTGTCAGCTGTTTTACTGATTTTGCCTTGCATGAGCAATTTCATCTATATTCTTTCGCATGTCTTTGTCAACTCAGGTGAAATTTTGCAAACCAGTTTATCTGTTTATTTTCTGGTGGTTATTTTATGTGAATCATAATAATCATCAGGCATTTGATTCTACCTTGGTGGATGGTTATTATATATATATATATATATATATATATATATATATATATCTATATATATATATATATATATATATATAATATCTGGTAAAAATGTTTTGTTACAATAGAATCCCATCTAATAAATGGAACCCATAAAAATGCCAAAATATAGAAAGTAATGACTATATTTCAGATACTGCTGTCTCTCTCTCTTCAGGTAGGTAATAAATGAGAAAAGTTACAGAAAAGGTGGTATTTATACCAAGAAATCCATCCACAAGTAAGCCCCCACTGATAATTTCTCTTTAATCTTCTTAAGTGTTGGTTCAAGGAAGATTTTAGCTGATATCTGACTGTATCAACTGGTCTTTGCACAGACATTTGCTGCTATAAATTATATGTGACAAATTCCAGTAAATTCTGTGGTTATGGTTATTTATGTGTTTAAAAATAGCTGAGCTCTATTGTCTATACCTAACTGACCGTTTATGTTGTATTAATGTCTGGGGAAGTGGTTTTCCTGTAAAACAGATGTAAGTCTGGTCACAGTCCAGGTATTGGATCTCGTCCAACAAAAGGCAATCGCCAAAGACACAGGAGTATACGAGATCCCATGCCTGGACTATGACCAATCTTACATCAGTTTTACAGGAAAATCACTTCCCTAGAGATCAATACAATATGAACGTTCAGTTAAGTATGGGCAACAGAGCTCAGCTATTTTTAACCATATAAATAACCATAACCAAATAATATACTGGAATTTGTCACATATAATTTAGAGCAGCAAATATCGGTACAAAAGCCAGATGAAAGAGTCAGCGTTGAATAAACCAAGATAGTTAATGACCATCTCAAAGGGCGCCTGGGATCCAGATATCACAGAAAAAATCTTCCTTCAACCAACAATTAAGAAGATTAAAGAGAAATTATCAGTGGGGGTGACTTAGTCAAACGGCTTACCAGTGGATGGATCTCTTGGTATAAATACTGCCTTTTCTGTAACTTTTCTCATTCATTACCTAACTGAAGAGAGAGACGGCAGTTTCTGAAGTATAGTACTTGCTTTCTATAATGCAGTGTTTTTATGGGCTCCTTTTAATATTATTATTATTATATATATAAAATATATATATGTATGATTTGCGTGGGTCAATTGGTAGCACCCTTTACTTTCAGTAGAGAGACCTGGGTTCAGTAGCTACTGATGTAATTTAAAAATTGGTTTCAGTGAAACACGTGCTCATATACTGTTTGGATATAATATATATATATATATATATATATATATATATATATATATTATATATATATATATATATATATATATATATATATATATATATATATATATATGTAATGTATGTGTTCGTTTGTGCGTATTTATATGTATATACTCGTATATTACGACTTAGAAATGAGCGATTTTCTAAGTGTAAGACTATGGTGCATATAAATATTATATATATATATTACACGACAATAATGGAGGCAGAAGCCCAATATACGGAGACAATTAATTCCATTTATTGTGGCCGACGGCGTTTCGCAATAATCCATTGCATCTACAAGGCTGCAAAATGACACGTATAATTTTGTTTGATAAAAAGGAACGTCACTATATAATATTAGAATATCTTAAGGAATTTTATATAGTGACGTTCCTTTTTATCAAGCAAAATTACACGTGTCATTTTACAGCCTTCAAGATGCAATGGATTATTGCTAAACGCCGTCGGCCACAATAAATGGAATTAATTGTTCGTGTGCCTTTCCGTCTGTCCTTGATCTCTCTCTCTCTCTCTCTCTCTCTCTCTCTCTCTCTCTCTCTCTCTCTCTCATAATATATATATATATATATATATATATATATATATATATATATATATATATATATATATATATATATGGGGGTGTGTGTGTGTGTATGTAAACTAAAGTCTGTCAAGTTACGGATCTTAAGATAACAAACAGAACTTCTAACCTACTGAGGATATCTTCTGCATTTAACATTTTAAAACCATATATACCGGGTGTTTCGACATTAGAGGCCTCTCCCCGCCCTCCACAGAACAAATGGAAAGTTATGAAGTTTTCTGCTTTAGCCTATCTCCAAGTACATTATCTTAAGTTTCTATTAAGCTATTTTTCAATTTACATTTCTTATATTTTCAGATTGAGTGACGAAGTTAGGTACAGCCATGACTAACGACTCGGAGGAAATCAGATGGATAGCTAAATACATTAAAAGAGATGAATCCTTTGTTAAAAGAAACTGGAACAAAAATCCATATGACTGGCATTGTGAAAAGAGTGAGAATCTTGGAAGGCCTGAAGTCCTTTCTCAGGAGTCAAAAGACATCATAGCTAAGGCAGTGGGTAGACCAAGAAAGTCTTTACATAAATTGGCGCCTGAACTAGAAACAAAAAGGGGAAATAAGAGAAGTTATAGTGCTGTATATCGTAGGTTTAAAAAATCTTGTATCAAGCCATTTCATGTTATCAGCAAGCCCAACATCTCTCAGCAACAGAGAGAAGACCGTGCATGGTTTTGTGGTTCATTTCTTAAAGATTGGGATGAAGCTGTCTTTCTCCATGTTGCTGCATCAGATGAATTTTTCATTTACACAGTCAGGAAGCTAAATCCTAAAAATTATATAATTTTGGCTGCAAAGTATGATGATTTCAGCGATATCGTGCGCTATTGCCAAGTTGTAAAATTTCCTGAATGTTTGGGAATTTTTCTCTGTTTCACAGCCAAACGGTTAATGTGGATCATCAAAGAAAAAGGACAGTCATGGAATGGAGAATACTTCAGAGAAACTGTGCTTACTGCTGGAGTATTTCCTTTTCTCAAAGATCCTGAAAATGTGTTATCTGTTGAAGAGGTCACATTTTTGCATGATGAAGCACCCTGTTTCAAGGCTCTTCAAACACAGGAGCAGCTTCGAAACTGTGGCATCGATTTCTTCTCGTCAAGTGAATTTCCAGGTAGCTCCCCTGACCTTAATGTGTGTGAAAACATTGGTAGTATCTTAAAGGATCGTGTTGAACTATGATGGTACACCACAGTGAACTATGATGGTATACCAAGCCTCGTCGACCTGCGAAGAGAGGTGACCGAAGTGCTCAGGGAAATGGAGTTTGAGTCTCAGCTTTTTTGCAGGCTGTGGTACAGGCAAATGGAGGCCGCACAAAATATTAAATACTCAGAGAGAAAATTAAATAAATACCTGTTCTGAATTAATTTTCGAAAAACCCTGTAATTTCCAATGACGAGACAGTGAGTGAGTTTAGATATGTTGTAACTTATTTGAAAACACTGACTTGTAACAGAAATTCAATACAGTCAAGAAAATGCTACGGAAAATGCACAAAATAAGAAAATTGTTAAAAAAATATCATCTTACGAAAAGGCAGTCGTACATTCTTCCGACCAGCAAACTATTATTATTTCATCTTGTAAAGCATTTTGAATGAAAAGGCAATAATCATGATCCTTTCCACCTAACTGAATGGAAAAGACAAAAGGAAATGAAAGTACTTTAAAGATATTTCAACTTGCAAAGCATTTTGAATAGTAAGACAATAATCACGATCCGTTCCTCCTCACTGAACGGAAAGGACAAACGGAAATGGAAGTACTTTCGAGATCAGAGAAAATATTTCATCTGTCGCAGCCGCTCTCACATTTCAACGACTTTCTTAAAATATTGGCGAGTCGAAGTGGCAGATGACGGACAGGTCGTGTAATAAGATTTCCAGGTTGACGTAAGGAGGCCATACTCGCCATGGATATCACCAGTCGGGGATTAATGCAGAAAGGGATCAGTGAAAAGTGATAATGCTTTTTCAGCCTTTTACTTTGACCCAACGCTGTAGTGGTTTAGGTTCTTTTATGAGCCCAGACACGCAGGACACAGACACATGCAAGCACACACCCTATGTACTCACACACACACACACACACACACACACACACACACACATATATATATATATATATATATATATATATATATATATATATATATTGCAACATAGGTACTTCTGTGCCTGATGTTACCCAGCTTCCCGACCCATTAGTGATAAGCAGCATTTCATTCGAATTACCCATTCAGCTTGAATATGACGGCGTGTTTCACAGAAATCGATTTCTGACTCACATCGGGATCGATCCCAGGTCTCTCAAATGAAAGACAAGGGCGCTACCAACTGACCTACATTGGGTAACGATGAAACGAACAATTTCACCTCTTTGTTTCCCTCTTATTAAACAATTGCATTTTGAATACGTGTAACACTGATTGGATCAGAATTAGTTTCGACCGAGTCAACAGGAATTAGAAAAACAAATATAGCATCAGCAAATGGAACGAATGAAATACATTTACAGTTCCAAAGTCCTCCGATTAAACGGTACAAATTGTGGAATGTTTCGTCCAGCCAAATGTCCGTTTGGCGATAGGCCTCTCCGCCAGACAGACGTCCGTGGTGAAATTTCTGTCGGTCAACGTCTGTTAGTCAAGGCTCCCAGAACCACTATCGCTGCGAGTTTCAAGTTCCTGACAAGAGTTATCCTCGTTCCTGCCACTTTCTTCTTTTACATTTCAGGATGAACGTGAAACATTGACAAACATTTCCGGACGACACATTAAAGTCTAATAATATTACTTTATTTCAGGTCTCGGCCTTATGACTGAATTATAGAGAACCAGACCATTACTTTTAAAGAATAGCAGAATCGTATGACCTCTGTTTATTTTGCTCATGTTGCGAACATTTATTTTCAAACTAACACTGATTAACTGACCCTTAAGGGTTTGATCTTTTGTTAAATTTCTTCATCAGCATGTGTACTTATTTCATTCCTTTTTTTACTAAAAGGCTTTCACTATGTTTTCTTTCATATTATTACAAGAGTTTATAGATATTAAAAAGGAAACAGTGGCATTCAACAGATAACCAAAAAACAAAGTAAATCAGGACTTGCTTTACCGAATAATTTTGATCGTATATCTAAATTTTTCAAATAACAGTATTGTTCTCATAAAGGGACAAAACACAAACCTACTTTTCGTCAATGACAAAGGCCAAAAGTCAAATAACCATAATACGAATTATGTGATAGCGTAGTCAGACTGCATCTATTTATATATTTATGAAATAATAAACGGTCCGAAAATTTGTTAACTATATAATGGGCGAGGTGGTTTCAAAGGCGACAGATCTCGTATGTATCTATACACACACTCAGACTCTGAACACACTAATACAAATCAGTAACCACGAACGCATTCGCGAAATATTCAAATAACACAAAGACATACCAAGGCGACATTTCTACCTCCCCTCCGGAGCTGGCAGAGATCAAGCATGTTATATTACTTAATTGTGGACAAAAGTCCATCAACTGCATAAACTCGGCTCTCATCAAATTAATTTTCGTCTTGTATTTACAGACTCATTTACAACAGGATTATTTTTGAAGGAAAATTTATCTTTCTGTTGACCCTCGTCTAGGTGACACTTAGCTCATTTAAATTTTGCAGAATACTTTGTAGTAAGTGGAACTCCTTTCCCTCTGTTTCAAGAAGAAATTAATGTTTTGGAAACATCATTTTTCTGTTTATGCAAGAAATTTTTTAATTCAAACTTATTCTTTCCTTAAGCAGGATTTTGATTGATACAGTCGACTAAGATGTCATGTGTACAGGATATTATATAATGTCGTTATCTATCACTATTCAGAAGCAAAACTGCTGGTTTGTTTTTACTTCCTTCTAATTGTTTTTCGTTCTATGTAGCTTGGTAACCTCTAAGATGCAATATTACTTTTATATCTTTACCTTTACTCATTGGTTGCATTTTCCATTATATACTTCCTTGATAACTTCTGAAAGTGATTACATATTTCCTTTCTTTTTCCTTTTATTCGTGGCAAGGAGACCATGAAGATGTAACGCGTCTAATTTTTAATACAACTTCTAAACAGCTTAGGAATTGTTTCTGAGCAATATAAATATAAATGGACAAACTGAAATAGATAGAAGGAACTATACATATCGTTTACTATGCTTTGGAACAATGTCCTTTTCGTCTTAACTGACACGAGCCTGTAGAATGTTTATGTACATTCCATCACTGATATTGTACCTCTTGCTTTGATACTTGCATAATGCGCTACTGCAAGAACAACCGAAAATTAGGGAAACAAAAGTTCTTTGCTTACTGGCTGAGTGGCTTTGTTGAACATAAACATAACTTTTGTATGAGCGAAGAATAAACCTTTGGATGAAGAAAGTTTCACTTTTGGCACTTTGGGTACAAGGGCAAATATTTGAGGTGTATAACAAGGAAAATGTTTGAAACATTCTGTCTCTATTCGGTACTCGCATTTTTCATCTGATAGTGATCTCTCCTTTGCCAATGATCCTCTCTCTCTCTCTCTCATTTGCCTAGCTGACGTACTCTTTCAGTGATTCTTACATATATGCATGCAAACACTTGCATAAACAAATGTATATAATATATTCATATATATATTATATATATATATATATATATATATATATATGTATATGTATATTATATATAAGTATAAATGTCCTTTAATATCTAATTTGCTCTACCTCGGAATTAATATACTTTCATATATGTTAACCGAGCGGGAATTTTTTAGTCGATAATTTCGCCAACGAATTTCTTATCGATCGAAAAATTCCCCTTCGGTTAGCATATATGAAAATATATTAATTCCGAGGTAGAGCGAATAAGCACATTTATCTCTTAATGTGTATATATGAATCACGGTAATGTGATATGACTCATATACATACATACATATACATACATATATATGTATATATATATATATATATTATAATATATAGATATATATATATATATATATATATAATTATATATATATATAAGCGGATACCACAGGAAAATGATAGGCAGAAATCCAAGCGCTTTCGTCTTTACTAAGACAATGTCTTAGAATAAACGAAAGCGCTTGCATTTCTGCCTATCATTTTCCTGTGGTATTCGCTTATTTAATGAGTCACGTGCGTCTACTGTGACTTTTAAGTTTTAATATATCTATCATTCTATATATATATATATTATATAATATATATATGATTATATATAATATATATTATATATAGAATTATAGTCGTTACCGGTAGAATATATGGGTTCGAGTATAAGAAATCTTTCGTTTCGAATCGACCAACACGGAGATGTCAATTCACGAACAGCCTTACTACTGCACTGGTAAGAATTACCTGTACAGTCAGCAATAAGAGATTACTGTCAAAATTTATGTCTCGTAACTTTAAACAGAGTGACTTTAAAATATTGACAAGTCCAGGTATGAACAAGAACTCAGAATTTTAGAATATATACTGATTAGATTAAATATGCCAGCTTTAAACCCTTTGTACATACTGTAAATATGTTTTATATTATCAGGTCCTAGTCTTTATATTTTTTTTAGGTTTTTCTTTTAATTTTTAGATCTTTATCATACTTTGTAATTGCAATACTGCATAAAATTTACCATATCCATGTCTTTTGCTCATTTCAGCTGATTTTTCGAAAATGGTACCAGTTTCGTGCAGAAAAGTAAACAAAGCGCGTTTTCCTTGAAAAAGGACAATAGCTCTAGAGACAAACAAGACATTGCAACATTTTGTCCTTTAATTTCAGGAACGGGAGTGATCCCTGTGAAGAAAGCTTTAAAACTTTCACACCATACACCTACACAGGAAACCCACCGAGGGTGTGTCGACCCGTTGTACACACACACACACACACACACTCCACCCTGCATCCCTCTGCGTCCTATGCACTCTTTTGATTCCTGGATATAAATCCCCTTTCATTCCAGTGCATCCTCCTATTCCTCCAAACAACGAAAATGATCATTAGTCATTACGTTGTTTTCGATATTTTTTCTGGATTGTGATGAAATGCAATTTGGCGGTACGTAATTTCCTTTAATTTACAGTGTATTTTCGTTCCTCATTATTTCAGTAATGAAGGCGACAAGCAAGACAACCGTAATATAACGTGAAAGTAATCAAACACGAGCGTGAATAAGAAAATGTCAACAGCGGTAATCCCAAAGTACCTCACATAATAGAATCTACAAATTTAAATTGTCGTCTCTTTGATATCAGAATGACACTCTTGGCCAGCGAGTTATTTCGGAAATAGCGACACCCCACTGAGTTCCGAATTCATATCCTTCCCATTCATTTGATAATTTCAAAGATGATTCCACAGCAAATGTATAATGTCCAAATTTAGCCAATGATGCAAAACAATTACGACAAAGAATACACAAGTCAACAAGTGATTGTTCTGATCCTCTAGCTACCGTTTCACAGTATTACTCAACAAATTTATCGAAAAATGAATAAAAATACTGGTGTTGCAATCAATGTAACATAATTTACGAAAGAGAAATATAAATTAGAAACTGAGCAGAAAATGGCACTAGAATATACATTTTGGGCAGTAAAGGTATATACTGACGCGTACCCTACAAATCTGCATATAACTCTATTTTTAAATCCATCAGCAACGCGTAACGAACAATGGCTCACTTGGTTTTCAGATTTGTCCACAGGAGCCAAATTAAGAAAAAAGCAAAAATACTTTAAATAATACATTTTATATATTAAAAGCTAATAATGTAACTATGTTACCAGAAAAGGTGGACGGGCAGCCCTATGCTGCTAATTCTTGTGACATCGGCCAAAAGAGTTCTAAGATGTTTTACAAATCATTTCAATTAACTGCCGGATTTATTCTTAGAACTATACAACGAGGCTGCAGTTCTCGTTTATGATTTAGCAAGCAATTACACAGCACAATGTTATTCGAAAAACAGGAAAACTATCAATTTATTGGAAAACGGTGCACAAAACATTTTGAAACAATTGCTCAGGGGAACTCCTGGTTAAAAGCCATTAAATTTCGTCAAACAGAACTTTTAATAAGCTAAAAAATGAGTCATTGCTCGAATCTGTACGTAATCCCATGTTTTTAAAACCGAATTTCAAATTAGCGCCAAGGTACTGCAATGGAGAGCGCCATTTATCCAGGATTCAACTATGCTGCCATATGGCGGATTAGCACCGATGACGTAGTATCGCGGTCGCCTTACAATAACACGCGCAACGAAGGACGCATATTGTATTGTATTCCATCTCGGTATTGCCCTCGTGTTTTAGATAAATTACCACTCAAATAGCGTCAATTATGCCCACTTGTATGGCGTTTCCAATGGAGGATATCAACATAAAATCTTTTCAACCTACGACGCAAACCGTTGTCTATTCGGACCACTTTTTGCCAACAGATTTAAAAGATGACATTAGGGGCAGGTTATTAGGTATGGCTATGAAATTTATATAATATATTTTGGGAACTTAATTTCCCTCTGAACAGACCAAGGTACCGACGAAGATAGGGCGGTTTTCTACCTCTATCTATACTATGGTGCCTCCGTTGTAACTAAGAAAACTGTCATTTTCGGAATCCGTCGTAGTTAGAGAAGTCTCTGAATCACTTGTGACTTGCACCCATGTCGCACATGTAAGCTCCCATTGAGTAAACAGCATGCCTGGCGAGGCACCGCATGTGTTGGGCCTCGCCCGCAATGTCCCAGGACCCGTGGCAGACCTCGCCCATCCGTCCTGGGACACGTGGCGGACCTCGCCTGCCCATCCTGGGGCATGTGGAAGGCCTTTTCCGCCCGTCCCGGGACCCATGGCGGGCCTCGCCTGCCCATCCCGGGACACGTGGTGGGCCTCGCCTGCCCGTCCTGGGACTCATGGTGGGCCATACCCGCCCGCCCTGGGACTCGTGGCAGGCCTAGCCCACCCATCCTGGGACCCATGGCGGGCTTCACCTGCCCGTCCTGGACATGTGGCAGACCTCGACCGCCCGTCCCAGGACATATGGCGGAGCTCACCCACCCGTCCCGGGATTTTTGGCGGACCTCGCCTACCCGTCCCGGGACAAGTGGCAGACCTTGCCCGCCCATCCCGGGACCCGTGGCAGGCCTTTCTTAGCCTTAGAACCAAAATATGCTACTGAATCCTTTCAATTCTCCTGCGACTTCTCTGAATCCTCTGCTTCTTCTCCTGGCACCTCCATGAATCCTACTGAATCCTCTCAATTCTCCTGGGGGTTCTCTGAATTCTTTGCTTCTTCTCCTGGCACCTCCATGAATCCTACTGAATCCTCTCAATTCTCCGGAGGCTTCTCTGAATCCTCTGCTTCTTCTCCTGGCACCTCCATGAATCCTACTGAATCCTCTCAATTCTCCTGGGACTTCTCTGAATCCTCTGCTTCTTCTCCTGGGACCTCCATGAATCCTACTGAATCCTCTCAATTCTCCTGGGACTTCTCTGAATTCTTTGCTTCTTCTCCTGGCACCTCCATGAATCCTACTGAATCCTCTCAATTCTCCGGAGGCTTCTCTGAATCCTCTGCTTCTCCTGGCATCTCCACGAATCCTACTGAATCCTCTCAATTCTCCGGGCTTGGACTCTCTCGACCTCCTCAGCTTCTTCAGCTGGGACTTCTCTGAATCCTCTGCTTCTTCCCCTGGCACCTCCACGAATCCTACTGAATCCTCCCAATTCTCCAGGGACTTCTCTGAATCCTCTGCTTCTTCTCCTGGCACCTCCACGAATCCTCTCATTTCCCTTGCCGTTTCTACAATCCTCCCATTTCCCATTTCCTTCAAGGAATCAACATAACTCTAAGAAAACATTTTAACATATTTATTTCCGTTAAGCTCAATTTCCTTCAATGAAGAACATAGCAAACTTATTACAAATGAACATCAAACTTTCCATACAACAAGCATTCTCCTAAAATTTTTCACATCTGATCCGTCTGAGTAAGGCTAGCGCAAACTTGATCGTGCAATTCCTTGAACATCGACAGGAGCTTCTCCAGTTTCCAGTTGTCGTCCTCCAGGCGTTTGTATTCCTCTTTGAGGTTCTCCAGGTCGCACAGCACTTTCTCCTTCGCTCCTCGCAGTTGTCGAACCCCATCTTCCAGCTGGTCGTTCCGTTCACCCTAGACACCGGCCTCCCTCTCCAGCGACTCCAGGCGACGATTTCGTTCCTCTATAAGGCATGTCAGCTTGTTCCTCTTGTGTTTCGCAGCCTGGACTTCACACTGGAGTCCACACTTATCCTTCCAGAGGTCTTCCACTTCGTTCTGCAGGAGCTGGAATCTCAGCTCGAGGTCTCTCCTGTCGGATTCCCGTTTTTCGATCGCGTCTTTTTGTTCCTGGATGAGCCTCACAATCCACCCCGCTTCTTCGGTCTTTAGCTGCAGCTCTTTCTCCTTCTGTCGTAGGAGTTTCTCGAGCCTCTCAAGCAGGCAGTCTGCCTCTGCCAACTGCACTGTCAGTTTCCATATCCTCTCACATAGGGCATCGTTTCTCTCCCCAATTTCCTTCGCGTTGTCCTTCAGCTGCTTATTTCCTTCTGCCATATTAAGGGTCTTGTCTTCCAGCTGCCGTTTCTCCCTCCTCTCGTGATCGTTCTCCTTCTCCAGAAACAACGTTTCAGCTTCGAGCGAGTGGCCCCTGTCTCGCCTAGCCTGCTGTTGCAACACCTCTTCATGGTAGTCGTGCCTCTGTTGCAGCTGAAGAATTGTCCTATCCAAGTTCATCCACTGCTCTCTCTGGAACTAGATGGTGTCTCGCAAGGCCGCAATTCTCTCGTTCAGTTTTTTTTCCTTCGGCTGTTCGACTCCATCATTAGCCAGAAAAAACCTCATCAGTGAATAGGCAGCCACAGTAAACAAGATGACTATTCCTCCATATTTCGAACAACATATGGACAACAACGTCCCAACAACACCTACTACGTAGGCCAGGCAAGGCCACATTTTCTTCAAACTGGAATCCATATCTGAAGTATGTTACCTGCAGAGGCCATATCCAGTTCTTATTCTCTCCTTTCTCTCTCTTTCTCTCTCTATTTTTCGCTGGTTTTCTATATTCAACGAGATATTTTGATTTATCAAAATATAGCAGGAAAGATTCTGAAAGATTTTTAATTATGTCTTGTCTCTTGGTGTTATAAATTGCTGAATTCTCTCTCAGGGATTTTTTTGCAGTACATAGCTTTTTCTGCTTGCTCTCTCTCTCTCTCATTTTCCCTTGAAGGTCTGGAATTCTTCATTTGTTCCTTCAATTAGGTTTAAGGCTTTGCATTCGATATACGTTTAGAGTAAGACCCGGAAGAGGAGGAGAGGAGGAGAGAGAAGCGAGAGAGAGAGAGAGAGAGAGAGAGAGAGAGAGAGAGAGAGAGAGTATTTTTGTGTAGAAAAACGGTGTATTGGTATATTTATATTTGACAGTGCATGTGAAATTACTCCGTTTGGAATAGTAAATCTAATGTGTGTACCATGCTTCGTGTATAATGCTCCAACTGAGGTTTTTATTAATATTATTATTCTGTCCATCCAGGTGTATACATACATATATATATATATATATGTATATATATGTATACATATATATATATATATATATATATATATATATATAGATATATAAGTCATATCACATTTCCGTGATTCATATACATATATCGAGCTACAATGTCCTTTAATATCTAATTCGCTCTACCTCGGAATTAATATATTTTCATATATGCTTAACCGAAGGGGAATTTTTTCTCGATAATAGATTTGCCTGGACCAGGGCGCGAACCTATGGATCCTTTCAAACCCAGGAACGTCAGTGAAGCTTTTCCTACTACACCACCGCGGTGGTGTAGTAGGAAAAGCTTCACTGACGTTCCTGGGTTTGAAAGGATCCATAGGTTCGCGCCCTGGTCCAGGCAAAATCTATTATCGAGAAAAAATTCCCCTTCGGTTAAGCATATATGAAAATATATTAATTCCGAGGTAGAGCGAATTAGATATTAAAGGACATTGTAGCTCGATATATATATATATATATATATATTATATATATATATATATATATATATATATATATATGTATATATATATATATATATATATCTATATGTAATATATTATATAATTAGGATCCTATATATATATGGTATGTGTATACATATGTATAGTGTATATATCATGTATATATATATATATATATATATATATATATATATATATATATATATATATATGCATATATATATATATATATATATATATATATATATATATATATATCTAATAAAAGGAGCCCTATACACCAAAATATAGAGAGAAAAGTACTATATTTCAGAGACTGCTGTCTCTCTTCTTCAGGTTATATGAATGAGAAAGGTTTACAGAAAAGGTGGTATTTATACCAAGAGATCCATCCACAGGTAAGCCAATTTATGTCACCCCCGCTGATAATCTTCCTTTAATCTTCTTAAGCGTTGGTTGGATGAAAACTTCGTCGATCACATCTGAAATCCACGATCCTTTTGAGATGTTCATTACCTGCCTCTCTTATTAAGGCCGATTCCATCATTTGACTCTTGTACCGGCAGTTCACAAAGCAAACGTAATTTTCTACCGACCCCCTAAAGACAAGACCAGAGATACATCCAACAACAAAATAAAAATTCCCCACCTGGACACGATTAAAAAGGTGACTCAGAACCTTGGAAAATCTAACCCTTTTGCATTTACTTACCCGAACACCTTAGCCAAATCCCTGATTAACGTCCAACAAAAGACATCGCCCAAGGACATCGGGGTTTATCAGATCCCATGCAAAGACTGTGACCAATCTTACATCAGATTTACAGGAAAATCACTTCCCCAGAGATTAATACAACACAAACGGTCAGTTAGGTATGGACAACAGAACTCAGCTATTTTCAACCATATAAATGAACATAACCATAGAATAAACTGGAATTTGTCACGTATAATTTATAGCAGCAACTGCCGGTACAAGAGTCAAATGATGGAATCGGCCTTAATAAAGAGAGGCAGGTAATGAACATCTCAAAAGGAGCGTGGATTTCAGATGTGATCGACGAAGTTTTCATCAACCAACGCTTAAGAAGATTAAAGGAAGATTATCAGCGGGGGGGGGTGACATAAATTGGCTTACCTGTGGATGGATCTCTTGGTATAAATACCACCTTTTCTGTAAACCTTTCTCATTCATATACCTGAAGAGAGAGACAGCAGTCTCTGAAATATAGTACTTTTCTCTCTATATTTTGGAGTTTTTATGGGCTCCTTTTATTAGATGGAATTCTGTTGTAACAGAACATTTTTACCAGTCATATATATATTATATATATATATATATATATATATATATATATATATATATATATTCGTGTAGTTTAGCGTTCCTTGTTTGTAGAAAGCATGTCTAAAGGGTGACCAGTCTTTGGGACATTATATCATATATATATATATATATATATATATATATATATATATATATATATATATATATATATATATATATATATATATATATATATAATAGATGTCCCAAAGACTGGTCACCCTTTAGACATGCTATCTACAAACGAGGAATGCTAAACTACACGAATATATATATATATATATATATATATATATATATATATATATATATATATATATATATATATATCATAATTGCCATGAGTGATGGGTCTCTAATAGTCCCTTTCAGATGTGTGCAGTTCTGCTTCAGTACTTTTGATTCATTCGTATAGCTTAGCGCTCCTCGTTTGTAGACAGCATGTCTAAAGGGTAACCAGTCTTGGGACATCTACTCATATATAAATATATATATATATATGTATTAATAATATAATTTTATACATATCTATTATATATAGATATATATATATAATATATATTTATATATATATATATACCTATATATATATATATATATATATATATATATATATATATATATAGATATATATATATATATATATATATATATATATATATATATATATATATATATGTCCCAAAGACTGGTCACCCTTTAGACATGCTGTCTACAAACAAGGAGCGCTAAACTTTACGAATGAATCAAAAGTACTGAAGCAGAACTGCACACACCTGAAGGGGACTATTGAGACCCACCACTCATGGCAATTATGACAGGCCTTACGAAAGCATACCATGCATGCTGGCACGTGTGTGTGTGTAATATACGTGATGTCTCTACATTACCGAGAGAGAGAGAGAGAGAGAGAGAGATTGTAAATAATGATTTTTATTAGGATTACAAACAGTGGCCAGTTAGATTTTTCTTCTTTTTTCGGCATCGCATATTCAGGAACCTGACCTTTTTCTCCTTAAACGAAAAAGTGGTGGCCACAGCTAGAAGGAAAGTTTGAATTTCAAGTTAGTGGCCACTTTGGTGGACTTGTTCCATATAAATATGGGTTATCATCTATATAATAATAATAATAATAATAATAATAATAATAAATAATAATAATAATAATAAGGAGTGATAGAAAACGATCAGGCAAAGATCCTCTGGGACTATGGTATCAGAACGGATAGGGTGATACGTGCAAACAGACCAGACGTGACGTTGATTGACAAAGTCAAGAAGAAAAGTTATCACTCATTGATGTCGCAATACCATGGACACAAGAGTTGAAAGAGAAAGAGAGGGAAAAAATGGATAAGTATCAAGATCTGAAAATAGAAATAAGAAGGATATGGGATATGCCAGTGGAAATCGTACCCATAATCATAGGAGCACTAGGCCACGATCCCCAGATACCCTGAAAACGGAATCTTCTAAAAAAGAAAAACTAGAGGCTTGAAGTAGCTCCAGGACTCATGCAGAAGAGTGTGATCCTAGAAACGGCGCACATAGTAAGAAAAGTGATGGACTCCTAAGGAGGCAGGATGCAACCCGGAACCCCACACTATAAATACCACCCGGTCGAATTGGAGGACTGTGATAGAGAGAAAAGAATAATAATAATAATAAATATAAAGTGAAGTTATAAACCCCATCCCTTTCTACCATTTGCTTATTTTTTCACGCCTGGGCAACAACAGGATCTTTGGTTGCCCGTCCCAACTGCCCCTAACGTCCGCCAACAATCATTATACCAATGAGTAACCAGAATTATTGGCTAATTCACTGACACAAAACTCATGCGTAACGTTGGCCACTTGTTTCTTCAGGATATGTAGACACTGGATGTCTGATACAATTACCAAGTTTTCTGTTTCCTATGACTTCGTGAACTAGTTTATCGTCCGTTCTATTTTAACCTTTTTAGCCTTTCTAATATTATTATTATTATTATATTATTATTCTAAAGATGAAACCTCATTCATATGGAACAAGCCCACGACCACAGGGGGCCCATTGCTGGAAATTCAAGCTTCCAAAGAATAGTATTCTGCTGTTCATTTGAAAGAAGTAATAGCAGAAGGTAATGGGAAATACAGAATGAAGACATCACTAATCAGAGAGAGAGAGAGAGAGAGAGAGAGAGAGAGAGAGAGAGAGAGAGAGAGAGAGAGAGAGAGTTTCTATTAGCGACTTGTGTTTGTGAGTTAATTTTTCAAAATCCTTTCCACAAACAATTTACAATTGTTAACAAAAGTCCCCCTACTCAAAACATTCTTCAAATGAATTCTTCAGTTCAATTGAACGTTTGTAACAAGTATGCACACACAAATACAAACACAAGGTCTATAGATACAATCTATAGACCTTGTATAACACACACACACACACAAATCCTTATAGTACCATTCTACCATCTTTCTTCGTAACTATAGTGAATGCCAATTTCAAATTATCAGAGGAAATAACAACGCTATCAGTATAATACCCAGGGAGGTGAAGGAGACGTCAGTTCTTCAAACAGGAACTTTATTAATTAAAACATACACGGGAGCAATACCAAAGCTCGAGTCACAGGTTACGAGGGAACAAGCAATAAGGATTGTTATCTCTCAAGACACCAAGGTTACGAGGGAACAAGCAATAAGGATTGTTATCTGTTATTCCCCCGCCGTCCTTTTTTGTTTTACTTCGTTAAACAAACAGATCTATACAGAAGTTACTGATTATAATAAAATGGATAAAATATTGTAATAAATATAAAATTGTTATCAAGCTAAAAAACTAAACGTACATTGTAATATGAATACAAACAATAGCATTTCATAATAAAAGAACTATAAGAGTCTACATCACGTACAAATTCCTTTGCATAAATATCTAAGATTGCAAAAGAAATTACACATATACCTAAAAACCTGTTTCCCTTCTCTTTAATTTTAACATTTTCTAGCCTGAAACTCATCGTTTTTAAAATGAACAAGATTGTCTTCATTTAAAGCCATTCTAAGTCTTCCCTAACTAGACATCCACCATGTCATCACTTTCTTTATTTCCTTTGTTAATATGTCTGCTATCATGTCTTTAGTATTCAGCCAACTATATGATTCTACTTCTTTATGAATTAGTTTCTCCTTCAAGTCTGCCACTGCGTTTCTTAACAATTTTCTTTCTACCTGTTTTGATGAGGCTATACTTTCCAGCGTTGGTCTGCTGTCCGTGAACAGTTTTACTGGGATTTTTCCTCCTTTTTCTCCAAACATAAGTTGTTCAACACTTTGCTAAATAAACACTGTCATCTACTAATTTAGTTTAAGTTCCTCGTTTCGGCGTCTTTGGCAGAATGGCAAAACTTGTTTTGATGGTTTTTGTTTTCCAATATATAGGAGCTACTATATCAGTTTTCTTGTTTCCCATTAAAATCAAGTTACCCCCAATTGACTGAGTCACATCTGTAACTCGCATCGCCGAGGCCATAAATTTTCAGGTCTTCTTTCTTCCCTATTTTACCGAACTTTATTTTGCTTTCTCTTGATTTAATTTTCTTCACTATCTTGTTTACTCTCTTTAGATCACCGATCGTAGCATCTTTATTTTTCATAGACATGTTCAATCCAACAATAGCCAAGTCGGGTCGGACATTTTCAGCCAACCACTGGATTTTTCCTGCATACTTCCTGAAAACTTTATATTCGGTTTTTGTTAGAGGTTCGTCATTTCCAATTTTCCTTATTTCTTAGATTTCCTCAATAGATTGGGCATAATCCTCCATGCTTACTTCTATTCCTTCTCTTGTTTTAACTATATCAATCCCTGTATTCTGAATTCGTATGACTCCACTTAGAAATCGTGAAATTTTTCATTAAAGATCCTTGATCATATCCACAAATTCTCTTTTTCCTGAAATCGAAAAATCATCAACATGACATAAAATCATACCAAGTAATGAGCTGCCGTCATGGAGGTAGTAGAAGGCGTTATCTCCATGCAGTGTTTTCATTCCTCTTCCTTTAAAAATCGTGTCTACTTTAAGCCAAAACTTTCTACCTGCGTCTTCAAGCCCATAGATTGGCTTTTTCAGTTTCCAAATGGTTCCTTCCTGTTTTACATCTTTGGGTGGTTCAACAAACACATCACGCTCCAGCTTTTCGGCCTGTAAGAAAGCTGCTGAAATGTCGACGCTCTCAGTTTCAAATCCTTCATTAGCCGATACTGCGATGAAAGTCTTGAAAGATTCTCTCAAGGCGGTTGGGGAATCTGATTTTGGTTTCTCCGTTTCCTGGAATCCTCTAGCAACTAACCTTGCTTTTATCTTGGCCTTCTGCCCATCTTGTCTCTCTTTTTCAGTTATGACCCACCTTGAACCAATTTTCTCCTGTCCCGTATCTTTTACTTCTTCAATTGCTTCATAATACTCAAAATTTTCAAGTTCTTTTTCTTTAGCGTTTATAACTTCAGGCTCATAATGACGGCTCTTTGGAACTTCTACTACATATGTGGTTATTTCCTCTACAAGCACTCGTCATTTGACATTTTCATCTAGTAAGTACCAATGTTTATCTAGTTCGACATTTTCCTAGTCTCTCTTACTTCAGTTTCTTCTTCGTTTTCATTAATCAGATATTTCCAGTCCCTTATTTCATTTTCGAAGTCAACTTCAATAGTTTTACCTCCCTCTAGTTTTATGAAGCACACGAATTTGCGCTTTGAGTTAGGTTTGTTCACTTCAATCACCTTTCATTTGTGTTCCTCGCCATTCTGAACGGTCATGATTATAATTTTATTTTACTTTTCTTCGGTCTTTTTTGAGATGGAAGATGATCTTTCACGTCATTTTGTCATAATACTGTTCTGCCAAATCAGGCTTACTAAACAACTGTCGCTTCTTCTCTCTTTTTCTAAGTTTAATTGCCTCCACTCTCGGCTGGTCAGTAAGAGCTGCCTCATCCTTCGACGCAATCTCATCATCTTTTTTTTCATGAGCTGAAGTCCTTAACGTTCCGTAAGGTTGTAAGTGACAAGAAGCTACCTTTTTCATATCTCCATTTGCTAAAATCCATACACTTCTCCCTTCCATCTTTTCCACCAAACCGTAGCGGGACCAAACCATTGTTTTTCCACCTTTGTGCTGTAAAATACTTTTTCCCCAGGTGTATATAGATAATCATTAAAAGACGCATTTCTTGAGTTTAAGGCAATTTTCAACTTTTCACCATACTCAATTTCTCTATACTTCTTATTCACTTCTTTTTGATTTTCAATATGTCTTCTGACTGCTTCTGACTCCGAGATTAAAGACTCGGTGGCTACATTTCCACTTGTAATACCAGGAACTACTACAGCTCTCCCAGTGAGTAACTGTAATGGGGGCATATCCTTTCACTGTTATGTTAGTATTATGACACCAGGCCGCTTTTGAAACTGCTTCGTCTAATGTAATTCTATCATTCTCTTCCATCACTTTCTTCACGTTAGATCGCGCTGTAATGATTTCGTTCGTTGTTTCAAACCATTACTCCAAGGGGAATATGTTGGGCCAAACCTGATCGCAATTCCCATTGCAGAAGCCAAACTTTCCATTTCCTTATTTTGAAATTCTGATCCATTGTCTGCCCAAAATCCCACCTCAGTAGGATATCCGTATTTCTCGCACCAGTTCTGCGTGATGGCATGCACAGTGACTGCTGCTTTGTTCTTTAGCACAACTCCACTTATTAATTTTGTGAAGGCGTCTACCATCCACAGAATGTTATCCTCCTTCACTTGCTTAGGTCAACTGTGACCTTTTTGATTAAATTCAGTCACTGTTGGGATGGCAACTTTTGGTATACCTAATGATTTTTTATACTTTTGGAAGGGTATACATTCATTAACAACTTTCTTAATAATCTTTTTGGTTCGGTTGGTTACTACTCCTGACAATGTGAATAAATGGAGGAGTTGAGTTTCTCCTTTATGGCCAGATACCAGATGTACTCTTTTTTAACTCTTTTATTCTGCTGATATCTCTTTATTGCTTTCCAGTTTTCTTGACAAACATGACAATCTCTTCTTCGCTACATTCTTATTGGTTTCCAACGACAACGGCAAGATGGTTACCTTTAGTGGTTATCAAATCTATTTCTAGGTTTGGAACCAAGCTTCTGATAACTAGTTTTTTCCTTTCCTCTCTCGTAGTCCTGAAAGGCACTCCATTTCTGGAGTTGTTCTTTAGAACACAAAAAAGGGATATTATATGCTTCAATAGCATAAATTTGCACTCGTAGTCTACTGAACTCTGTTCCATTTTTTCTTTCCTTTAATTATCAGTGGAACTTCAAACATTTTGTGGCATTCATAAACTTTGCTTGGTCCAAATTTGAACTTTTTCTTTTCTATTCTTTTAACATTAACTTGCCCTTTTCCAAATTGATTTTTCTTCAGATATTCTTCTATCCATTTAATTCCTGCCACATTTTGGGTGCACCATTGTCAATAATCATCTCAGTTTCATTGATTTCATCCGTGAAGTAAAATTTCAGGCATTTTCTACTTCTCCTCTCTCATCTTCAAACGCTCACAAATCTGATGTTTACTTAATCTATTCAGACAGCATTCATTCTACACCTTTTCTCTCTCGATTCTGATCTGAGCCTCCTCCGCCCTCCATCGGACTATCTTGCTGATTCCTTTCAAGCTCTTCACGATCTTCACTTCTCCTTTCCGAGGGTTCTCTTCGTTAAAGGAGTCTATTCTGTTTCGGTTTCTATCGCCTGATCGAGAGTAATATCTTCTACTCTGATATCTGCTTCCTGAAACTCTCATGTTTTGGCTTCTATCTCTCGAACGAGAGTATGGTCTCCTATTTCTTTGCTCATTTGATCTAGATGTAGATCTTTGTCTATTTGTATAAAATACGTTCCAATTCCTTTTCGGGTCTTTGGTTTTCTATCTTTAGTTCCTTGAACTCCGTTTTTACATATTTCTAATGTCACTTTATCTCTTACATTTTTTAGTTGTTTCATAATTGAAATTTTTCTGTTGTTTCTAATTAGTTTACTTATCTAAAAACAAAACTGTAGTCCATAACTTCCATTGTGATACAAAGTTTGCTCTATCCATTTTCACTAAAAGATTCTCGAATCTATTCAGATACTCTTCACCTGTTTCTTTATCTTTCTGTTCAAATTTTTGTATTTCAGAAACCAATTCAGACATTTTTTTCCAAGATTGTTTTTTCAAATTTACCTTTTGCAAGTTTATCACGTCTTCAATGATAGTTACACTGTTAGCGTTTACTTTTTCTATAACTTCTCTTGACACAAATTCTGATAAGCCTCCAATCTCTTTGTTTGTCTTTAAAACTATCCACCAATTCGAAAATTTTTGAATTGGAGGAATGGTTGTCTGTGAATCCCATAGCCTTAGTTGATGGCAATAACTTTCAAAATCCTGGCCATTAGTCCAGATTGGAGCTTTCCGATTTTTAACTAAATTAACATGGTTATTTCCACTTCCAACTTGGCTGATCTCAAAATTAGTTTCAATGATTTTCAATAATTTGTCTAGTCTTTCATCCATATCACTCTTTTCATACATTTTCCTGTTTGTTTCTTTACCGAAATCCCACTTTTTGTGAAAGTTTTTTTCTGATGCGAAATATGGTTGCTCTGTTTTAAATAGTTTATTGCACTGTCCACAAATTCTAGCCTCATACCTTTGATCTAACTGGTTTTTTGCTGCCTCAAAAAGTTCATTTGTTTCTAGCCACCGTTTACCTGTTCCACTTCACCTAAATTCAACTCATTATTTTCACACTTGCCCTCATCTCCATTTTCTTTATGTCCCATACCGGGCCTTTACACTTATGGCAAAATTTGAAATAAAATTTCCAGCATTGTCTATGGTTCCAAAGTTAGCCAGTCGGGTCAACTGGTTCATAAGCTCACTTTCATCTTCAATGTATCCTGGTAAGGAAACTGCAGAGTATTCTGAAGACGCCATCTTTCCTCGTTAGGGAAAAAAATATGTATCAACAATTTCCGATTATAACTGCGTTTCACTTTATTGTAGATAGTAACATCAGGGTTCAAGGTTTCTTCCAGAAGATCCCCAAGCACTCACAAACACTCATAACAGCAAAAGGATTAAGCTACTGTGAAGACTCGTAATTACCACTCTTCGACTCACACAACTTCAGGCTCAGGTCGTCTGCCTCACCATGTATCAACAGTTCAGCGACATCACAACAAATTTGTTTTTTTTTTCATCTATCCATGATATCTGCTCCCCGAAGCACTCTGGTCGAAAGAACCAATACGCCCTTTCCGGTTCATAAGCCGAAATCCATTGGTTTCCTTTCTCCCAGACGGTTTCACATTTGCGGTATCTACACACAGAATTCCGGATTACTCCCCCTCCCCGATGTTCGGGAACTTTTAGCTGCTCATCATTTTCCTTTATCTTTCGTAGTAAAAATTCATCTTTAAGACGATCGCCGCAGTCCCTCAAACCACGCCTCTGCTACCATATAATATAGGGCCCAGGGAGGTGAAGGAGACGTCAGTTCTTCAAACAGGAACTTTATTAATTAAAACATACACGGGAGCAATACCAAAGCTCGAGTCACAGAGACACCAAGGTTACGAGGAAACAAGCAATAAGGATTATTATCTCTCAAGACACCAAGGTTTCGAGGGAACAAGCAATAAGGATTGTTATCTGTTAATCACCTCATACCGAAACAACGAAATCAATTTGAAAACCAAGTGTTTATTAGGTAGAAATCTACGTTGACTTCCAGGTCTCTGTTAAAGGTAGATACAATGGCGAACAGACTGCTTGGAAGAAAACGAGATGTTTAAGAGTAACGTACGATGACGATGACTAGGCCTATTACCCTACATGGCTGAAGCATGAAAAGTAGCTACAGACGCAACCTGTTCTGATTTATTAGGAAATTATCGTCAGCAGTAGTAGTCAGTTTTTGGTAAAAAGTGAATACTATAGCTTCCTTCTGGTTCGGTAACTACCAGACACACAAAATGAACCTTGTTTAGTATTACCAGCCTCTTCGGGAGAAGCCTCGGTAGTGTTCTTCAGTTTTATTATTCTTTTTTTATATATTTATAACAAATGTATATATGTGTATGTATGTGTATAGGAAGTGTTATCTTCTACTTAGGTGAGAAGGAAATTATATCTGGGGCACAGTAGGACCAAGAAGTTGTGTTTTCAGGAAACTGTGTTGCATTGCAAGCTATTGAAATGGTTTTGTCTGTACGTCCTCAGATCTTGAAAACTACTTGTACCAAAAGGGTATTGCACAATAGACATTATCACTGAAATAGGGGCGTTTGTATATTCTCTGCTGTACTGGAGTTTGTAATCATGTTTGAATAGGTAATATCAAAACAAGGGGACATCCTTATTTGGACTGGTTGTGTTACCAACATATTAAGAAAATGCAGTTCTATTGAACCAATCGAGGACGTATTTTTACTTCTACTTTAGTAAAGACGAAACTTTTGTGAAAAAAGGCCAATCCTGAGAAAAGGGAAATTAATATCTCGGAATAAGAGAGAGAGGAGAGAGAGAGAGAGAGAGAGAGAGAGAGAGGAGATCTGATCCAATTAAGAAAGGATTGCGCAGGTTAATGGGAAACTTTTGGTTAACAGCCATTAAATTTACGTCAAACAGAACTTTTAATAAGCTAAAATATGAGCCATTGCTCGAATCTGTACGTAATACCATGTTTTTACAATTGAATTTCAAATTAGCGCCGAGGTACTGCAATGGAGAGCGCCATTTATCCAGGATTCGACTATGTTGCCATAATGGCGGATTAGTACCAATGACGTAGTGTTGCGGTCGCCTCAAAATAACAAGCGCAGCGAAGCATGCGTATTGTATTGTATTCGTCCTTGGTATTGTCATCGTGTTTTAGGTCAATTGTTATTCAAATAGCATCAATTATGCCAACTTGTATGGCGTTTCGAAGGGAGGATATCGACATCAAAACCTTTCAACCTACGGCCCAAACCGTTGTCTGTTCGGACGATTTCTTGCCAACAGATTTAAAAGATGACATTAGGAGCAGGTTATTAGGTATGGCTATGAAATGTATACAATATGTTTTGGGAACTTAATTTCCCTCTGAACAGACCAAGGTACCGACAAAGATAGGGCAGTTATCCACAGCTATCTATACTATGGTGCCTCTGTTGTAACTAAGAAAACTGTCATTTTCGGAATCCGTCGTAGTTAGAGAAGTATCTGAATCACTTGTGACTTGCAAATCCATGTCACAAGTATAAGCTCCCATTTTTATTGTGTAGACAGCACGCCTGGCGGAATAGTTCCACCTGTTGGAGCCTACCGCGACATGACGTCACGCATGACAGATGAGCCACACATAAATGGCTGCGCCCATGGTACAATAGAAAATTGGTTGTAAAAATAAGAAAACGCCCCTTTCAAAAAAGTTTTCCACTAGGGGTCCTTAAATCGAATAATACTACATATGGAACAGCTAAAATGCAATCAGATGTTCCCCTTTAAATGTAAAGAATCAAATTAGTTAAGAAATAATTTCCGTATCAAAACATTATTTTGGATGAGATATGTTTGTTTGAGAGGCAAAATTTACAGGAATTACTTATTTATAATATCTAATATTATCTTTAAGCATTGTAAAAAGCAAAGCATGCCAATGTCCTCTGCAATATTATATTTCGCTAATAACGCCATGCAAGGGCTGGCGATGACATGTAAATGTCAACGGGAATAGCCAGCTCAAGGGTCGGTAAGGGCAACTTGGCAAGATCTAATACGTCGAGAACCATCATCAACATATCCAACCACCTTTCTCTCTCTCTCTCTCTCTCTCTCTCTAATATAAAATATTAGAGAAAATAGTGGATAAATATATACCGAAGAAGAAAAGTAAACATCATTCATGCATACCAAGAGACAGAAGGATCTTGTTCCAGAAAATCAGAAAGTGGAAAAAAGGTCTTGCAAAAGAAAAAAATGCATGGAAAGTTATAGAAATAAAAAGTAAGATAGAAAATGCAGAACAAAAAGATTATCAATCAAAGAAAATGAAAAACGGGAATTGGAAGAAAAAACCCTATTAAATATCAAGCAAAACCCCAAAACTATTATACTCATATGCGAAGAAGATGAATAAAAGAAGAATAGAAATAGGCCCTCTGAGAATTGAAGGGAGATTAACGAATGAAAAAAAGGAAATTTGCAACATACTGGCAGAACGATATAAGAGAGAATTCACCCCTAGAATAGATAATGAAGATAATGATATAGAAGTAAGGGACGAAAATCGTGAATATTTAGCTGACATAGAAATTAATGAAGCTGATATTGTGCAGGCAATTAATGAAATTAAAAATGGAGCTGCTGCAGGGCCTGATGGAATCCCTGCTATTTTGTTAAAGAAAGTAGTTCATTCTATCGCAAAGCCACTTGCAATATTATTAAGACAAAGTGTAGATACAGGCAAGATTTATGATGAGCACAAATTAGCATATATCACCCTACTTTCAAAGTGGATCAAGACTTAGGCAAGTAATTATAGGCCTGTGAGTCTAACATCACATATATGAAGTGTATGAAAGGGTAATGAAGAAAAATATTATGAAACATTTAATAAAAAAATATTTGTTTAATATAGGACAACACGGTTTCGTACCCGGAAAAAGTACACAAACCCAACTGTTAGTCCACCGTGAGAACATATTCAAAAATATGAAAAGTGGAAATGAAAAACAGATGTGGTTTATTTAGACTTTGCAAAAGCTTTTGACAAGTAGACCATAATATATTAGCAAAGAAAATTAGAAAACACAATAATCGTAGATAAAATAGGAAGATGGTTAAAAGAATTTTTACACAACAGAAAACAGATAGTTATTGCAAACGATGAGAAATCGGATGAAACCAAGGTAATATCCGGTGTGCCACAAGGTACGGTGTTAGCTGCAATGCTGTTTGTTATTATGATTGAAGACATAGACAGTAATGTTAAGGATTCGGTAGTGAGTAGTTTCGCTGATGACACAAGAATAAGTAGAGAAATTACTTGTGATGAAGATAGGAACGCTCTACAAAGAGACCTTAACAAAGTATATGATTGGGCAGAGGAAAATAGGATGGTATTTAACTCTGATAAATTTGAATCAATAAATTATGGAGACAGAGAAGGAAAGCTATATGCATATAGGGGACCTAATAATGAGACAATCACAAATAAGGAAGCAGTTAAAGACCTTGGTGTGATGATGAATAGGAACATGTTTATGCAATGATCAATAGCAATTCTTTTGGCAAAATGTAAAGCAAAAATGGGAATGTTGTTACGGCACTTCAAAACAAGAAAAGCTGAACACATGATTATGCTTTATAAAACATATGTTCGTAGTCCACTTGAATATTGCAATATGATATGGTACCCACACTATCAAAAGGATATTGCACAAATAGAGAGTGTACAAAGGTCCTTTACAGCTAGAATAGAAGAAGTTAAGGACCTTGACTACTGGGAAAGACTACAATCATTAAAATTATATAGTCTAGAAAGGAGAAGAGAACGCTACATGATAATTCAGGCATGGAAACAGATAGAAGGAATAACAGAAAATATCATGGAACTAAAAATATCAGAAAGAGCAAGCAGAGGTAGATTAATAGTGCCCAAAACAATACCAGGAAAAATAAGGAAAGCACACAGGACATTAATCCACTACGCACCAGCATCGATAATGCAGCGTCTATTCAATGCGTTGCCAGCTCATCTGAGGAATATATCAGGAGTGAGCGTAGATGTGTTTAAGAATAAGCTCGACAAATATCTAAACTGCATCCCAGACCATCCAAGATTGGAAGATGCAAAATATACCGGAAGATGTACTAGCAACTCTCTGGTAGACATTAGAGGTGCCTCACACTGAGGGACCTGGGGCAACCCGAACGAACTGTAAGGTCTGTAAGGTAAGGTCAGGGACTATCAACATATCCCAACCACCTGTCTTTCTCTCTCTCAAGCAAGAGCCACAAAGTTAACTCCATCCATCAGGCAAATAGGTTACCGAAGACGACTGGAGAGCCTGAACATGTATGGCTTAGAAACACGACGAATGCGAGGGCAACTAATAGGAACATTTAAAATACTGAAAGGCATAACAAAAGTAGACAGTAACCTATTTACATTAAATGAAAACCAGACAAGAAATAATGGATTGATACTAGAACTGAAGAGATACAACACATCCCTGGAACTTCTTTACATACAACATATGTGACACAAGGAATAAACTGCCACCAGAAGTTGTAAACAGCAACAGTGTGGAAGAGTTTGAAAGAAAGCTAGACAAAATCATTAGGACACTGTGAATGAACAGTAAAACCTGCTCCACAGATAAGTGAGCACACGATGTCTCCTCGGATGGACTAACAAGTCTTTGAGACGTCCTAATCCTTGTAACTCCTTGTAACTCTCTCTCTCTCTCTCTCTCTCTCTCTCTCTCTCTCTCTCTCAGTATTTCATGTATGATCCCTTCTTGATTAATTTCCCCAAAGCTCTTTAATAAAATCCGACAATCTGTTTTCGCAAACTTTAATTTCATGGTGCTTAAGTCGAGTTGGCTCCCATACCAATTTATCTTGTTTGAGCAAGTTTCTCGAGTCTTTGTTATATTCGTTTTGTAAAATACTTTCCAGCAAACCTTTAAATTAGCTTGAAAGAGTAATTGAGTTACTGCGCTCTATGCTTTTTATTTTAGATGAAACATATTAATTTACCATATAGAAATTGCTCTACCTCATACCTGAAAATTTATATTGTCAATGTGATTATAATCTCTAAGAAGTTTTTCTTTTAACTGTCTATACACTACGATATCTAAATCAGTCTAACTCCTTCGATTTGGTCGCCCAAATGGAAAGTTTGGGTAAACCCGGTAATATCGAATAGCAACGATCACCTAACGCCATCTTGAACATTCAAATTTGAGCCACCCGACTTAAATATATGTAGCATTTGGTTTACGCAAAGCTTTTGATCCTGGAAGTTTGAAGCATCTCGACAGGTTGTATATGGCAAGGCAAAATTGTGAGAGAATATTGCAATCTTCATGAAGATTAAATTCAGTGAGTAAGGAAGTTACCTAGGTCTGTCAAGGTGACCAAGATTTAGCGACTGAGGTAATATAATTTTTACAGTTATAAAGCGTTCCGAAAAACCCCAGAGTATGCCAACTAAGGCCGAGGACAGAAAAGAGGGTTATGAACTTCCTTGTTGATGAAATGTGTACTGATACAAGACCGGAAACTTGGAGATTCATACTTGATGATATCATTTATGCCAAAACAAAGCAAAATGTGAATGCAAGAATGTTTAGGTTTCTGCCGTCCATAGGAAATGATAAGGTAAAAAAGCAACCCCTGCTTATTGTACTGCATGTAATACCACATTATCAGTACGTATAGTTCTACAAACCAGCATCGAATTATGCCATTGATATGCTACTCTTCTGCACTGGATGAGGCTGAGTCTGACACTCATATTCATATTTGAATATGACAATTTGATGTCTTGGTGTCAGTTCAAAACTGCTGCCATAACTTCAATGTCATGTCCATACAACTACAGGTTTACCTAACGGGGATCATTGAAAGTTAGAGTACTCAGTTTGAGATCATAAGTCATAATCAAACAATCCAGTAACAGTAATAGAGGCACTGCGCAATCCTGGCCCTTGGAAAGTGATGTTTTCTGCAGTGTACTCTCAGAAAAACGCTGCGCTTAGATAAACAGACTTACTGCGTGCATGAAAAGCCAGTTTGGTGGTTCAAAATGAGACGGACGCACAGTAGCTAAACAGGCCGAGTTGGAACAAGCACTATGAAGTGGTACAGCTTTACCTATAAGATAAACCAGAAGCCAGAGCAATAAATCATGAAAGTAATTGTACTATGTCTGGCTATATAACTAACACACTACTCTTTGTCCAAATATCATCCCAACAAGAATTGCGTGCAGAAGTCACACGTTGATATTGGAATGGAAAAATATATCAATTAAAAGGCATGCGACTTTTGTAGCCCCCGGCGCCAGCCCCCCCCCAAAAAAAATTGTTCTGGTGTCAGTTCTTCCAGTTCCACAACGTAATAGTTTATCCTGGTTGGATGCTTAATAAAGTTGTTCATTCGCTGCATCACACAGTTGATAGAATGTTGTTTTTGGAATTATAATTATGGAGTGAAAAAGCATCACGTACCTTTCTAATACAGCGTAGACTAAAAAAGGAGACCAACTATATTCTTTAGGTTTAGATCGATTATAATTATGTAAGTTTTCTACGATCAGCTTTTATTATTATATTGAGCCATCATGTAAAATGCTTTTGAAGTTTAACATTTACCAAGGATTCATCTTAAATATTTGTTCATATTTTTGAATACGTGTATACCAGCTCCATAAATTTCCATAAAACAAAGCCATTTACCCACTATACCAAGCATCCTCAATACCCTCTACATTGCTCCTCTGTCATTTGTACCTTAAGCTTTTTCTAGGTCCATATATGACAGTTTTTCCCTTAACTTTTTTCCCCTCATAAAACTTACGGCAAATGTTTGATCCAAACACCCCATTCCCTACTTAAACTCACAGGACTTTCCTCTACCACAACTTCCTCCAGTTGTCTTAACCTTTCAATCAAAATTCTGCTACACATTTCCTTGATATATTAATAAAAGTGGTGTCTCTATAATTCTTACGGTGTCCTATTACCTTTACCCTTATACAAAGGAATGATTCCATTCACACATTCCCTCATTATCATTCCCTCTTCTAGGCATGTAGTGAGTCACATATTCATCTCTGAATAGCATCATCTCATTTCTATCCCCATTAACCATTCGCTTTCCAGTTATCATCTTATCATTGCCCACCTTACCTCCTCAGCAGTAACTTCTACAAGCATTCCCACACACCCTAGCACCTTCCACTCTTGTGTTTTTCAGTTGTGTCATTCTCTTATATGTTCTAAATTCAACAAATCTTAGAAAATAAAACCAGGGTTATGTTCTCGTTGGGCAAAATCTCTCTAATCTTTGCTTTTATTCCGAGATCCATTTGCTCATGTACCTTTCTTTCTGCATATCCTTCCCTGTAGAACAACAACTTAGCCTCCGTGAAATCCTGGCTCATCATCCTTCAGGCACCTTCCAACCCTTCTTTGTCACATGCATTCTTTTTCTCTATCCCCGTCTTCTGACTACCTTCTTCATACTACTTCACTCATAAATGCATTCTTTTATTTTTTGCTAGCAATTACATCTAAAATAATCCGCTTTTTACCTTCACTGAACTTCTCATTTCCTCATCCCGCCGCCATGCACAACAACTCCTGTATTATTGTCTCTTGATTCTTCCCTCCTTTTACCCTCCAACACTCCCTGTTAACCACGCAACCCGTTCCTTGAATTTGACATACTTTTTATATAGGTCTTCAACCTTAGACCATATTTTTATCCTTTAATTACTTATCTGATCTCCTCACTTCCTCTTTACCGAACTCACTTGTCGTCTTTACCCTCACAGCTTTATGTTCACGTATCCCCAGACACGCCCACCCAGTATCACAAGTGGTAAAACTCCAAGGGCTCATAAACAATTAAGCTCTCTCAGACACAGTCCCTGTTAGTCTTCCTCATTCCTGCATATATCTATATATATATATATATATATATATATATATATATTATAGTATATATATATATATATATATATATAATGTTTACAGTAAGATTATGAAACCAGGGATTTGAAGAAATCCCTGCTATTTTCAGGGAATTTGTGAAATCAACAATTCACTTAGGAACATCTGATCCCCGGGGGGGTTAGTACTCAACACGGCGAAAGTGATTCATCTACACCAGAGTTCCCAAACAAAATTTCTCAGGCTGGCGGCCCCTTGGCCTCCAGATGTATTCCTGGCGCTCCCCTCCAACCGATAGACACGTGCGAGCATTGATTCTGTTTGCTTCGAATTGAACACAACAATATTAAACACAAAGTTGCATTTCACAAATAATCCTTTAGTAAACCATTTCATTTGGTCATTTCAGATTTTGTAAAAGGCGAAGTTAAGAAAAAAAAAAATCAAATGTTCTTAATGCCACCCTGTCGCTCCAACGCCCAGCCATTTTTACCTCACCCCCCCCCTGCCCCATATCAATGTACCCACTGATCTACACTGTTTCACCGTGTTTGGTACCGGCCCCTCGGGGATCAAATGTGATCAGATGCACTTACGAACACTTGATCCATGATGGGCTCGTATTAAAATACAGCGAAACATATTTAATCCCCGAGGGGCTCGTACTTAACACAGAGAAACAATGTAGACGAATCCCTGTTTCGTCTGGTTTAGTACGAGCCCCGGGGATCAAATGTTCCTAAGTGAACTGGTGATTTCACCAATTCCATCAAAATTACAGGGATTTCGTGAAATCCCTGGTTTCATAGTCTTTCTGTAAAATGCATAATGCGTTCACTGCCTCATTCCGCACCAAAATAGCCACAATCTCTCCTGGAACACATCAGTTATCTGACATTATCTGCCTCACATTCATGCATATTTAAAACACCAAGATGCATCGCCTTTTTACATGCTTAGTTATTTGCTAATAAACGCATTATGGAGCTAACCCCATCCCTGGTTATTTGGCGAGTTTTACACCTAGCAAGGGGAGAGGAATGCTAATATTTCCCCTATATATATATATAATATATATATATATATATATATATATATATATATATATATATATATTTATATATTTGTGTGTGTGTGTGTGTGTGTGTGTGTGTGTGCGTGTCTATATACAGCTTATATATGTATTTATACGTATATGGAATGTAATTCACGCAAGAAAGCATGAAAAAGAAAAGTAAATAAAACGCAACACATGTTCAATTGTTTTCAAACATGAATTTAACCAATCTAGTTTTTAAAGTCCTACATCAGGCCCTTCCCACATAACAAACAAAACCGTTGTTTTATTTTTGGAGGATAATTTCCGACAGTAATCTAACGCATCCAAAGGTCGAGGCAGTTATTTTAAAAAAGCAGTTGCTGGCTTGAACAGTTAAAATACCGCCATGAAAAGTTGGTCTCTGCGGAAATTGCATCAAAATTTCTAATTTCACTTTGGAACGGCTGAAAGGCAATTTCGTCCAATTTATTACTCAGATAAAACTTGGCCTATTGAAAGGCAATATCTTTACTCAATTTTGCTGATCGTTTATTCACGGCGGAAGAAGTTGTTTTTGGGCTGTTTTTGCAGCGGGAGACGTTATCATATTTTCTGTGAAAAATTAGAATATTCTGGCCGGTATTATTTCCGCTCTTTAAAACTATTTCGAACCTTTATGACAGTAATTGTACTTTACTTAAAATTAATGAAATAGCTTTCGTCATCTCACTTATCATCTATGTCTATTTCTCTTGAACATCGTCATTTCAGTACTTATATACAGACATTCTTGTTACTGATATTTAGAAAAGTTCAAGTTGAGAAAATGCGAAGACACATTCGTTTCAGTGAGTAGTTTTCCCATAAAATGAACACAGAATGGAGCTGAGTGACTGACTGACTCCTGACTCCATAAATGGTCTTCGAAAACGAAACAAACACGTTGCTGAAAATGTAATCATACAATTGCCTTCTCGATGAAGGTAACTCCCGCAAAATGATAATTCATACCGAAGCTAAATATCTTGAAAACTACTGAGATGCCATTTGTCTGTCCGTCCGCACTTTTTCTGTCAGCCCTCAGATCCTAAAACCTTCTGAGGCTAAAGGGCTGCAAATAGGTATGTTGATCATCCACCATCCAATCATCAAACATATTAAAATGCAGATATCTAGGGGCAATAGTTGTTATTCAATTAAAGGTTCAAGTTTAACCATGATCGTGCGTCTGGAACCGTTATAGGTGCCAACAACATAGCTACCACCTGGCCGTGGCTGAGAGTTTCATACATTATTATACGCTGCACAGAAAACTTGATTGCGCCAGAGAAACTGCACGCATTTTTCACTTTTTTTATTTTTATTGACGTTGAGAATAATACTGTCGTGAGCAGAGCTTCCTCTCCAAGTTTCCTGTGAAGAAAATATTTATTATCTGCATCCTGGCATAAGAGAGAACCTTTCCTGTATTTCAGATCTTTTGGCTTTTAAACTGCAAATGCCCCACAATCAAGAGGCCCAAAAGTATTCATCATCAGTTTCATCTTCTTGATCTGTATTTCGTCTATAAAAATGTCTTTTACTTCTTACTGATGGTGTTGACGTATTTGTTTCGGGAATAAATTATTAAATAGGCTAGATGTCGTGAACTCAAGTCTGCTATAGAAGCTCCTTATTGAAATCTTTCTCCCATCAACCTAGTCATGCATTCGACTGTATATTAAAGCAGGAGGCATTCCAAATCACTTCGCTCCATATTCTTTACCACAGTTTACAATAGAACACACATTCCATATTCAGTGCCTGGTTAATAGGCAGCCAATAAAACTTACATTAAAAGGGAAACGTATGTAGCCAACGCTCTGCTTGAGAAGGAACTGTTGACTTAAACATCAGTCTCTTTATTCCCAGACAAACTCAAGCGAAGTGGCGCTCGACAGAGAAATGGTAAATTTTCCCTCTGTTTTGTAACAAAATCAACATTCTTAGCTGTTTATGATGAGTGAATATAATGGAAAATATTCATCTAAGGTATATCATGCATTCTACCCGATACCGAAACATACGTCAGTAATAGTTGTACCTTCAAGAGAGCGAAAGGACAGGTCGGACACTCAAGTTTAAAGAGGTCCCAAGGACAAAGCAAAGAGGAACAAACACCTCCAATGATTAGCACTGAGGTTTGAAGCCGGACTCCCCAGCAGGGGAAAACAACTAAGCAAGCTGGTTGTCAAAATGGAATGGGTTCCCAGAGAACAAGTGTCTTCTAATCAAGCAAACGACACAGTGAAGCAACTAAATAAGTTGCCTCAGAATAACTAAAAACAGGAAGGAAGTTTTATATTCTCAACGCCATATATTCACCAGTTACGGTTGTAAAGAAAAGAAACAGACCAGAAAATCAAAATAAAAGGAGACTTGTGGCAACTTCATCCCAGTTCCTGTGGAACAAATTTTAAGTAAAATGTCAATTAGTTTTACTGGAAACATCCTTCTGCTGTTTGTCATCATTACTGTTTGAAAATTGCTACCACAAATCACACTAACGTCGAATATCTTTTAAAAAGTTATCAACCATTTCTTACTTAAAAATAAGTCTTAATTATATACATACATAATATATATATATATTTATATATATATATATATATATATATATATATATATATATATATATATATATATATATATATATCTATAAAGGTACGCAATATTATATTTTCAATAAAGTACACCGTGGCAAAGATACCATTTTTTTTATTACATGAGGTATACTGACAATAAACGATAAAAGATCCACGAATATTTGAGAATCGAATTACTAGTTACCATTTTCACTGACAATTTGACTGATTTCTCATCACAATTCGAGGTATAAGATCACGTTTTAACAAATTCTGCTGGGTGAAGTTTCGTTAAATGTCAAAGAAATGTTAAGGCATCTGAAACTGAACTACAATTGTTTGTCTTTTTACCACGTCTGAATTTAAGGGCAAATCGAATAAATAATGAGAGAGAGAGAGAGAGAGAGAGAGAGAGAGAGAGAGAGAGAGAGAGAGAGAGAGAGAGAGAGAGAGAGTATTAACTATAAAGTTGCTGGTCAAAACCCACGTTCCGCTGTGTAACCAATTGTCGAAAGGATCCAGCAGCGACGCTAGTTAGCTTTCGTCCTCCAGGAAAACTCACTAAGCTAATAGTTTGCTAATGCAATGTCCAGACTCAAGTACGTGACAGGGAAGCTCCCTCAATGACGAGATGTTATCATTTTCGCTTTTCCGGGCCGTGTGGACAGTGATAAAAGGTTATATAAGTGTTTATTTTCTCATACTTTGGCTTATCTGTTGTTGGCCATTTGCATCAGGTATATTAGCCACACTGCAGACTGAAATACATAAATATAATTTTTGCTTAAATAGAAATTCATGGCTGAAAAGGCATTTTGACCCCCCCCCCCCTCTCTCTCTCTCTCTCTCTCTCTCTCTCTCCTCTCCCCACACCTACCATCAGAATTCCTGAGGCCAATGTGGCTGCCTTATTATGTCTGCGATGTGTATGAAATCATGATGGCCAACGTTGCTATTTTTTGTTCCAGTTTGGTCGGGTCAAAAGATTGACCTTCCGGAAATTTCATGAAAATTTTTCCTTTCAAACTTTTGCCATGAACTTCAGGAACGGATGGAGAGAAGGCAATAAATAAAAAAAGATTATCCCGGGCTTTTAACACTTAAACACAGAAGCATAACAGAAATTTTGGAGAGATGCTATATATCTTTATTTTTTGTAGGATTATCAGTGTTCAGGGATAACATTTTACTTCTCTAGAATAGTGTTTGAAATAATTTTTGTATAAAATGTATTCTAAGATTTTAGGAAGAAGAATTTTACACAGGCACAAACACGAGCGTATACACACAAACACACACATGAATATATATATATATATATATATATATAATATATATATATATATATATATACGTATATATATATATATATATATATATATATATATATATATATATATATAGATATATATATAATATATATAATGTAAGCCGTTTCCTTCAACAATGAGTGGCTCTAGAATAAATGGAAACAGAAGACTTCCTCAACGAAGGCCAATTCATACTCCTAACCAGGTTGTGCATCACTTGTACGTCGAACTCCCTGACATAATGGGACATCCACCTCTTTCTTGGGCATGTTCTCTCGCTTCTTGGAGATTAGGGTCCATTCATTCCATTACCTCTTCTACTCCGTTATGTCAGGGAACAACCATTCTTGCGGAACCTTTCCTTCATCTAGAAATACCTTACTACCCTCGTTAGCTCTCTATCAGACTTTCAAACCTGTACAGCTGAACCTTTATTGTAACCGCATCGTCTCCCGGTAACTTTCCTTTTTCCAGCCACATAACTGATCCTCTATATCCTTAACAAAGCCTTTGCTGAAGCAACTGTCGGCATTAGAATACAAGAATCTTACAGCATATCAGCAACTTGAATGGTTTGCTTCCAAGCTTTGGTCTCGAAGATAAGAGGAGGTACAGGAAATAGGAAACGTTTTGTTTTAAAATAACTGGGCATCACAAGTGCATGAGCAATTAATACGATTTACCTGCGAGAAGGCTATCTGTCAAAGAGTCACACACACGTTACTATATATATATATATAATATATATATATATATATATATATATATATATATATATTATATATAAAGGTTTTTTGCCACGAAGGAAAAAATGAAAAAAGCGAGAAAGCCTCAGTAAAGGATCCGAATAGGACCGAAAGTACTTGGCTATCTCGCTTTTTTCATGTTTTCCTTCGTGGCAAAAAACCTTTATTTATAACATAGCATCACGTTTTATATACTTCGTGATCAAGTTATTCATATATATATATATATATATATATATATAATGTATATATATATATATATATATAATGTACATAGTATGCATGAGTGTATGTACTATATGTACAGAAACTACATATATATATATATATATATATATATATATATATATATATATATATATATGTGTGTGTGTGTGTGTGTGTGTGTGTGTGTATATATACATACATGCACACACATATTTGTACACCAAATTCTGTTTTAAAATCGGTGGGGAGAGAGCAAAATACCTCCTGACTTTTGAAGGCAGCGATACGTTCAGAGAGCAATAGGGGACGTCAATCACCTGTAAATATTGCTACTGATATTTTGTACGAGTTTAAGCGAGAGAAAGATTGACTGTATTTATTGCCGCACAGCTCGGCAGATTTTCACAGTATTTATGAAGTTGTATCCAAATAGGATTTTGTTGCTTAAAGGCTCCCAGAGGGTAATCAAGTTACTGAACTCAATCGAAAGAGACAAGAAAAATGAGAACGAAATTCTCTTCGTCAAAATAAACGATTATATAAAAGCCCATTTTGTCCCAGGTGTCGAGGTCATATCTAGCGTTCCGTTTTTGTTGGATTTAAACTTTTACAAAATATTCGCAGTAGCGACCAGGGTCTGCCCTGCCCCTTCACTCACTTAACATTTCACTATTTTCAAAAGCGGGGAAAATTTTGTTCCCCACACTACTTTTGCAACTGAGCTTATGGTATTTGTTGAATCACTCTTCTGCGAATGTAAGCAATTTTAGTCTCTCTAAACTTTGCATATTCCCAATAAAAAGATTCGTGAGCATTGTTCGAACAAGTCTGCTGAAAACTACAAGCGTTCATTTAAAACTGGTTGCCCAGGTTGTGCTTGTTTAAAACTATTCCTTTCATTTATAGAAATCGAATTCATTCTTTCCCTAACACAAAAATTCTACAACCCTTCTATCATTACATCCACATTCTTGGCGGAAAACAATTAAGAAAATCGTGGCCATTTCTCCCGCAAAAAAACATCTATCTGTATTTTATTATGTTTCTGCACAAAAAACGATGTTCCGGGTTCAATGTCACTGAAAATGACACGTCAGAGTCTCGTAGGTGAATCTGTCAGCGGACGAACAAACCCACTCACCTTTCACCCACTGCTCTCCCTCATATACTAAAACAGGCACCAAGCAAATCGAGTTTTCTATTGTCAACGAAGCTGGACTAATACGAACTCCCTTATTTACTGTCAGTTCGATCACTAAACAAAGGATAGTGCTCCATCAAAGTTCATCCTTGAACCAAGGACGAATTTTGATGACCCACTATCCTTTGTTTAGTGATCAAATTGACGGTAAATAAGAAAGCACGTAACAAGGTTAAATCAAACATTAGTCCAGCTTCGTTTAGTGATCGAATTGGGGATATCTTAGAAATTAATGTTATATGGTAGTACAGGCAGACTTTTTGTGTTTTAAGTTTCTCTATTCTTGTCACATAAGGCTCGGCCCAGATAAAATCTGGTCATCTACACAACCGGTATTAGATGCAAGTACTTACATCTAAGCTCAAGTGTGTTTCATGAACTCTCCCAAAATAGCACTCCTGTTATTATCATTGACAATTAAAAGCCAAAGCGGTGTTAAAATATATTTTTGTACAATGTTAACAATGACTAGGAGAGACTTTTCGGATAGTGCTCCGTATCCCTCCTCAGTCCTACTGAAGAGGGATACGGAGCAGTATCCGAAAGTCTCTCCTAGTCATTTTTAACATTGTACAAAAATATATTTTTAACACTACTTTGGCTTTTAATTGTCAATATTAAAGCCTCGTTACGGAGGTTCATTAGTTAATTATTATTATTATTATTATTATTATTATTATTATTATTATTATTATTATTATTATTATTATTATTATTATTATTATTATTATTATTTTATTATTATTATTCAGAACATGACCCCTAGTCTTATGGAACAAGTCCACAGGGATAATGGACTTAAACTTCAAAATTCCAACGAATTATTGTGTTCATTTAAAAAAGTAACAGAAGTTAACAGGAAATACAGAACAAAAGAAATGTTATTATTAAAGAACAAATCCTACTTATCCTTGAGTTAAAGTTATAGTGCAAGCGTCCACTCGAGAACGAGTTTTCCGTTGTTTGGCCACAGGGTTTATTACAGATAAGAATTTCAACCGAATTCATGAATTCTGCATAAAAAGGATGGAATAGTTACCAATGATTTTCAAGAGTTTTTCCAAGGTCACTCACTGATCATTGTTCTGTCGTTTCATTGTAATTCTTATCACTGAATTGACCTTTCTTTTGATACCCACTATATCTATTGGTGTTGTAATTCAGCAAGATTAACTTAATTAAGCAGGAAATCACAAACAATTATTATTGAAAACTGTCAAAGATAAATGGAACAAAGGATATGGACCTGACTGTTTTCGTCTATTTAGACGCTTTTTTTGGACTCAAAAGTTAAAGGTTAGATATTGAAATATATTTCTAAAAGATCATCTGTCTCGTTCTAATGAGTGTTAGTGAGTCGTTCTTTGATAGTTTGGAATTAGTTGCTTTCGGTGTTATCCTGCATCCTGAATTATAACGATGCCCCTCAATTTAATCATCTTGTCTACACTGAGATCTCCCATTATGTTAGTCATGGGATACACCTTCATCACATTGCACGAGTGGACAGCATCTAATCCGTATGGAAATCAACATGAGATGGAGCACAGGTGAATTCATTAACGACTGTCTTATGAATACTGAATGGAGGTGGAGGCTGCATGCTTATGTCAGTTGATTGTGTTAATTACATTTCCCAATATTAATCTGTTTGTGTACCGCACGTAAAGAAAATCATTATTGAAACTATGACAATATCCGAGACATTTTCAGTTCCTTTACACACATAAGAGCGCGTACGTAGACACACATTATATATATATATATATATATATATATATATATATATATATATATATATATATATATATATATATATATATATATATATATATATATATATATATATATATATATCATATATTCCATAATATCTTTGTGAAGTTTATTTACTCGAATAACGACAATAAGTATAAACCAACCCACGAAACAAAACGCAAAACCCCAACTAAAATTTCAACCGATAAAAACAACTGTTTAGACAAAGGTATTTAATTCGTAAGCTAAATTTGCTCTCAAGATTTCCGGTGCAAAGCAGTATGACAGATTTGGTTCCATCTTGTTGACAGGTCAAATTCCAAAAGGAAACCACCATCGGGCAAACGGTTCAAAGAAAGGGATGCTTAATGTTTGCCAAACCTAATTGGATCCGTCCTACGGCATTTTTACTGCTTAGTCAGACGAAATTGAAAATATACTTTTTTCAAAATACACACGAGTGTGAGTACAATTTCTTTAAGAGTTTGGACTAAGAACTGCCAGGTTCGTGTAGGATTTTTCTTGTAACATCTTGGATAAAACGTTGCGTATCATCAAAAATATTTGACCGAGAGCAAAATTATTCACGCGAAAACGATAAAAACACTCCTATTAGAAAAGAAGCAAATCAAACTGTTGTAATTTTTATGTATACGATGTATATAATTCTTCGCAGAGGTTCTATATACTTAACGAAATACAGTTAATATTTATTAATACTTCGATCTTGAAGAAGACAGGTGCAGAGTGGTAGAAATGTTCACTTTATAAGTTAGAGTGAAGCAGAAGAAAAACGAACCTGTGAACAATAGAAAGAGTAATCCTAATTCTCAAATCTTCTCTTTCAAGGAACCCCTGGGCCACTTCTTAATGGAAAATTATATAGCATATCGATTTGCTATTATTCGAATCATGCTGTAACTTTATACATTTCTTTTGAAACAAACTGACGAAGTTTATACATTCCCGGTCTGATATTCATAATCTTATTGAAATTTCCTTTAGAAAACTACACTCATTTCATTAGAATAAGTCGCAATATGTATCAATTTCTTGCCTGAAATAAGGAAAACAAGCAAAAATGAAAATATCCTGATATTGTATTAGATGTTGCACTGCGAATAACATGAAAGAATTTTTATGATACCAAGAGCACGCGCGCGCACACACACACACACACACACATATATATATATATATATATATATATATATATATATATATATATATATATATATATATATATATATATATATAATATATATATATATTATGAAAAAAAACTTACGTGATTTGTCATTTGCTTAACAACTTCGGTCTCAATGGGGCCTTAAGAAAACAAAACATAATGGAAAACGCCGTTTTAAAGAACTATACAGCAATGCCGATGAATTTGCATATAAAATTCCCATGTTAATCCTGCGGTACATTCTATATTGGTCAAACTGGAGCAATTTTGCAAAACAGAAATGAACAACATACAGAAAGCATAAGAAGACTCTCAATAGCAGTGCAATTCTTGTCCATGTAAGAGAGAATTAATTCTATTAATCATACAAGGAATGAAAAGTTGGCTTCCTCAATTTTGTTAGAACGTAATATAACTGAGAAGCATTATAAAAGAAAATTTTTAGTAAGGATGTGAACAACCGGCATGTGGTACATGAAGTTCATCCTTTTATTTTGAGACACATAACCAGTAAAGATTTGAAGTAGTGAAGTTCATCTGATTCAAGTGACGACAAACGATACGTCTGTCAGGTTCCCCTAAAAATACCGTATCAGCTCTTTTGAAAAGCGAGCTTTGTAAACGACAAGAGTTACCCTCAATCAAAAACAATGATTACTCCCACCATCTTCAGTATGAGATTTGCCACAGAGTTAAGTTGCTTCAGTTACATTGCCCAGTATTTTTGACATTTTATATTTCACCACTTCTCACCTCAATTCCTATCGGGGCTGAACTAGGACCTGAAGGGCATCAGGAGCGTCTGTATTCACCCCAGCAACCTCGAAAACTATCGATTAGACACTAATATCTGTGCTTTTATTTATTTCTAATTGTCACCCCCTCCTACCCCCTTCTCACCCCCCCTTCCAATCAGGACTGAACTTGGACTAGAAGGGCATCAGGAGTGTCACTATTCATTTCAACAACTTCGGAAACTATAGATTAGACACTAATGTCTGTCGTTTCCAATTATTTTTACTTGTAATCCCCTTCCCAATACCATCTCACCCAATTCCTTATTGTGGCTACGGCTTGATAACTATTTTGAATAATGCAATTAGCATCAATAGCCTACATTTCAAATCTGAACCAAATCGGCCCAAATTAAAAAAGTTACAGGGGTCCGGGATGGGGGGGGGGGGGGGGGTGGCGGGGTAGAAGTAAAATTTTTTAAGGGGATATATATATATTTTAGAAAATGTAATTAACCTATGTTTGAACCCTATGTTATCTTAACCTCTGTGGTGTAGACATTCACTTGGAACAACAGACGTGCTTTTCCATTAAAAAAAAAAATATATATATATATATATATATATATATATATAGTATATATATATATATATATATATATATATATATATATATATATATATACACATAGATATTTTAACATGTACAACTTATATATATATAATATATATGTTACGCAAAATGTGGATAATTGTCAAATGTGTACATTTTGCGAGAAAGTTGCAAATTGTACACATTTGGAAATTGCGCTTGCCAAATGTAGATAATTATCCACATATGGCAAAATTTTGCCATTTTAAAAAAAAAAGCAACCGCATTTTGCCGATTGTACACAATATGAAACAAGAATAAAAGAGAATTAGTATTTATTGTTCAAACTAAAATTAGTATTTATTAGTATTTATTGTTCAAACTAAAAGGGATTGACACTACTTTAACACTTAAATATTGCTACAAGAACGACCAGGGTGGCAACGAAAGTTACATTTTAACAGCTTATTTGTGCAGGAGCATCTGGAAGTTGTGCAATTTGTTTTACAGGCACACTTCACATACCCTTGGCCTCCTGTGTACCTGGTTACAGCGGTTCTCAAAGCCATTTCAACGTCAGGAACCTCATCTGGGGTGAGGAGCTTCTCCTTAACGGGGTCTATGTCAGCTGCCGTGCACCGGGTGGTTATGCGTCCTTCTCTGCAGCCTACCTGGTACAGGTCCTCGTCTCTCAGCAGTACCACAACCATGAGGTTCCAGCTGTCACTCGGCCCACGATCAAAGTCGGGAACTTTCAGCGTCGCGTTGTCACCCACTTGTAGGGCACTTAAGAGGTGTTTCGTTCTCCTTGTCATTCTAAGTGCGGTTTTTTCTTGGCCGGCTGCAGCCAGTTGCCGAGCTTCAGCGAATTGCGGGGCCTCTTCTCCATCTCGTTCATCTTCTCCTTCCTGTTCCTCCTCTCCTTCTTGTTCCTCTTCATCAGCCGCCCCTTCGGCTTCATTTTGGAGGATGGTGTCTAAATATTCTTCAGTTCTTATATTGCCGAGCACTATTAGGTGGAATAACAGTGGATACTAGGCCTACCTTGGGTTCGATCCCAAACATGACTTTAAACGGACTTGTTTTTATGGTTTCATGTTCCGAAATGATTATTTGCCACTGGACAAAGTGGACCCCAACGCTCCACCTGCTGGACTTGTTTTCGTGCATCCAAATTTTTAATTTGTCTTGAATGACTCCATTCAATCTTTCAACTGCACCTTGGCTTTGTGGGTGGCGCGGCCGACCAGTGACGAGCTTAAGTTCAGGCCAGAGCGTAGACAACTCTGATATAACGGCATTCACAAACTCTCTCCCGTTATCCGAGTGCAGGATAACGGGAGCGCCAAGGTCAAAAATATTGGGAGAAGCGTGTTAGCAACCTCCTCAGCTCGTTTTGATGTAAGGGGCCGCAGCACACAAAACTTGCTGAAATGTTTGAAAATTGATCAAGTCAATTTGGCATCAAGAAAAAATAGTCTCGCTTCTAACAGACTTCACCACCAGACCTTTATGTACTCTACGTTTTTTCTTCTCTTGACACTCAATGCAAAAACTTATGAACATCTGGCAGCACTGCATAGTCAAATTAGCCCACTTCTTTTGTCCTTCTTTGAAAGTTTTCTTTTCACCGCCATGACCCACAGCTGAATGCGCGACCGAAATGGCCTGATGAACTTCCTCAAAGCACACTTTAAACTTGAATTCAGTTTCCAATCCTTTACGCTTCCGAATAAGTCGGTCATCGTCACCAACTCTGAGAATTTCGAATCTTTTTTCATATTATAGTCATCGCTGGTTTTAGGCCCTTCCTTTTCAATTTTAAGCAGCTGAGCTTCCACTGTGCACGTTTCTCTTTCCGAGGAATGACCACATTGTCATGTTAATATTTGGCAAAATACTGTTGCAAAATCATGTTAACATTTGGCAAAATGTCCTTGCAAAAAGTGGAAAAACTGCCAAATGTGTACATTTTGCAATCAATTTTGCCTATTGTGCACAATCGGCACCAAGCGCTGCAAATTGTACACAATAGGCAAAATTAATTGCAAAATGTACACATTTGGCAATTATCCACATTTTGCGTAACATATGTATATATATGTATATATATATATATATATACATACATACAATACATACATACATACACACACACACACAATATATATATATGTAATAAATACATTTTAGAATTACATAATCTGTAAATAAAAACCCATGACCTGAGGTCATTAGCATTAGGAAGGTCCTACGTGACCAAGGCAGATCTAGATTACGCTATGCGATGTCTGCAGTAGCCTGATTTAGGTTTGTTTGATATGTCAGCTTGTTGTATATTATCTATCTTTTCAACACGCCTTCCATGGGAAGCGGTTGACCTGTTAACCTACGCCGGAAACTTGTAACTTCCGAGCCGGCGGACTACGTATGTTTTCATGTGAATCGCTGAGATAGCTAATTTTCGCTATCAACGTGATGCTCTAATAAGTCAGTTCATTTCTAGCGATCAAACATATCGGTCTCCCGACCGAACTGTCTCTCTTATTATGGAGTTACAGAATAAAGTTGTTGTACCTTTTTCAACTTATCCGTTTGAATCATCTCCTTAAGAAGAACCACTCTACTAAGATATCACATAGGAGAAGGAAGGAACCAGAAATACTTACGAATGACAGTCGTAAGGAAAAACAAAGTCTTTCGCAAAAGCGAAAGACTAATAATTATATATATATATATATATATATATATATATATATATATATATAATATATATATATATATATATATGTATATATATGTAGGTATATATATATATATATATATATATATATATATATATATATATATATATATATATATATATAACTACCCATGAATACGGTCAAGTACATAACACAGTTATTAACGAACAATTTTTATGTTCATTTGCTTAATAATTTCCTCAATGATAAAGCCATCCAATTTAAAAAGACCGAACCCAATATTCATTATGTCACTATGATGAAATTTTATGAGCCGATTCTAAAACGTTACGTTTTGTATAATCATTCCAAGGAATTATGGACCTGCATTTTTGTCAGTCAATATGATGATCAAAATTTATTTCATGAAAATATACAGCATTTTAGGTTTGAATAGTACTGACACTATATTGGTGCTGCTATCACCTTATATTTAGATTTCTGCCAGTCTGCCCAATATAGCTCATTCAATCATTTCATTTTTATAACGCTTACATACTTTGGATTTGTGAGTGTGTTTTAGTCGTTTCTCTTACAGCTGCTCTAAATTCAAATGTTTCTCCTCTTCCCATGTTAAGTTTTCTTATGAAAAACAAATTCTCTTCCCTTGTTCAGCGCACCGGCAAAATATGTGATAATCGCACGAAAGTACTTAGCAATTAGTTTTTCATTTTCTCCTCTTCGGCCGACCTTGCATCTTTGCTATCATTCGCCTGAGTATGCAGGATTGCGCACACGCACTCATAGAAACATACATACACATACATATAAATATGCATACATACATACATTATATATATACTATATGTATGTTTGCGTGTTGTGTGAGTGTCATATCTGTCTACGAATATATGCGTATACGTGTGTGTATGTGCGAATGCGATATTGAGTTATCGTCGTCTGTCACTCACTTTTCCGTGTTCTTTTTCTCATGCTCCGACTCCATGTAGCTAAACGATTTTTTATAATATTCTTCCTTTCTCTCTTGGGCATATTCTGAATTTATTCGTCATCTGTGTGTGTGTGACTTTCTCTCTCTCTGTATATATATATATATATATATATATATATATATATATATATATATATATATATATATATATATTTTCATGGTGTTTCGAAATAAGAGCGGCCCCCCTCTACAGCATAAACTAAAATTGATATGGACAAAAGCAAAAGTAATTCAGAACGGGTATTTATTTAAGTTTCTCTCTGAGTATTTAATATTTTGTGTAGCCTCCAACTGCCTGTACCACAGCCTGCATTCTTGAGGGGTATGATTTCAGCAAACTCCATTTCCCTGAGCACTTTGGTCACCTCTCTTTACATGTCGTCGAGGCTTGGTATACCATCATAGTTCACTGTGCGCACTTCAACATGATCCTTTAAAATACTACCAATGTTTTCACACACATTAAGGTCAGGGGAGCTACTTGGAAATTCACTTGACGAGAAGAAATCGATACCACTGTTTCGAAGCAACTCTTGTGTCTGAAGAGCTTTGAAACATGGTGTCTTATCATGTTTCAAGGATATTTGAAGAAAGGAAATACTCCACCAGTAAACACAGTTTCTCTGAAGTATTTGCCATTCCATGACTGTCCTTTTTCTTCAATGATCCACATTAACCGTTTGGCTGTGAAACAGAGAAAAATTCCCAAGCATTCAGGAAATTTCACAACTTGGTGATAACGCACGTCATCGCTGATATAATCCAACTTTGCAGCCCAAATGATGTCATTTTTATGATTATGCTTCCTGAATGTAAATGAAGAATTCATCTGATGCGGCAACATGGAAAAAGTCAGCTTCATCTCAATCTTTAAGAAATGAACCACAAAACCATGCACAGTCTTCTCTCTGTTGCTGAGTGATGTTGGGCTTGCTGATAACATGAAATGGCTTGATACCAGATTTTTTCAACTCACAATATACAGCACTATAACTTCTCTTCTTTCCCCTCTTTGTTTCTAGTTCAAGCACCTATTTACATAAAGACTTTCTTGGTCTACCCACTGCATCAGCTATGATGTCTTTTGACTCCTGAGAAAGGACTTCAGACCTTCCAAGATTCTCACTCTTTTTGCGATGACTGTCATATGGATTTTCGTTCCAGTTTCTTTTAACAAAGGATTAATCTCTTTTAATGTTTTTAACTATTCGGGAACGTGAAATGAAGGATGTGCCAGCATCAGTGGCCTCTCTAAAGGTTATAGCCCAGATTCGGTCAATCCATGTGATTTCCTCTGCGTCGTTAGCCATGGCTGTATCTAACTCAGTCAGTCTGAAAATACAAGATACGTGAAACGAAAAAGAGCTTAATAGAAACTTAAGATAATGTACTTGGAGAAAGGCTATAGCAGAAAACTTCATAACTTTCCATTTATTCTGTGGAGGGGGGAGGGCTCTAATTTCAAAACACCCTGTATATATATATATATATATATATATATATATATATATATATATATATATATGTATATGTATTAATTAAAGTATGTATATATATATGTATTATAATATATGATATATGTATATGGTGATAATATATATATATATATATATATATATATATATATATATATTATTATATTAATAACGGGGCCACCGCCTCCGTTATTCATTCTGGTAGCGAAAGCCATAGTGGCAGGCAAACTTGTTTGGTAACACTTTCTCTCTCTCTCTCTCTCTCTCTCAACTGGCAACAGCTCTCTCTCTCTCTCATTTCATTAGGTCATCAAATCAGAGTCGGAACTACAAAAATATACATTTACTTAAAAGTAAAGTATTAATTGAATAAGTCAGATTCTTACAGGATGATTAAATGGAAAGATAACTCAAAGTTCAGATAACTCAGATAAACCCCGGTAATTAACAGTCTATTCGGTAATTAGTCACACCATTTCACTCTTCTCCAGAATATAGTTCCCTCTACCAGAACCACCTGTTCCCTCCACTAGAACCACCTGTTTAAAAGAGCAGGAGGAACAAACTATAAGCATACACAATTGTAAATACAAAGTCAAAAGATTAAATGAAATAGAACATCTTTACAAAATATCAAAAATACAGTCAAGCCACACCTTTGGCTAAAGCACAGTAATTCTTACCCATTTCCAGCCAGTTTCACTTCACAGTATAAAAGAAACGTTCGCTGAGCCATCCCGGCATCTGCCTTCTCTCCCCTTAACGATCTCTATGGTTCTGGCTAATTACATGCTATTATGAACGGACATAGCTTGTACGAACGCACGAATTCGCACCCACCGTTCATGCCCTGTAACTGCTCTAATCCAGTTTCAAAGTCGCCTTTGACGAACACCCATAACGACAGGACGAACGTTGACCTACTTAGGTAAGGATTTTAAAGTCACACCATCCAACAAGACATATCAGCGTTCCTAAGCTGTCGCTCAGACACTCAGTCTCCAGGGAAGTTAAAAACGATGATTCCCAATTTCTGAGATGTCAAAGCATATGACTTACAACAATGTCTCATACATATCATATTATCAACTTTATTTGTTACAGCAGCTCGGCCAACATCCTGGCTAGCTCCTGCCTAGCCACAGGTCACATAAAACAGCTCAATATATAAAAAAAACACATTGGCCGGCTCATTAAACACAAAACATAGCAAAAACTGCACGTCTCTGGCAGCACAACATTATGTCTATCACACATCATCTCGAAAAACCTCAACCAGGGCAACAATAACAATTGGGTGTAGAAACTTTTTCCATCTTGAAATATCGAATCTCCCTCTTTGTCTGCAACTGCAACTGCACAGACTCGTGAAACACGCTGTAGGAAGGCGAAACGTCTCCCAGTGGAAAACATCCAATGGCTCCCGTAGTCCAGAAGCGCTGTAAAACCCCGTAGACTCGTAGAAACTCTTGTATGTGGAACACAACAGCAACATCTCTGCAACGGATGGTGGGCGTCTTGCTAGCATTGGGGAACGATATTTATGGTGTGTTTCAGTATGTTAGTCAAAAGTCAAGTCATCGGTCAATTAAAAAAGAATTAACCCCAGACATACTTCTGTCAAATAATGACCTCAAAAATTCCCAGAAATACTAACTGAACGTCTCCCAATTACCCCATTAAATATGACCACTGAACTACAACTCGTGAAGCTACTCCATAGGATCACTAAATCATAAATATTAAATTCTCCAACTCAATTCTTCAAATTCATACATTAGCACACACTTCAGAACTCAGACTCACAGAAACTCCACGGCCTTCTGTCATCACATTTCAAACTCAAAAATTCTCACAAAAGGAAAAAAAAAGAAAAAGTAATGAGCCTGAAAAAAAAAAAAAAAAAAACAAAAAAAACACGTAACAAGCCCAGACCCAACTAACACTGAAAAAATGTTCTCTCAAGTTCTGATATTTCAGCAACCCACAAAATCAGTAAAAACTCTCCAATGTCTAACACCAAAAAACCTTTTACTGCTCATATAACTAATTTCAATGAGACGTAATGTCAAACGCCCATTCATGCAATTCACAAACCCCAACAAACTACATTTCCCGTAGGAAAAAAAAATGCTATTTAAAGCTTAACCCCAATTACATCTCTCGTAGGAAAAGGAAAAAAGAAAAAAAAAGAAAAAATAAAGATAACAACAATAAGTGAACTTTCCCCATCACACAATATATATATAATATACATAACCCAACTTCTCCCCATAAATGCGATAAGTATCGTCACAGAATTCCGCCATCGCAACTTTTTCTTCGATCGGAAATGGCCGGAAACAACCCCCTTACGTAAATACATCTCCGTGAAATGCCAAAATCAGCATCTCTCAGAATAGTGCAAAACTCTGAGCAATCAATACTGAAGGAAGAGAGTCAGCAACCGGACTCGTCACAGCATTTTCAGCAAAAAAATCCACCTGCGGACACGTCAGGTGCTCGAACTTCAATATAGAAATGTCTAGTCAGACTTGCAACTTCGGGAACCCATGATTCTCAAAAAAAAAGTTCTATACTGATATCACGTAAGCATATTTCACAAAATATCTCCAGGATATGATTAACGTGCTCCAAAATTGTCCTCAAAGACATAACTCTCCCAAATGATACTGCCCAATTATAAACAATTATCACCTATTCGGGATAAAACTACGGTAAACTCACAATTCAGCAATTATATGTCGCCAAAAATAACCCACTGGTGAATATAAAAAATACGACATCTCCATAGAACTCAAAAGAACTACAGAACCCCTCTCTAGGCTCGTAAAACCCCAGAAATTCAACTCCAAAAATCATAACCAAATATATATATATATATATATATATATATATATATATATATATATATATATATATATATGTATAATATATATATATATATATATATATATATATATATATATATATATATGTATATATCACCATATTAATAATAATACCACTCCAGTGATAAAAATGTTTCCTCCATTTAATTAATAACCCCACAGCGCCATATTCCCTCTATCTCACCAATAATCACATGTGGAATAAAACAAGTCTCCAAAAAAGATTATTACGCTCCAAGCAGGATAATCAAAAATGAAACTCCATCCCCCCTAAAAATGCACTCAAAGCATCTAGCTGACACACTCAAAAATATTGCCCCATATCTCCTCATAAAGGTGTCTCCATTTGCTACAAAAATGGTTGCAAAATAATTGAACTAAACATAGCTCTCACCACCATAGGCCTAAACTGTGGAATATCTCAAAAAAAAAAAAAAAAAAAAATCAAATGGCCAAAATATTATATCTCCAATCATATCTCCAATTCTCCAGTAAAATAACTCAATGTTATAGTCAAAAACTATAAACTCTCTGTTTAGCATAACTGCTGAGAAAGGGCAAAAATTCGGCAAATAAAATTGCCCGGGAAATTCCAGAAAAAATCACCAGTGTGCCATAATTTATTATAACAAAACTCCAAATTCGAAGTGTCTGAGCAAAGACTTCCCCATATGCACTATGGCATAGGCCACTAGAAACTTAACCAAGTTTCCTATCTCTGGCAAAATTGCAACAAATACAATTGTGCAAGATATATATATATATATATATATATATATATATATTATATATATATATATATACATATTATTATATGCTGCTATTTTAATAATGCATATATCTTCTCCTTGATTGTATAAAATATTAGAAAAGAGTTTTGCAACATTTCCAGATTCCTTATTTAGCTAAGAGTTATAGGATGTCTAAAATTGTATGTTCAGATTTCGCATAACATAATGTAAAAGTTAATATAACATAAAATGTGAAAAGAGAGAGATTAACTTTGTTCGTTCCAAGATAGAAAATGTTTCCCTAATATGTCAACGCCTCGAGGTAAGAGACCCAGAAGTCTCCTATTCTTTCCACAACTTGTCATCACCTCAGAGTAAGATTTCTCGAGATCTCCATTGTGTTTTGGATGCATATCAATCTTAATCAATTTTACTCGCTTGACTTCTGTTTTGGAACATGTAGAGAGCATCCAACGTACATGACTGGTTTCAGACGCGTACTTCTTTGTCAATAACCACGTGAAGATTTCACGATTTTTCTGTAAAGTTACGTCATATTAGAAGCTTGTAGAAAGATTGCACCATCTTTCGCATGTCCAAAACAATTTGAGCCCGTCAGTCTCTTGAAGTTGCCCATACAAGGAGAGAGCGAAAGCGTTCATTACAGACTTTGACTACTCCCTGGCGTTCAGAGGTCACTTCCCCTCTCTCTCCCTCTTTCTCTCCCTCGCCATACTCGATATTAACGTAACGTGAAGATTTTATACATAATCATTGGTCACTCGTGAATTTTAGATTTCAGATTTCTTAGAGGTATTTAGTATTATTTAGTGTTTTTGTGGAATCTCAACAAACATTGTACAAGTGTGTAACGGTGCCTTCTCTTTTGTGAAATATTGTGAATTGGTGAATTTTTTGAACTAGCTGCAGTAGAAAGAAAATTGGTACAAAGGTAACGTGATATTTTAAGTTTATTAGTTGCAACTAATAGTTACAATGGTTTGGTGAAACTTTAAATTTTTACCCATTGCAAATTTTTGTGTTTTGTGTTTGTTTCATTTGAAGTGATTTTTTGTGCAATTATCCATTTTTCTTATTGAAGTGATTTTTTGTGCATTTATCCATTTTCTTATTGAAGTCTGTTTTTATTTTACGTTCTGTGTGATTGGTACTCTTTACAATTTTGGTATTTTACACATTTTTCTGCGTTTTCATTTGCATTCACAACTTGATTGACTTAGTTGTTTTCATTAATTAATCTTTGCACATTTAATTGAATTTAACACTTGTGAATTAATTTGCATTTACTTAGAACTCTTTTCAAATTTCATTGTTGTTTAGCACTTGTGAATTAATTTCCAAATTCTAATTATTGCCTAATACTTTTGAATTTTGATTGAATTAATTTTCTTGAATTTTGTGATAAATTAATTTTTATTTAATTTTACTTAATTTAATTCAAGAATTAATTAAACTTAGCTTTGTCTTCAAGTAACAGTGATTTCCCTGATATTGTGAATTTCACTTATAAATTTTGAGTTTGATAATAAATTTTTGTATTTTAAATTTGTATAAGTGTTTTCTTTTTCACCAGTATACATGCATATCAGGGAAATACTAAGACTTTTAAAGTTGTTGATGGAGTGATGCCCTTTAATTAATTTGATTACCTACAAGATTACCTCACACCTGTTTTGATGAACTTAGTCTGATTTTCTGCAATACTGGTAAGTTGTTTAAGGGATCACTGTTACCTTTAGAGTATTCAGTCGTTTAGTACCTGTGATGAAGGTTCAGGTGTCTGGCTGTTGTGAGGTAACAATTAATGATTGGTAAGTGTAGTAACCAGATACTTGGCACTTTGTCACAATATATATATATATATATACATATAATATATATATATATATATATATATATATATATATATATATGTCACTTCATTGACCTCATTTCAATATTACATAAACTAAAAGAGCGTCTATAGAATGCGAAAAAATGGCATGTTTTTTATGACTGCCAGGGAAATATAAGTCTAACTCGTCTCATTGTTAAAATAAATCACAGCCGCCCAGACATCTCACTTTTCAACCCTTAATGCTGAAAAGTGAGACCCCTAATGAGTTCCTCCCTGGACAGAGTCAGTTGCGCATTCGCATACCGATCTGGTATCCCGAGTTCGCTCCCAGCTGCAACCAGAGTGGAATGTAATTTTGGTGATTAGAAATTCATTTCGCGATATAATGTGGTTCAGATCCCACAATAAGCTGTAGGTCCCGTTGTTAAGTAACCAATTGGTTCCTAGCAACGTAAATAAAAAATTTAATCCTTCACGCCAACCACAGGAGAGCTGTTAATCAGCTCAGAGGTCTGGTTAAACTAAGATATACTTGACTTTTTTCAACCTTCAAATGCATCACAAATCAATTTAGTGCCAAAATAGGTTCAACATAGTTTCTTCCACTTAACATACTTTTCAAGTTTGTAAATTCTTTGAGAGGCTGTGAATACAATAACCCTACAGGCATACCCTTTGAGAACTTCTGCATATCTATTAACGCGTCCTTCAGACAAAATCCCATGTATATCCGTCTCTTAAGTCTTTAGTGTAAATACCCTATCCAATTCCATATAATCCCCTTTAACGACCTCCAGCGGTCATTAGTGCTTCACGCCATCCAGTCTCGCTGGCCACCAGCAATGTCACCTGCATTGTCACAACTCATGGGAAAAGTTTGGGATGAATATTAAGCTCCATACCTTCTCCTACCGCCAGTGTGTAAAAACCCATAGGGACGTGATAACTCATTAACACATTAACACCACCGCTCCAGCAGCCGAGCCCTTGACCCTGTCACGTCCCATTTAACTTTGACCTGACCTTTTCACACCTAGTAACTCCGCCCACTCTCAATCTTTCTCTCTCTTCAGCAACGCCCCATTCCATTTTTATGAATTGTGACACTCATTTCTGTTGAAATATTTTTCTCTTACAGCACCTACCAGGGGATTTGAATGATCCCTTTTGACGGCAGAACAAAAGAAGTCGCCATTTCAGAAAATCCATGATGGCAGCCGCAAATGGGGATATAAGGGCCTAGGATTGCCCTTACCAATCAGTACAGTAGGGAGCCATACCAGAGGAAAGAGGCTCTTGCCATGATAGCCCTACGTCTTTAGCTATCACTTGGACCTTTGTTGTCCACCTTTAGAGTTGAGAGAGACTCACATTGCCCAGTGTCTTGGCTTACACTTAAAGCCAACGAGCCTTTCCTTACACAGACTCATACTTCAGAGGAATTCTACACTCAACACAACAACCACACTCTTCCATCCAGCAGCCTGGTGCAATCAGCAATCCAATCCCACCCCTACTAGCTCCTTTCTTTGGCAGTGAGAACTGTATTTTGCCGAGAGAACTGTATTTTCAATTTGAAACCAGTGTCTATAATCCCAGCTCCCATTCTTTAACCAAATTCTCTAACACTATTAATATATACTCAAAACCTCCCTTTTGAATTTGTTTCCCCAAATTCCCAGTCCAGTGAAACGTGACCTAGTGCAGTGACATAAATCTCTTTTGCCGTAATAGTCATATTTTCAACAAGTGATTCTAGTTGTGCTTTCTTGGTGTCAAGCTGTCGAGTAATATTTTTTGCTTAAACCATTCACAGAAGTGAATGAAGTTTTGCTTTGCGCTTGCACCTCAACAGTAAAGATCTTTGCAACATACCTAGTGTTCAGTGGCTACAACTCCAAATATTTTGCAGATTGTACCAACAGTGCTGTTGTGTCTACCTGTGTCATTCAAATGTTTTTAAACAGAAAGTTACAAAACGAACTACTAAAACAGTGATCACCGGCAGTACTATTTTGAGCGTTTTCTTAGCTGTTCTGTATACGACCAGTGTTAACTTTAGGATAATTTTAGCTAATTTAGTTATCACCCTCGTACGTGGTGTGGCACTAGTTAGTGTTTGTAACCTTGTTTAACATAGCCTAAAGAGCCACGGGGTTCAATAGTAAGCCCCTGTATTATCCCTTGCATTTTGTAAAATTGTACTTAATTTCACTGTTTCCCTTTTTCGTTGGCTCTACGCAGTCACTGATTCAATTATTCCAATGCTGAGGCACCCAAGTTGAGCCAAGTCATTGCTTTAGTCAATCAAATGTTACTTCAACCCTTGGACCCAACGAGAACGCGGCTGGCACGCGATAATACATATACTATATATATGTGTGTGTGTGTGTATGTATTTATATATATTATAATCTAGCATCTTTGTTAATTACACATACGTGAAAAATTGTTGCCTATATGTGAAATGTTATTGTAACTATGAATTTGCTTGTGGGTAAACTTTCTTCCATTAATATATGTATCATAACCATTCCCTATCTCTGAAATTCTCGGATAATATTTATATATATAAATAATAATCTACAGGTGAGCCAAACTGAATGGGTAAAGATGTGCACAAGTGTGTATGCATGTGCAGTGTTCATATATGTTTCAATTCCTACACAGTTTGGGTATTCACAGGATGACAAACATGTACGCGTGTGTGTAAAACTATACGCGTTTTTCATAACGATGATTCCAACTATAATAACAATAAAATAGCAATTCTAATAGCAGCTGGGAAAAAGGCCTTTTCTCGAAAACATTTCATGAAATAACATCGCAGCACGGAAGGCTTGGTTTTTATTACGCTTCTCTCCATTCTTCTCACTCGTTTTGTCTGCAGTTTACGGGGTGCATTTAATTAATTGCCAAATGAGGGCATGAGTGAAGCACAGTATATATATATATATATATATATATATATATATATATATATATATATATATATATATATATATATATCCCTAAAAGATATTCAAATACAAAATAAATGAAGCTAATTAACTGAAAATTGAATCACACTCTGGAGCCTGAAAATGGTTTTGCAGTTTTAACCTATAAAAATTCGAGTAGCTTTGAAGTGCTTCGATTTGTCCCTGACATACTTCTATTCTATTCGACTTTACTTTGACAGGGACATCCCTTCTTCAATTCTAATTGACTTTGCACCAGCGCGGATGCAACCGCCGTGTGTGAACAGGGTCTAAGCTGCGAGTAGATGAAAAATCTCAGTTATCAAAAAATCCCGTGAAAATATTTCCATTCACCTCAAAATTGTGATAGGAATGGATTTGAGCCTGATGGACATTAAGTGATATTGGAAACTACCGCTTCTAGTGGTTCCAGTTTTTCTACTTACAAATTCCGTGCAAATCTCACTAGTTTACGATTAGATTCTTTGAAATCAACAAGGATCCGGTCAACTCGGGTAACATCGTATTTTCTTTCGTTTCCGTGGCTTCCTGTCAGACTGTGTGATACCAGGGGTGCGGGTATGTATACACACACACATACACACACACACACACATACATCCATATATATATATATATATATATATATATATATATATATATATGTTTTTTTTTATTTTTTTTTATTGTTTATAGGCTAGAGGAATTACCATCTAGGCCTTCCAGACTACCAGAACAATTCCAACAATGTATCTTCTATATCCGAAAATTTCTCGCTCTGAGACCGGCATTAATTTCATTACGGTTCCTGTTGCCTTTTTAACTATCTTTAATCGCGATTCCAGTTCAATTAACTTTGCACTCTTTTCAAGGAACAATGAAGAACCACCACGACCTCTAGATAACTCGGAATATATTTATATTTACTCGTTGTGAGCTTTATTTAAGCACAACGTGTAAGCCCTTTACCATTTTTATCACTAGTGTATTAGTTACCGTCATAACTTCTCTTACAAGTGAATTTAACCTGATCATACATCTTATTATTACTCTTCGTTCTCCGGACTTCAAAACCCTCTTGGGGTTCTACTTGCCGCTGTTTATGATGTGTACTTCATTGTCTCTTTGATAGACATCAAACTTCACTAATTTCCGTGTCACTTGTTGCTTCGCTATCCGTACCCGATTCAGTTACTGTAGCTTCTCTCCCATTACTGTTGTCCGCCTTTTTGTTCTTCTTCCATTATCAAATCAGAGTGAGCCGTTCATCGTTCGAAAGTCACTAATCCTTCAAACAATGTTATAGTATTTCGTCCGACATAAATCTCTTCTTTGCTCGGTTTCAAAATAATTGCGTGACTAACTAACGTTGCATACCCAGTTGATATGTGACACGATAAATTTACGTTCGTCGCCATCTAGATCGATTCATCAAAAATCCTATTTCACATTTCGAACCGAAAATTTATATCCCCCATTACTTCCAATAGAGTTTGATGGATGCCGCACACGTTCTCATCCATTACGTTTTTCAGCGGTAGTTGTGCAAGGCTTTTGCTCCAGTTGTTATATGGCGTTACAGTCTGGAGTGAAACGGTATTAATGAATACAAATGTCTTCTCACCCTCAGGTACATCTCAAAGGAACTCGGCCTTAGGAGCTATTTGTTACCAGCGTTGATGATTTAGAAGTCGTCGAGTTCGATTCTTCTACTTCTGCCAAAGTTATTATTTCAAGCTTTCCATTTCTCCCGTCTGAAAGTTTTCTTCAGCTAAACTAACCTGATTTCGAACCGAATTCGCTCTTTGGGAAACTTGACCTCGCTGCCGTGATACGCATCTTGGTCTCGGGGTTTGATTAGGGGGAAAACTTCCGCAACTTCTGCGCGTCTTGCGGTCATCATTTCTGTGACCTCTTGTTCCGTGGAATGAAAGATGAGAGGAAACTCTACAATCGGTCTCAAAATGTCCAGGTCTTTGAAGATTTAAACAAACTGCATGACGTCGATATCTGCTTTTATTTCCTTATCTGTTTCCTGATCTTCGTCAGCTTTAAATTGATTCTGTGTTACCTTTCCTTCCGTGCCTTTATTGACGACCATTACCGAACTAACCTCGGCTAAATGAAGAGCGGGGATTTAGGGAGGGATTCGTTCACTACTCCATCCGGTTTCCGGGCATGATTGAAGTTATTCACGAGTATTTCCGGTAAACGCACCGACAAAAGAGCACTGTCAGTCATTTCCGCTACATTATTTGCATTGAATTTTCCGTCTGTTGCTCACCGTGACGCTTTCAATAATTAATCTCCCATTTCATTAGCTCGAACAAAAACGGCAGGAGCGTGTTTAATGTATCAGCACTATGGTTATCCGTTAAATCTTGCTGAAAAAGCCTGGTTTGGCCGAGGACAGCAGCCTTTCCTCACAAATGCCAGTTCATTCTCGTATGGTGGCTCTCCTTTGTAGCGGCCCTTGGGCCCCTACATCATTCATATACAGGGTTTCCATAAAGTCCCAATACCTTTACAAGCATATATATATATATATATATATATATATATATATATATATATATATATATATATATATATATATATATATACACACACACAGGGTGTCCATAAAGTCCCAATACCATTACAAGCATTTATTCCTGTAATGGTACTGGGACTTTATGGACACCCTGTATTATAAAATACTGTGAATGGCCAGGAAGAAAGTGAAACACAGGAGTACAAAATTACTGCATCGTAACAATAAAACAATCTCAAGTTTCCTTGAAAACCCTTAGAGTAAAAGCGGAAGATCTTGCATTCCTTTCTTTCACTCTCCTCGTAGCCATAAAAATATGCTGCATAAGTGAAGCCGTCAATCTTATAGCATACATACATACGTACACACATATATGTATATATATATATATATATATATATATATATCTATATATATATATATAAATATATATATATATATAGAATATATATATATATATATATATATACACACATTTTCTTCCAGGTAATTAATTCAATGCTTAGGTCAAGTGTGGCATACCGTGTAACGAGACACCCACATATTTGTGTGGGTATATTTGTATATGCAAATAAATATTTGTGCTTGCACACAAGTAGTATGCGGCTGAACAATATTTACGGCGGTCTCCATATTACGCATTACATAATATCACCGCAAAGGCTGGTATGTGATAAATGGATATGACGCAGCGAAACTAGTGTCAGGTAGTTAGTTATCCAGGGGAATTATTATTACAGGGAATAAAAAAGGACGCTGACAACACCACCCAGCGTTCCCATTCCTGCAGCGTAATTAAAAAGATTGTCCTACCGATAACTTTATTGTCATAAAATCAGTCAAAGTCCATTATGGCTTTTATAAATTTACGTAATTCATTTTCCTCGTTATCCACAATGGAATTGACTCAAAATCAAACGAGTGGGATCGACAGTTTATTCCACATCATTAATCATATGAAAATTTACTATTAAAACTGTCACTGTCTGTATTACAAGTGCCAGTCTTTATGGAGCCGCTGAAAACCTTTACAGTCAGACTACAACCGTTCAGTGGTACACTGATATATATTTGGCTGACACTTTCATCGAACTTTATTTTACACCTTTTCGACGCTGAACTCACTCACATGTTTCGTAAATCACATTTATTGTCGATCGTGTGTTGTGAATCATTTTACAGATACAGTCCAGTTCTTACCTTATCCCTCCATAATTTCCATTTTCCCTTTTTCAATCCATTTTTTTTTATAAAAGAAAATAGTCAATTTCTCAATGTTATGTGCAAGAACACCCCTCTCAACATGAGAAATAATTGCAGCGAAGCAGCATTCTGCTGTAGTATTCAACTTCGTGTCTCTTATTTCGTTTGTATTGACAGACCATCAACAAAATGTTATTATAAACTAAAGACATAGGAGTAGGATTTGTAAACATTTCGAGAGGAATAGACAAAAGCACCACATCTTACTATAATGGGCGCTAAGTCTGTCCGTCCGTCTGTCATTCAATCACGGCCAAATGGTTGGTCCGATGGGCATGAAACTTGGCAGGGTTATAGTGGGGACCCCTAAGATGGTTTATAATGGGGTGTTTCATCCTACACGCCTTCCCCCTATTTGCTAGTTTTACTAATTTGCACTTACACAGATCCACAAGCCTGAAAAGGTTCTCAAATTCCAGAGAGAATGGAGCTGTTCCTTCCTGTAAAGGCTTAGCTGTACACTCGTATTCCTATGTCAGTTAGCCTTAACACATTGTAGTGTGTGAATACAGTCAATGCAGAATTAAACTATACACTACCACTTCACTCTCTGCCTAAAACATACCAAGGGCGCATGATGGGGTGTGAATGACTTCAACACCATAAACGCCGAAAGAAGGACAAGACGGAAGGAAGTCAACAACCAAAATAGCCTGGCTTTATGCACGTGCAAGAAATCCTTGCAACATACAGGCATGAGTAAAAGGATTTAGATAAAATTTCAATGGCGGCAAACGCAATGATAGGTATGACAGGTCAGTGAGTCTTTCAATCAATGTTCATACTATATCCAGCCCCGTAGTGGGGAAGTGCTGTCAGTGCACCTCACGCCGTGTACTGTAGGCATAACTTAAGGTTCTTTGCAGCGTCCCTTCGGCCCCTTGCTTCAACCACTTTCATTCCTTTTATTGTACCTCCTTCCATCTTACTTTCCAACTCCCCCACCCCCTCCTCCTAATAATTGTTCCATCGTGCAACTGCTTTGAGGTTCCCTCCTGTGACACCTTCAACATTAAGCTTTTACTCTTAAATTTCTCTTTCAGCGCTGAATAACCTCATAGGTCCCATCTCTCGGCCTTTGAGCTAAATTTTATATTCCATTTTCATTTCCACACTGCATCCACTCTAAGGCACCGAGTCCAGGATCACTGTGAACAGGGCAATACCGTTTCGCATTAAACAATGGACAATAATTAAAGCAGCCAGAATTGTTCCATATAACCTGATTGTTCACTATGATAGTCCATGTCAACACTAATTAACATCTCAAGTTTCGTCCATTGCATTACAAGAGTTTCAGAAAATTCTAACTGAACTACATATCATATGCCAAGGAAGCCTCATAAATACCCATGGCACTCCAAATGACGATCACCCGTTATGAAATGGTTTATGTTAATACGAGGCGCATGAATGAATTCTACTATTTCTTGGTATTCTTAACGTTCTGTTTTCTTCGACTCTGTGGATTCATTCCCTATCTGAACACCTCACATCCCCAAAGAAAAATATATTAAGCGTATCTTCAATACGTACTACATGCCAGCCGAGAACATGATAGTATATTATTTACATAATGAACTCCTCGCTGGAGTGATGTCATGGAAAGTGCATTGTTAATAGGGTATATAAAGGAATATTTTGTTTACATTTCTTTTGTATTGGGTAAAATTCAGCCATGTACAAATTTGCGAAGACAAAGTAATTTGTGTCTGAGGACAACAATTTCTTCACACCCCTCCATGTTTGTTTTGTTTTGTAATTCGAAGCTGTGGTGCAAACGTTGGTCATTTCAAACATCCGACACTAAATGGTGCAATCAGAACTCGAATTTGTGGACAATGTTTATGAAGAAATATTTTGAACGATTTGTCAAAATGAAAATTGCACATAGGCATAATGGAGCGTTGTCGAAGAGGAAAATAAAAAAAGAAAAGATGATATCAGATGAGATATCAAAAAGGAATAAAAATGACAGACACTAGCAAGAAGTTTAGAAAAAATTTCAGGTATCTATTACAATAAAATATCACAGATAAAACTAAATCATCCCTCTCCCCACCACCCCAAAAAAGGAACAACAACCGAAGTGTGATGCTAAAAAGTAGGCAGGTTTTAAAAGGTAAAACGGATTCACCCAGAGAGATCGACAACGATTCCCAATACAGGAAATTGCATTTTTCTGTTCGACTTGAGTGCGAAAAATACACCATTTAAGAACACACCCGCTCTCACCCAATACCTCCAGCCCCTCTCTGTCTGTCTGTCTGTTCCTCTTGTTATTATTTTTAGTGAGTTGAGCTCTCCTCCTTTTATTTATGTCTTAAATTGTGGATATCAGGTTTAAGGTTTTGTTGGAAATGTTAACCAATTTGTCTAGGTTGTTTGGATTTAACTTTAGTTTACAATGTTATATTGGTTTTGATGCAACAGAAAACGAATGAGCTGCATACATTCATTATTCATCGTTCAAGGAGCCGTGGACGTTTGATTCCCAATACTGTGTAATCATCCTTCGCTATTTCATGAAAAGCACTGAAAAATCGATGGCTGAGTCTGATCTTTCATGGGCATAAAACCAACTCTTGCGACCTCTTTCTCTCTGGTCGAGTCATTTCGATAGACCCTTCAACCTGGAAGACGTCTGGTACAACATATGCCTCCTCTAACGTCTCGTAGAACAGCAATGGGGATAATAATGTGATAGTCTGAAGGCTCCGAAGTCCAGTGGCAAACAGCCTTAATATCCTTTTCCGATGACCAGCATTGATCCGGGAAGGGTATCTGATACTGTTGCATCCACATGCAAATGGCAATAAGACCGCGACACTGATAGGCAGTCCAAGAAATTTCAATACCAAGAGCGCGTTACCTTCTTTAATTCATCGGAATTTTCTTTGTGAATGAGATATAATGATAGGGAACGCATCTAGTTCCACAAAATCTTAGTTCCACAAAATCTCTTTTATTACTAAATTCATGAATTCTAAGAACTGAAAACATTCTTTTTTTAGAATAAGAATTTTATTGTATTTACCGAATTCTTCTAACATGCGGCAAAGTTCATTATTTAATGCATGTTCATAGTGCAAATTAACTCATGGGCTACGTGGATTGCCAGAACTAAAAGTCTTCCAATACAATGTTTCCGATATGGTCTCCAGAATAAAATCAAAGGTGGCTAGAAATTACATTTTTGTTGTCTGTGCGGTTTTTTAGAGTTGAGGAATAGTTACTTGTGAGTTGTAATTAGTCCTACTCATCTTGAAGTTTCAGGCTACTCCATAGACAATTATGACTTAATGAGTTTCTGTCATTTAGGACTGACTGAGCATTTCATAACAAAGGAGGTCAGTTCAGAAAAGAAGTCAATAAGTGAAATTTCATCCAAGTACTCATGGGCAGAAATTTCTACCCTCAAAGGAATTTCTGCTTAGAGCTGCCATTGTTAAAAAATACCCGGCAATGAAGTATCCCACAACCGGTACTCCAAAAATTGCAGAATTACATTCACTTCGGGAGAGCATTAATAACAAGTTCCAACAATCAAGTAATCCAGATGATGAAGATGCTTTTAGTGACGCTTCCAGAAAGTTAGAAAATATGACTAGTCATTCCAAAATGAATTAGCCGAGATACATCTTTTAATTGAATAAAGCTAAATATCTGAGGCAAATAATGATCTGGTAATGATTGATTAAACATTTTTATCATTGGATAAACAGCTGCTAAACACGGCTATCTATAAAAAACCCAGGTTTGTAAAAAGCCTGGTGTGATTATGGTTGACATAGCTTTGTGAACAGTTAAGCCTGCTGAATGTAAAGGCATCAAGTATCAACGAAAAGCTAGTTCATTGAAAGCTAGATCTAGGTTGAATTCCAGAGAGCACTGTGCATTATTCATGAATGTAAATGCAAACTGGTTGAGTATTCTGAGAATTTACAATGAAATGTGTTTGACTCTGACATCCTCTAATTACAAAAGAATTGGAGTTAGCTAGGTCTTCTGAAAAAGATGTTCTGTCAGTACTGACAAGAGTCTTCTCCAGAAATCAAATAAGTGACAAAGGAGTAGCCTTAAATAATCCTGAACTAATCTCCGCAACAGCCCATCTACCTATATCTTTAGGCATTTTCTAAGAACTTCTGTACCTGAGAATCAAGCAAATCACCATTGGAGAGAACATGCTAAGTGATAAATCAAATCAGCTGGGCAGGATATAGCTTACTTGATGGCCACACAAAGCTGGCGAGATGGTATATATGTAAATTTCCAAGTAAAGCATCAATAAATGCCAACACAATTTGCTTCTATCGCAAAAGATTTTTTTGATCACCCTTCACAACTTGCCCTTTACAGCATACCTAATCAAAACCCTCCATATGGGCTCTGTCGATTCTCTCCTAATTTTTTCTAGATCCATATATGTCCCACGCGACATTTTCTCTTAAAAAATTTTCACAGAATTTCTTTATGACAATGACTTGATCTGCATACCCTCTTTCTGGTCAACCAAACCCATGCTGTTCTTTTCCTATCAGTCCATCGGTCATATGTCTTACCATACAATTTCCTGGTATACTGAGTAAACCTTCTGCTGTTAATGCTCAGTCACCTCTATTACTTTAACCTTTTGACATCTGGCCAATTGTTTCTCTCACTTCGGAACCTCGCCCTAATCAAAACACCTTAGAACCTTAGTCAGCCTTTCAGTCACACTCCCACCCTCTCCACTCTTGTATCATTCAGGTCTGCCGCTTCCTTGTCCTCCTCCTCCCTCATCCAACAAGTCATTACATACTCATTCCATCGATCAAAGACAGCATTCACTTCGGGTAGTACTTCACATTTTGCATCTTTTATCCTTAGATCTGCTGTGACTTATTCTGTAATTGACTGCGGTAGTACTTCACATTTTGCATCCTTTATCCTTAGATATGATGTGACTTATTCCTATCTCAGCATTGACTGCTTTTCAGAACAAGCAGATAATGTTCCTAAAATTCTTAAACATCTTCTGACCTCTAACTTCACTGGCATCCTTTTTATTGCCTTTCATGTCTTTCTTTAATAGCCTATACGTCCTTCATATAAATCTCCTTTTTCTCTAATGTAACTGCACCTTCAATAATTGCCTTTTCTTCACTAAACCTTTTGTTTTCATTAATTTTTCTCACCCTACACATACACACACAACCACACCACACACACATATATATTATATATATATATATATATATATATATATATATACATACATATATATACACTGTATAAATGTATATATAATGTATGCATATGCATATATATTTACATATAATATCTATATATATATATATATATATATATATATTATATATATATATATACATATACATATGATGCCAAAGAGTATTTTAATGCCTTCACAATTTTACAGGAAATAAATGAAGAGTTGGAAAATAAGGAGAGGGGCGAAAACCCCGGCGGAGCAGCACAATCGAACAGCGCCCGGCTGTGTTTATTTTTCCTATTTCTTACGTCAAGGAGAAAAAGACAACAAGTTTTCTAAGAAGGAAAACTTTTCTTTAACATTTTCCTAAAAACCTTATTTCTGGACTGTGTATTTCGTGATGTGGAAATGCCGCAAAATAAAAGCAAAAAATAGAAAATCTTTTTCCCGGCGGGAAAAGAATTTCCCGCCTTCTAAACTGAAATGCTGCCAAATGTGGAAACCTGCTTTTTGTGTTTTGAGGAAGTGGATGAGGAGGAGGAGAAGTCAGAGGAGCTGGATGAAATATCCAGGAGATGAAAGTGGACTCGGATGTTACAGTATAAAAACGAAATGACCTTGTAATTGCGGAGCGAATGCTACCAATTAGTACAAAGATGAAGAAGATGAGAGCGAGGGCAATACAAGCTGGCGAAATTCCAGGTAGTAAGAAAAGAAAAAGAAAACGAAAAGATGACGCGAAGACGAGAAAAAACGAAAAACAAGGATTCAAGTATACAACCGGGTGGCCACTTTAGTTTTGTGGATTTATAATGACGTCTGTCATTTCTAATGATACCATTTTATACAAATTAAATGAAGTCTGAAGACCAATTAAGTTTCTTAGAGACTTTCTGTACAACTAAACTCAAACTTTGTCTATGAACAAAGGGTTTTAATTCTAATTTACATTTTTCTACCTAAGATGTAAATTGAAAAGTTTTAGGTTATATTATATGACGTCTGGTCTACACAAATTGGTTTGTGTACGTCTCTGTTATTCTTGATTTAAATTACACGAAGATGAACATTATATCTTCCTCTTCGTAAACATTTAATGCATATAACGAAGAGCAGCATCACGGCATCTCCCGAGAGGACTTAATATCCTCTCCTGACTTCTAAAAATGGTATATAATGCCTATGTCATGTCTTCGTGTGTTTTTGTGTGTCGATCAGTCTCTGCAAGATATATAATATCAAACAATTACATCAAAATCAGGGTGTGACGATTAAGACGACACCTGAAGATTTAAAAAATAATCTGCATTATTGAACTGAGAGAAATTTGATGTGGTGGTTGCTCAGGTGACTGGTGCAAACGGCACTTTTTGGATAGCTGATAAGTGCTCGTGTGGATGAAATATAACTCAAACCGCTCAAAATTACATAACTAGAGTGAAGATGGGTCTTTTTTTATTTCCAGTGAAATGTGCGAGACCTCGCAGGTAAATGCACGCATGAGTCAAGTTGAATTTTAATCCTACGTAATTAAAGCAGTGAACGCATTTCTGTCCGTGACACGGGGTAAGGATAGGAAAGAAGAATGCTTTCTATTTTATCCCTGTTTATTTTCTTGGCAACCATTCAAAATTCAGAACAAATCAGGAGGAAGTTGAGCGTTCATTGCGAAGCAATTATATTTACATCTCCATTGAAGGTATTCACATATACTAACATCCAATATACAACTAGTGGGAAAGGCCTTTCTCTTGGCAGCAATAAGTGCCAGAATGGTAAATATGTTCTCACTATTTACTATAGTTTCCATAGAATTTCACGTTCCATTCCCTCTTCCGGACTGCCAATAAATTGCAAGTATTCTAGTATCATTAAATACCATCTATCTGCCACATTATCTTTTTTAAAATCGGGTCTGTTTGAGCACCAGACGGCAAAGAACTGTAAAGGAATGGTTATTTGCAAAATCTAATTACGAGACAATGCCACTGCGATGGAATCTTCCTTTGGCTATCAAAGCTCTTTGTCGATTCGAAATCTTTGCCTCGACTGACGCGCAATGTAAGTTCGGGCGGACTTGTTCGCCTGCTAGATCATCAGACGGAAACAGTATTCAGCCTCTTGCTTCTGTGATGGCCAAACTTCGTTACTTCAAGAGAACTTTTTGTTTCGGAGAATAGTTGGGGGTCACCGATTCCTGATTGTGTTATTTGGGAAACCGGCCTTGTTTGCCCACACGATAAAGAGAGACTTGGAGTTTGGTGACAGGGAAAAGGTGGAGCGGACCTCCTGGTGGAATGGGCGGAAGGCGGAGCGTAGAAACCTATATGCAGATAATGATTTCGGCCTCCTGTCTTTTATGAAGTGGGTGTGACGGGAATTGTTTGGTGGGTCCTGCATGGGACCTTGGGGGAGACTCAAAAGAGACCGGCAAGTTGAGCGTTTGAGTTGATAATGGGATTTGACCCAACATTGTCCTTTAAAGGGCACTAAGGTCTTTTTAGAGAACGCAGAGTACCAATGTGCATTGATAATACTAATATAGTACAATTTCAATATATTTTATCCTCTCAGAATTAATTGTTCGTTTCCAGTAAGTATCGTAATCTGATTTTATATCTGGAGAGAACGGATAAACCAAATTTCTACTTAGTTAAAATGGGGAAAAATGATAAAGTTTAGGTAATTGTGAATAGTCTGCACGTGATTCTATATTCAAATATATCTGATAAAAAGAAGAAAAAAAAACTGAACCCTTGTGTTCTCTCCAGATGAGGAAATCATACATATGCCATTCATGTTATTAAGTTTTGTATTTTTTCAGTGCATGAAAACTAAAGCTAGTCAAACTTTCTCGTATTAACTGATTGGCTTATTGGGTTTTTAAATTTTTTCAGTACTTGAAATCTAAAGATAATCAAACTCTCTCGAATTAACTTACTGGCGTCGCTTTAAGTATGGTAATCAAACCAAGATATTGTCTTATGTAATTAATTCATCTTACATAAAGGAAATCCCTCATGGAAACTACATCACAAAAAGATAATTCCATTATGATTTCATATATATTAGGCCGGTGTAATGGTGTAATTCCCCCTTTTATTACTTTCTAATATTTGTCAATAATGAAAATGATTAATTGCCACATCACAATTGCTACTTTTGGCCATGTTGCATCTTCAAGATTAACTAGCATTCTTTCCAAGGTTTGAAGCATCCCACCGAAGTCTAGACTGTCTTTAATGATGAAACAATGATATATCTCCACAGGAAAAACTAGAAGGAGATCTACAAACAGATGCTTGACATGATAACTATCCAATCATTGCTCGATACCGTTTTTTCCCCTGAAGCTGACATCAAAAGACTCTCTCTGATATAGGAATGCCTCCACCTGCCATTCTTAAAACTAGCAAACATAATTTATACAGAAATTATGTATAAAAAAAATCGTAAAGTTACTAAGTTTACGGGCATAACCACCCTCGTTTCACGGGCAGAACCAGCTCCGTTACAGCGAATCCCTTCCCACCCCCTTCAGAGGGAGGGAGGGAGGGGGTGGGGGAAGGCAGGTAGGATAAACCCCATTATAAACCATCTTAGGGGTCCCCACTATAACCCTGCCAAATTTCATGCCCATCGGACCAGCCGTTTGGCCGTGATTGAATGACAACGGACGGACAGACATTGCGCCCATTATAGTAAGATAATTGGGATGGATCCGCAAATATTGAGCGAGAGAACTCATCTCCGAAAGCTATCCGAAAAAGGGCGATTATTGAGCTTGGGATCAGGATCAGACGACAAAATTGTATGTTATTGGAGGGTGCTTTTTATGGCTCCGAACGTTCACAACACGACGAGACCCTGAGTGATTGGAAGTGATTTCTCCATCTACACTTACTTATTCAAGTTTCTCATTCCTTACTTGCGGTGTTATTTTTAGGAAACTTAAAACTATCCACCTTTTCCCATGGAAAGATATAATTGTTCATTAGATATCCAATTTTATAACACAGAAGGTTTTGGTTTTCGGCTTTCAACTTTTGTCAATATAGCAATTCAACGACATAACCAAGTATTTTTAAATAATAATCAAATTAATGTTTTCTACACAATATGCGGCTATAATAATAATAATAATAATAAATAATAATAATAATACATAATTATACTAATAAACTTTACGACATATGTTCAGTGTCTGTATAAATAGTTAACTCCTAAAGTATAAGGCTGACACACAAATAGAATGTGGGAATCATCACAGGATGACGGTCATCATGAGAGTAATTTTTTAGACTGATTATGATTCATGTCATTGGCCGGGAGCCAAAAATGAATAATAATAATAATAATAATAATAATAATAATAATAATAAAAATAATAATAATAATAATAATAAACGGACACCAGATTTGAAGAGAAAGAAAGGGAGAAAATGGATAAGTATCAAGACATGAAAATAGAAATAAGAAGGATATGGGATATGCCAGTGGAAATGGTATCCATAATCATAGGAACACTAGGCATGATCCCAAGATCCCTAAAAAGGAATCTGGAAAAACTAGAGGCTGAAGTAGCTCCAGGACTCATGCAGAAGAGTGTGATCCTAGAAACGGCGCACATAGTAAGAAAAGTGATGCAGGATGCAACCCGGAACCCCACACTATAAATACCACCCAGTCGAATTGGAGGACTGTGATAGATAAAAAAAAAATAATAATAATAACAAAACGGTAATGAAAGGTGACCAAAGTAGCATGATTTTCGTGGATGCTTTGCTGTTCTTCTTAAGTATCAGTCCTAAATGCAACAATAATATTTGGATGAGATCGTCGTTAGAGTGAAAGGCTTCTTGCTCTATCAAACCTGATCTGGCTTCCTTGAGTTGCTTCAGAGCCAAAAGTGCACCTCTTCCAAGTTTTATCATTCAGATTGAACAAATCTGTTGACAACAGCGCGAATCCATAATAAGTGTTCTGTTTTGTGTTCTTGCTGATTTTTTCATGTGTCCAGTTATACGTTTAACACCATGAAAAAAAGGGAAGGGCCAGGTACATGTTAACATTTTGTTTTTCAAATAGGTTCCCAGCCCCTTGCTAATTGATTTCCAATTAATTTTTCCAGTTATGAGAGAGAGAGAGAGAGAGAGAGAGAGAGAGAGAGAGAGAGAGAGAGAGAGAGAGAGAGACTAAAGATCGTCCTTTCATATTTTCATGTCTGTCAACATGTCTTTTCTTTGTTGTCTGATACACGAATGAGACGTTATCCATCATGTTTGTTGACAGGTGCTGAATCAGAAAGGGCGTTGAAGACTTTATTACATCACTGTATCAGTGTTTAACTGCATCAGGTACAGTGTTATATTCGAAACCAACTGAAAATACAATTATGATTACAGTTTTGTGATGCTACAGGTTAAAAGCTGTCCACTGGACCTGAAAACAAATGAGTGATATTGACCATTTCACAGCATTCATGACTGAACCCCTAAATAAACGTTGTGCTGTTGCTTTTGTAGGAAACAAAATTTTTTTATAAAGGCATATCATATCACATGCAAAATGTGGAATGTCATTATTATTATTATTATTTATATTATTATTATTATTATTATTATTATTATTATTGAAAAAGAAACCCACAAAATCACTTTGCAACTTGTTTACTTCTAAGTATTTACATTTAGTTTAAATGTAAATACTTAGAAGTAAACAAGTTACAAAGTGATTTTGTGGGTTTCTTTTTCAATCTTCAGAAGAAAACTGAAAGAAGTTTTTGTTTGGTTCATTATTATTATTATTATTGTATTGTTTAACCAAACCACTGAATCTCAATTCTTAATCCCAAAAGGCTGGCAGGAGGGGTTTGATCGCAGAAATCCGAGATTCCAGTGGGCCTCCAAATCTCATGTGAGGCGAAACACGTTCAGTCTTGACTTACTGCTTATGAACTTTGAGACAATTTTCCTTTATCGCTACCATTAATATCAAATTCAATTGGCGGTCCGAAAATGCCGTATTTAACTTAATGCTATCGCGGAAAATTTTATAATGCTAATTTGGGTTACTTTTTTTTCTCTTACAGATGACGTCATTGCTATCATTGGAATCTCTGGGCATGAAATTTGCAGGATGCTATGATGTCTTTTTTTAAAATAGATTACAACAATAAAATCTAAATAATCGGTTAAGCGAGAATCCTGAATATTCTGACGAACTTTATTGAATTCAAGGCTTTGATTCCAAAACTTAATAATGATGCTTGGATGAAATCTGAACAATCACATAAGATATGTTTAATGGTAAATTATAAGACATTCTGCATTATGGGATAGGATCATCTGGGTTACGTGTACTTGTGAGTCACACAAGTGTGTCCCTATAGAAGATAATAGGAAAACAATAATAAACAATATAAAATGAATATATAAATAAATAAAGGTAAAAATATAATTTGTACAATACAAAATCAATAAATTGCGAATAAAAACAGTGAATGAATAATATAAAAAATAAATAAATTACATAAGAAAAAAAGAAATTATCAAAATATTAATAAAACAACAAAATGAAAACAGACTTAAAATAAATAGTAAAAGAGGTACTGAGTAAAATAAATTAACTAACATTGTAGATAAAAAAAAACAAATAAATACATAAATAGATAAAAGTAAATTATTAGCATTCAGACATAAAATAACGGAGTATATAAAACAATAAATTTAAATGAATAAGTAAAATATTATAATTAAATAAAATGAAATAAAATTACAGAAAATAAAATAACAGTGAAAGAAACTAGAATAACTGGATAGAGAAATAAGATAAATAAATATGTACATAAAAGAATGAATAAATAAATAAGTAAAATGAAAAGGTTATTAATAAAATAATAGATCAATGGAATAGATTAAATCAGTAAAAATGAAATATATTAATGTTATAAAATAAAAAAAAATAGATGAGTGGTTTAACAATAAATTTGTTAAACATGTTAGCACATAAAATAAATAAAACTTAAATAAAATTAAGTAAATAAACAAATTAACTATATATGCATAACATTACCAAAGAAAATTTACAGAAAAAGTTAGTGAATAGATGAACAAAATAAATTGAATACGGATATGAAATAACGTAGACGAAGAAAAGACAAAAGCAAAATTACATAGAAAGAAAAATATTCTAAAAATTATTGAACAAAAAATGAACAACGACTTATATGAAATAAATGAAGAAGAATATATAAAATAAATTCCTTACGTAAAATAGAACATTACAAACAAATAAATATGCAAATGAATAGATAAACGAATAAATAAAGAAATAGAATGGATATGGAAACAAAAATAGAAAATAATTAGATATAAATAGGAATAATATAAATAAGGAAATGAATGCATAAATAAATGAATGAATAAGTCAAATGTATCACATAAAGTAAATAAACAAAATATAAACACTGAAATTTATTACATGAATAACAAATTACATAAAAAAAGAAGTAAATGAAAGTAATGAATGAATAGTGTATTAAATAAATACAGATACGATATAATAATCACGCAAATTATTTAAAAACACAATAAACTAAAGAAATAAATAATGAAGAGAACAAGTACAATACTGTACACGAAATAAATAGATAAATTAGTTAATAAATCAGTTAATCAAATAATCAATCAATAAGTAAATTAATTAATGATATCAGAATTAAAATATTTGAAAAAATAAACAAAATTAAACTATATAACTAAAACAATAAAAAAGAATAAATACATAAAATGTATGGAATGAAAATAAATAAAAAGACCGAATAAATTAATAAAGAAAAAATAAAATAAAGTAATGAACTGAAATAAATGGATAAAACAATAACAACAGAAAAATAACAAAATAAAATAAGATGAGAAAATAAGTATTACGATAAAATCAACTAAAAAAATAAATCAATGAGGAAAAATAAAACAAAAATATATGGTAAACAAAAGTTAGATTATTATAAAGTCAAATACACTAAGATAAAATATATGAGAATAAAACAAACAGATAAATACGTGGTTCAATACTGTAAGTAAATTTATTCATAAAAATAAGGAATAAAACAAGTAAATATATAAAATAAATCAAATCTACATAAAATGAAGGAAAATAAATGCATTAAGTATACTAGAGGGGCATTAAGGAAGTAAATTTATCAACGAAAACTTAAATGAAGAGATGAATGAAATAAATGATATGCTGTCGACGACTATATATATCTTTACGATTCCATCAGTGAAGAAAGACTAAAACAAACAAAGCGATAAACAGGAAAAAAGCAAACTAAAACAAGCTAAATAAGTTAGGTAGATTGAAAGGGTTCTTACTGAAAACAAAAGAAAAAAAAAGATATAGAAAGAAACGAAAGAACGACCAACTGCAAAGCATGAATAACGACAATAATACAACGACTAAATATCCCTTTCTGTTTTGTAGCCGCCTCCTTACGCGATTGTTGAGTTTGCTCATGTTTTGCCTTAGAAGTTGGAGCAGCAGCGTTTTAGCCTCAGCGAACTGACTTGATTTGTTTACCTTTATCTCACAGAAGACAAAGGGGCAGAGGGGACCACCACGTTCAGTCACTCGCAGCCTCCGGGGATGCTGAATAGCAAAGAGTCTCATCTTCATTTGGCCTTTGTCTGGCAATAAGAACTCAGGAAATTGTCGAGGTTTATCTCACGACAGTTGCAGAGCTTTGCCAGACAGACTGCACAACGCAAGGAGGTAGTCTGTGTATCATTGTTGCCAAAAATATTTTAGAAATATGATATAATTATGCTGTATTTAGATTCTAAAGCATTAGATTTATTGTGAATTCTTGATACAACCAAACTGCACATTGTAGACAGTTGGAATTTATATATATATATATATATATATATATATATATATATATATATATATATATATATATATATATATATATATATATATATATATTCGCTTTTATTCTATTTCATTCAATTTCGCGATGTAAAGAAAGAATGATTAACGACAATAGTTGAAGGGAAAGTATATCCCATTACTGAGATCATTATTATAGAAATTAATGGAAGATAAACATGTTGACAGAATACTTCTATCGTAAAAGATAAAATCACATTTAAAAGTTTCAACAGCAATACATATAATTACTCATCTTTTAGCTAACCTCAAAATAAGTCTCACTAAATGTTTTTTTTTTTTTCTTTCTTTTTTTTTTTTTTTTTCCCGAATTATCGTGTTGGTGGATTTAGCTATGTGAAGGAAATGGGAAAATTCCCAAGAAAAGCGTCTGAGCAGTTAATGATGTTGACGGGAGAGGCAGCTGATTTTTACGGATGAAAAAACTTACCGATATTGAGTACAGACGTTGGAGAGAAAGTTGAAATACGTTATAAAAAGAAAAATATCACGCAAGGAAAGCAGCAGTTTCATTGTGAGTTTTTAACACAAAAGAATATCTAAGAAGGGGAGCTTGATTGTATAAAGGGATTGTTGAGCCAGTCGGTGTTATACATATATACATTTACAATGAAGGTGCTGCGAAATATTTATGCTATGAATACTATAGTTGTGAGCGCTCAGATGTAGTTTATACATGTAGAAGGGGAAAGTTTGGTAAAATTTAGTTTTAGGGGAGGTAAACCGTTCAATTAATGATGGGAATAAGTATAGCATCTCTATCTTCATACCATGAGTAATTTTGTCTAATGAGAACTGTCTACAGGTACATGAAACAGCTATGATTTTTCTTTTGAAAAGTTTCCTCTAGATTAAGCAAGTCGAATATGAAAAAGGTTGTGACTCCTGTGAAACGATCAAAATCCGTGTTTCGCTGGATCGTCTTACTTAAAGGTACACACTTATTTACATTCATGTTCCTAAACACAAATACTCACACAATCTTTAAGACTTCCACTTTTAGACCACCTTAGTTAATGTGTACTTCAAGGTATGATTTAAAGCCCTTTCCTGCCTCAGCCTTTCAGATACTATGTAATAACAAAGGATTTCAATATTTCATGATGAGCACTGGAGTAGCGTTGTAGTCCTTCGTCTGTGTCTCGTTTCAAGTTCGGTTACCAGTGCTAACCAGATAAACGAAGGCATATCTTTAAAAATCAAAATTGATCTCAGTTGGGGGGTATTGATGTGTAATACGCTGCGCTTTGTTACATAAAAGTAATTGAGGTTTCATAGTTACTGTATAAGCAAGACACCTCATGCACTCTTGTTCTGTTGTAAAGTAAAAGCAATTTCGTATGCTGTTGTACAGAAAGATACCACTTGAACTATACTACTCGAAGAATAGAAACCTGGATGAAACCATTTGCTGACAAACTGCGACTTCTTCACCAAAGTAACACCTTTCATAAAAAGGCAGGACACTGGCCTAGGCCTGTACCAAATTGTTTTTATATCATGAAAATAGCGTTGGAGGGTCTAACAATGAAATTAATTAGGCCTATACATAGTTTATTCATATTCTGGTCCGAGCAGCTGAGATCCTCCCCAGGTGAAATCCAGCGGCTAACTGTCATAAAATTGTTGGTTACCCGTTAGTCCACACGTGCGACCACCTGTTAGTCAGTCGAAAGAACTTTAGGTAACTGCGTCAGTTCATCAGTTCTGGTGAGTGGACTGAGTCTCCCCACAAATTGTCGTCCACACGACACACGTACGTTTAAACGTCAGTTTCGATGAACTGACAGGGAGACTGACAAGTAAACCTGTGCGTGAATAGCCAGCATTTTTAAAGAGGGAAACGAGGAGAGTGGTAGTGACTGCAAAGGGAGAAGCCAGGAGAGAATAGTATAAAATGATGGGAGCACCAGAAGGAGAAAAGATAACCTACAGAAATGCAGAAGCTCTTGAGAGAAAAAGACAGGCAGGTTTACCTGTCAGTCTCTCTGTCAGTTCGTCGAAACTGACGTTAAAACGTACGTGTGGACGGCAGTTTGTAGGCGCAGTCAGTCCATTCGCCAGAACTGATCAGCCTAAATTTCTTTTGACCGACTGACAGGTGATCGTACATGTGGAAGGGTTACCAACGATTTTATGACAGCTCGCCCCTGGACTTTGCATGGGAAAGGATCTCAGCTGCTCGGACCGGAATGTGAATAAACTATGTATAGGCCTAGTTCATTTTATTGTTAGACCATGCGATGCTATTTGTAGGCCATTGTGAGTCCAAATCTTATGATAACAAATAAAAGTATAAATATTTCCATGTAATACACAATTTGATATAGGCCTGGATCAGTGTCCTGCCTTTTTATGAAAGATGTTCCTAGTGAAAGTAGGCTTCACGGTCTATTTCATAAAAAACTGAACCAACCCCCAGGTATAATTTAACCTAATTCATTCTCTGTTACGCCTTTTTGCTTCTTTCCTATTGTGAAGTGAATTGCTACAGCACCCAGCGAAGTGTCCATCGCTGCCATGTGGTTGTTGCCACGACGAAGACTAGGCAAGAAATGAGGGCGTTGACCTCGAGTTGACTGTCCGACTGACAGCTCTACTCTTTACATGTGGACCCTCATCCGTCGAACGGTGATTTGCTGATCGGATAACCGATAGTTCCTTGCGTGTAGACAGACCTATTTCAGAGAATATCTGATTTAAATGGCTGAGAATGCCACTTGTGATAACAAACAGATAAGGCCCACAAGGGTGGGTCTCGTGCCACATGATGGTAATTTTCAAACTTGAGCATCAAAGCACTTAGTGTCACTTAATGTAATTATAGAACATCAAAGCACTCAAGTGTCACTTAATGTAAGTATATATACTTAAGTGTCATTTAATGTAATTATATAAGTTAAACTTGACTCTTGTGATACTTTTCCATTATCAATGACCTTTATCGGTCCTTAATTTGGAATACAAGTTAAATATAGTTTTAGCCAACATAAGATTTGACGAAAATCTAATCACATTTGACCTAATTTGGATCCTTTTGTCGTTTCTCATAAAACCGAGATATTTTGTAACGTGCTTTTTAGGTAAAGTGACATAACGAAAGATGGCGGAACGTTTAATAGCATAAATCAGTCCAGTTCTTTTACATTAAAACTGACCTATCAAAATTTAATTTTGAAATGTCAAGCACCATAGCCTGTTTACGAATCAGCATATTTCCTTGTTCGTTTCTTTGTATTTTGTAATTTATTATATACCTATTTGTTCTTTTCTTCTCTTTCTATTCCATTTTTCACATAGCTGTGCTTGAAGGTTAAAGACCTTTTGATATTTGCATTTTTAATTAATTTAATTATGAAACTGATAAATATTATTGATGATGATGATAGTTGTAATAAGGAAATTCACGTCCCAATTATTAAACGATTCTGTCTTGCCTTGAACATTTACCAAATAAAACATCTCTCTTAACGAGGGCTGCATATTTATCTTCACTCCCCAAATCATAATTAATAATTGGTTATAAAGAATAATATCAACTAAAAACGTGAACTTTTGACCTAATCAAGGAATTTCATAAGCATCCTCGTAAATATATTGAAAAGAAAATATTTATGCATTTCTAACTGAAAGTAAAGGCAAAAATGAAATGTTCTTTGTTATCTTTAAAATACAGATGACAAATATAAATGGAAAAGTTTTACTGGGCGAGATTTTCAAGCTACGGTTTTAGAACTGGGTATATGTTAAGGAGTTAGGTTTTCACTCTTTTATTCTACAAATGAAATGTTTTCAAAGAGGTCGATTTAGAAACTGTAATCCAAAAACTCAAGTAATTTTTAATGAACTAAATTTTCAAGCTTTTATCTTAAAGTTGAAAGTGTTTGAGTGTTATCAAACTTTCACTTTAGAATTTAATAAGCTTTTTTATAACTCGGAGATTAGAAAGCTAGATTTGCAAGCTTTGAACCAAACATTGTAATAATTTTAATGAGGTAGATTTTTAAGTTTGTATTTTAAAACTAAAAAGGTTTTACTGACCTTCAATTTAAAGTTATTTTAAAACTGGAAAAGTTTCAATTAGGTAAATTTATATCTTAAAGATTAGACATTCTAAATAAGTTAGATTTTCTGGATTTGGTTTTAGCATTAAAACGTTTTGCGAAGCACAATTTCTTGAGTCTAATTCGAAATGGTTCAAGTTTTACTGAGCTAGTTTTTCAAGCTTGTGTTTTAGAATTTAAGATGCCTTAATGAGCTA
>NC_087215.1:35477237-35492237 GCF_015104395.2 Macrobrachium nipponense
AGCAAAATTAAAATGCAATTTTTTACGGATTCCGTTAAAAAATATGGTATTATTATGATGAGAATCTTCTTATTTAAGAGCTCTTCATGCTTATCATTTGAGACTGGAATCGATAATTAAGGTGGGATTATAGATTTATTTTATTAATTCAGTGTCAGTCAACTGATCTCGTGATGACACTTGGGAAAGTTTTGAAATAAGTATTGACAATATTACCATACACAAAGCTTGTCGAATGGACAATAGATATGAGGCGTTCATCGGCATTAGGTGACCGATTTAATAATGCAGAATTGTTGGATACCAACTGTTTTCTTGACAATGTTCTTTGTTTTACCCTCACTCCCCCGTTGATGACCATATTTGTTTTGACGCCAGTTTACACAACCCTCACTTCACTTACATGAAATCGTACAGAATGAAGGAAGGTATTATACTTTACCAAGAAACGCATTAAAAATCTAATGATAAGGTTACTTATCTAAAATCTAATGATAATGTTACTTGTGTTGATATTTTTTCAAAAACAAGTCGTAAAAAGATATATGCAGCAGTGCTGAAATGCATAGTATTTATCTGTGTCAAAATGCGTTATGGTACTCGATATTTACAACTTTTGGTAAATAGCTGAGGATTATGTTTTTTCCCATCTTTCCTCGATCGTACTGGACCAAGATATTACAATGATCTATTCTACGGAATCGAAGACGGGAGGAAAGTATATGATATTTTGAAAATGCTAGTAAGTTATGCTTTTTTCTTTTGTCAGTCATCTATGTTTTATATTCTTTCAAATCCTTTATCTATATCGAAAACAAGAGTAAGGATAAAGATGGCTAAAAAATGATTTACCTCTGGTATAGTCTATTTCAATTGAAACAGAAAAAATATTTTTTTTATACGCTTGATAATTAATTTACCTGTCAATTTAGCGCTCACTTTACCAGAAGTTAACCCTAGCTTAATATATACATTCATGTATGCCTTTGATAACTTATCTTCGTTGAACTGTCTAGTAAATCCTTGCACAGTTCAGATCTGATTAAAGAAACGATATCAATTTAGCGGAGCGTCGACCACTGTTGTTTGTTATTTTGGTCTCTTTACTTCGAGCACTGCCAGGCCAAGCTTTTATCTACAACCAGACACTGTATTCGCTGCTCGGGTCAACAGAAGCTCAGTATTTTGCTTTTTAAACAAACTAGCCTAAATGGCTTCTGTGCTCTCCCTGGATCGAAGTCAGGCCTCTGGTTCAACGATGCTGGTGTCACTCATCCACGAAGAAATCAATAGCAAACGTTCTACCAACACCAAAAAGGTGTCATGTCGTAAAATAAAATATCTTGAAAAGAAATAATAATTTGAAAAGAGAATGCGGCGTCTAAAGTGAGAGACGTCATTAAATTTTGGAAAATAATAATAATCCCCTGCCAGAAAGGCAGACGTTTAGTCAACTGTAGGAGAGCCTTCGGTGTAGGAACGAATGAAGCAAACGGAAAATGACAGATGGCCACGGCGCCAGGAGGCCTGACATTAATAACAAGTCAGACGAAGTCCGGGAATTGTTATTGAGTCTGCAATTGCAGTTTGTTTATTCAAAAGCAAAGGCCAAGGCACAGACTGCTTTATCCTTCACTCGGTGGATCTGCATTCTAATATGACTCCCATTCTGGATCCGTTGTCGTCGTGAGACTCCTTTGCTGGAGTTCCAGGTCTCTGTTTACCTTCCGGAATAACATGGGCGAAGGAAAAGTTGTTCATTCTCTCTCTCTCTCTCTCTCTCTCTCTCTCTCTCTCTCTCTAAGTCTGGTTCTTTGTCCATAAATATTCAGGTATTATATATCGATGAAATAAATGCAGATCCACACAGACCCCAGAAAATTTAACATCCCAAAAGATAATAAGGTTTGATGAACTTATTACGTCATATGGTCATTGGCTGTCAGTTTATGCATTGCTGTCATTACTTTCTTGTACCAATCAATTTGTTGAAACAACGGTAAGAACTTCTTGGCTGTTATCTTAACATCACCACTGAGCATTTCTTAAATTCCAAACAGAAAGATTCTAATTTTCATAAAAGTAATATTGTTACAATGATTATTGCCGCTAATTTTATCAGCCAAATTACAAGGAAAAAAATCATAATTCATATAGTTTATAGATGGTATAAATATACAAATTACTCATTCGTTCCCACCACTCCGAATCCCTTAAGCTTGAATCCATTCTGGAGGTTTTGAAACTTCTATCTACAAAAGACTTCATCACGACTCACGAGCATATTTTGGTGCTTGATTTTGATGTGCAATTATGTATAATCATGCGAGCGCCTTCAGTCTGAAAAACGTCTTCAGTTGGTAGGAAGGGGGTCCCTACCATTATGAGGTATTGCGAGTTCTTTTCCTTCCTTTTCCAAGGGTAATTAGAAGTAACCTTCTCCTAGCCACTGCAGGAAATTATCATCCTCTTTGTTCCCCCTTCTTCTGACTACGATTTCGTCTTTTCACTTCTCTCTCGTTACTCAGTATTCTAAGCCCTTTTGTAACTTGTTTGTCAGCCAATCCGTGTGGATGAAAGGTCACAAGTTTCATTTTCCAGTAAAAGACCATACATAAGATATAATCTAGCAATGGCGAAGAGATCAACAACGAGAACTACTTTGAACCTTATCTGACGACAGTCCGTTGCTGTTTTAGTTACATATAAATGTTGTGATTATCTCTTCACTTTCCTAAGATACGGGCACGTGTGGATACCCAGGGGTGAAGGTTGTAATGGATCTCTCCCCTTGGTAATTTGGCTACAGGTCGCATTAGATGGTATTGTTCGTATAAAATGATAAATTATACGTGACCTGACGAACAAGGTATTCCAAAAATCACTTGAAATTAACAGAAAAACCATCGGAGGCAACTTCATTACTTTCAGTGAACTAACTGAACACAAGACTATTAGTATATCAGGATTTCAAAGTCAACGGACTATATCAGAGTTGAGAGTTCTCTGACATTAACCTCTTTCTTAAGGGATCGGATTGTTTGTATACAATTCTAAAACAACTCTAACAAAAAACTTCTCAAGACGAGCAAAGCAAATAAAAAAAATTCAAGGAGTCTACATATAAATGGCTTAGCTTACAAATCGGAACAATATAACTTATCCTTGTTTGGTTATTCTGCAAATTATCTAGAGAAAGCATTGCAGGTTCTTACGATGAAGGCTTTTCCATTTGTATCAAGATGGGTCATTTGTGTTCCAGCGTTTAATCTTGGATTCAGTATAATCCTTTATCAGAAACGGAAGGAAAAGGAGGGAGGTGTAAGAAGTGGCATCCACAAGAGTCCGCATAACAAGATAAGTAACGACTTTTAAATTGATTCCGAAGACCGATCCAAGGGTTCCATCTGTAATGGAAGAGAAGAGGTGATTTTCATTCAAGCAAGGATGGGACCGCAAGATTCTGACAAGACTCGCCCACAGAGGGGCCAAAAATTATGCTAAGTCAAGACAAAGGCGAAGAAAGCTTCGACCCCTCAAGGGAGAGAAAACTTTGTGGCTTTTTCAACGAGTTTCGATCTAGGAAGGGGAGATAAGTTTATATTTCAACCTTCAAGAACATGCAAAATTCTTTGGAGACACGGATGTAGCTGGGTAATTCACAAGTATACTTTTTATTTATTTATTTATTTATTTACGGTGCTTGCATGGCCTTATCCAACAATTCAAAGTCGTATGATGATCTTTTACCGATCAATAGAGAGCCAATATACTGACACCGTACGGGTTACTAATCAGATTGAAAAGTTCAAGAGAAATAGTGAAATGCTAAGGTGAAACTCAGCAAGAGTTCTGGTTCGAAGCTTCTGAAATCCTCTTCTGAGCAATAGAAGTCTTGAGAGTCAAGGTCAAATTTTATTTTGACATTTCAGGCATTGTGAAATCACTTGCACAAGAGACAGAAAACAGGCTTAGAATTTACTTGATCGGCTGCTGAAGATCTCATTTCACAGAAAAATTCATTCAAAGTTTAGTCTTATTATTTATTGACAAGTTGCATTCTCTTGAAATTTTATGAAAATACGATCATATTCAAACGTCTCGATTCCTACTCAAAATTAGAGAAACTTTATAAGAATACTAACAAGATTGAAACAAAAGAAAGGAAAGCCATGCTATTTCATAAAAAATGATAAAAAGTTTCATAAGACGAACATTATATTCAGGTATGCAGGGGGAAGGGCATAATGCAAAAATGAGCTCAGTCAGAGATTATGAAAATTTATGGCCCGTGCTTTTGAACTTCTACGAATGAACTTCGAGATAACTTAATATCCTTAATGTGCTATCCAGTGTCATCATGTTGACCGCAACTATAATAAATCAATAGAATAGTCTTTGCACCTTCACTAAATCATTGTTTAACCGTTGTACTTGAAAAAAAAAAAAACTCAGCCTTTCAGTCACACATGCAGGCTGACAAGAAACTTAAAAAAAGAAGGTACAAAATAATGAATAATAACGAAAGAGTGAAATGGATGAAGGGAAGAGCAAAATAGGGAGTAAAAAAAGGGAAGTAGAGTAGATGTAAATGAACTACCATATCCTTGGTGTGTGCTCGATTTCATACTTGAAGTGGAATGAGTTGTTCTTCCACTATTCTTGTTTCGCCATTGCTCACTGTCTTATACATGTCAAGCAAAAAATGAAATTCCAGAAATCTTCTAGACATGTCTCTACGCACCTCATCAGGTTTGCAGAATAACTTTGGGGTCCGTCCTCTGGTATGCTCTTCTTTTGCAAGTCAGGGAAGCTGGAGGAACTCAGGACGGCAAATGTGATGATTGCATAGCTCCAACCTTTTGAAAAATATATGGGGAGGACTGGTTTAACTTTGCTGAGGCTTCAGTTCCTTATGGCTGCCATTAACTTCGATGATTTTTGTGAATACAGCTCATAAGTAAGAAACGTCATGCACGACGTTTCTCTGTTCATCACAGAAAATAGAAATGACCTTGAATGAATTTAATAACTAATGAATAGTTAATAGAAACTTCTAGGGCAGTATCCCTTTCACACCCACCTAACTTCCGTATGTTCAAATAGATTTGAAAAGTTTTCATTATTCTCAGAGCAGACCAGTCGAAAGTCAGGATTTATAATAAAATAAATACTTTTTATATGCTGCCGTGATAAAGAGTGCTCAGTGACTTATGAGGACTAGATGTTCCCTGTGGATTACACAGGGCACCGTAAACAAACCAGGTACAACTTTCCTTCAAGAAGATAATGAATCCACGAGCATGAATTATTTATGGCGCTCATTCTATTCCATAAGCAAGAGCAGTATGTTTCTAGTTGTCCTGCAATTAGCACATTTTGAACCAATCTCATGGAGCTAATCGAAAATACGCACTTTCTTAAATGGATTAAAAAGTCAACTTTTTTTCTCCTTTCTTATAGTGTATTTTATTCACATTTCTGACAAGATTCGATGATTTCAAGGCTTCATTTGAAAAGATTCTCACACAGTATGAACACTGGTTACTAGCGATTGTCTGGTCGTAGTAGATATCCATAATTCAGATACAGCCTAAACTTATATTTGGTTGGCTGTGCTTTGGCGATATTTTATTCAGATGCACAAAATATTGTAGTGAAAAATTTGATTAATAAAATCTTCTTCCTATGTTAGCAACAATTTGCCCTCAAACCGAAGCAAAATACATTCGAAACCAAGCTCAGACTATTAGCCTGAATGAACTTTGAATCATTTCTTGTCTCGTTTTCGTTATCAACTGTTAAAATACGACAATGTTACTCGCACCAGCTACAATAAATCAGTATGGATGACGATAGAATGCAAAGACGGAATAAAGAGCTATAAAGCGAAAGATTCTACTGCTCTTCTCTATTTTTTTGCAGATGCATTATTTTAAGAATTTTAATATTTAACTGGAATATATATAATATATATATATATATTATTATGATATATATATCATATATATATTATATATATATATATATATATAGAGAGAGAGAGAGAGAGAGAGAGAGAGAGAGAGAGAGAGAGAGAGAGAGATTGTTTGTTTGGTGTTTTTACGTTGCATGGAACCAGTGGTTATTCAGCAACGGGACCAACGGTTTTACGTGACTTCCGAACCACGTCGAGAGTGAACTTCTACCACCAGAAGTACACATCTCTCACTCCTCAATGGAATGCCGAGAATCAAACCCGCGACCACCGAGGTGGGACGCTAATACCATACCAACCACGCCGCTGAGGCGCTACCAACGGCTTTACGTGACTTCCAAACCACGTCGAGAGTGAAATTCTATCACCAGAAATACAAATCTCTAACCCCTCAGTGAAATGCCCGAGAATCGAACTCGCGACCACTGAGGTGGCAGGCAAATACCATACCGATCACGCCACTGAGAGAGACAGGTCAAACTTTTACACGTAATGTCGCTGATGCCTCTATGGTACTAAACAGGAATATCTTTCTTGCCGCAGAGAAACGAGATTTTTGGTCATCTTGCTTCTTTTCCTTATTATGTCTGTCCCCACCCGCCGCCCCTCTCCCCAATACTGGGGTTTCCTCTCGCTGAAGGGGCATATATCACTCTGCGCCTTCAGGCAAGTATTGGTTGCTGTATTTGAAGCTGAATTTGGTGGACACAAGTTTATTGAAAACCTATAGCTATCATTACATGGGAGTCGAAGCTCGATAATCAGATTTAGAGTTTCTCGTGTAAAAAATTGGTTTTTTTCCCTTTCAAGTTGCAATAACCGGTGGGAGGCTGAATTTCCTTTCTCCTCCCTCTCCCACCCCTGCCCGCCTCCTCTCTCTCTCTCTCTCTCTCTCTCTCTTTGAGGTTGATTTTTCTAATAAAAATATGACTGGAATGAGATATGTCTTTTTAAAGCAGGTATTTTTCATGACTTACGTACAAATGTTAGCTCTCCGTTTATAACTGTTAATCTTTAATTGACATCTCCATAAATTAAGAATTTTAATAAACACAAAGGATACCTAAGATAACGCAATTATCTCTTCTGCTCTAAAGAAGTGACGAGTCTTGGCAAACACCGAAAACTTATTATATATAACTTGAATTTCAAATCAATGGCCGTTGTGGGCTTCTTCCACATGGAAAGGGTTCATGTTCTCAATAATAATAATTGTAATCTAATAATAATAACTATCCCTTATTCATTAGTTCCTTATTTATTTATGTCCTCAATTATCACTGGAAAACCTTGTGTTATAACAGCAGTAAAGTTACTTTGCCCCCTTGAGATATTGTACTTTATATTTTAAATAAATGATTAAGCTATTTTGATAACATTAAATGAGTAAGAAAAGGATGTTTACACAAGTGGCGACTGAAGCGTCGCAATCACACCCTATTTGTCCTGCAAAAGGCGACAGTGTCCAGCGCTGTGATTTTCATTAGTCACAAACTCCTAGCACCAATTCACACGCGGATATAAACAACACGACGCCTTTAAAAGCCAATACTGGCAGCCACGTCCCTTTTGCTTTTAACAAGACACAAGGGACCTTGGCAGCAATTTTATATAGGTGAGTAAAATCGTCATCGAATTTGTCCGCTGCAAACGAATTCACTCTGTATAAATAGGTCTTTAAGCATCGGGAATAAGTTATAGAAACGACGGAAAAGAATAACGTGCTCAGTTTAAGAATGAATCGTCATACTGAAGAAACTCCACCATCAAATCATGGCGACACCTACTGATTTCCACGAGTTTTGGATTTCAAAACAAAGCTGAAGGAATCCTGAAGTCAACACTATGTGATGCTAGTACTTGAAGATACTCCATCCTGACTGCAATCAGTTCAGAGGCAAAATTAATGATTTACAAATTTTGAAAAATCCAGACGCCTACTCGAATGCTTTACCATTTAACTTAGTTTTCAAAACGCGAAGAAAGCCATTTCACCTATTTTGAGGATGTTCATCTAAATAAACGTAAAATGTATTAAGAAAAAAAAAAGACACGCAATAAACAAGGACCTCAATATAGGGTCATTGGCTGTTATCAACGAAAAAAAAAAAGCCAACAAAGGGCTAAAGGAGAGGTAGGAATGATGTCCACAGTTTTTCGTATCCTGAATTAGTTATTCATAGCCAATTCAAACGTATGAAAAAGGGAGTTTCCGTATGAATTCAAGTAATCACAGAGCTACAGAGCTGTATATAGTGATATACAATGTTCTAAACGCCAGCTATCACATTTTAGGTTGTTTTGTACCTCGTATTTGTATGAAAACACGTTAAGGGAATATAAAATGCCGTTCTTTCAACTTCGATAATTATTTCTTTTTACAAGGCATAAAGTGCGAATGGGGAAAGATATTTCAGTCTCAGTCATTTTTTTTTCACTCCAAAATAGAAAAGAAGTAAAATAATAAAACATGGTCTGAATGTTATATACATACATACATACAGACATACACAAGCACAACACACACACACATATATATATATATGTGTGTGTGTTTGTGTGTTGGCTGTTGGTAATGTCTGTATGTATGGTGTATATATATATATATATATAATATATATATATATATATATATATATTATAAATGTATGCATATACTATGTGTGTGTTTTCAGATCTAAAATCCATTAACATCAAATTCCCTTTCCCTCTACTTTGGAAATGATTTGCAACCACAGGGAATTAAATCAATGATTGCAGCTAACCTGACCGGGAATGGATCTCATTCTTTTTAATGTTTGCGCATAGAAAACATCATTAGAAACCTGAGATATTAGCTGTTCTATCGTTCCTAAACAAATTTACACACTATACCTGGAATATAAATTAATCATAACCACCACGTTTGATTTTGTATTTGATATTACATATGTGTGCGTCAGTTTGTTAAGAAAGTTATTGTTTTAATTTTAAGTCACGAATAACCCATTATCGAACTTACTTTGGTGGGAATGATTCACCAAGCCATTAAAGTTGAATCATGTTGTTGTTTAAGGTACCTACCCTAATAGGATTCAAAAACTTACGGATTACCTAAAAATCCGTAACCACTTAATCGGCTATGCCTCAGACAGAGCAAGTTGTGGCGACGCCTTTTTGAGAATCTGGAAGAAGTCTTACCTTTTCAGCTACTATTTGATAATAAAGCTCAGAATTCATCAACTCATCACGGTATGGTCATTTTGCTAATTTACGTACCTGTAAAATCAAACAAAAGCAAAATCATTAAAAGTTTCAGAGGTGCCAATCCCGTAACACCAACTAACTGATTTATCTTATTGGCCTTACAAGGAGGCACCTGAAGTTTCCCCCTGTTCAGAGGAGCTCATGGCCTCTGGCTTAGGCTTGAAAAGACCAAATTTTTTCTACAGTTCCTGTTAATTAAAATAATTTACTCCTTGAGTTCACTACGAATTTCAAATGCATTTCAGCGAAAGTATATGGGTCAACGAAATCAAGTCACAGGTTACGTTCAGACTCTGACCTCAGAACGTATAAGTCAGTTTAAGTAAATCATGGCTTCAAATGAAAGAGGAAGCAATATACATATTAATCCAACAATGCAATTTACAGTTTGTTAACCTCGGATATTCTCAGATAGCAAGATGAGAGCCAAAGTTAAGATAGTGAAGGACTGAGGGAAACCCAACGGAATGAAGTAGCAGAAAATAATATCAGGAAGTAAAATTCAAAGCCAATTGGGTCCATAAATTGCAGATTTAAGGGCAAAATGATTGTTCGTTTCAAAAACCCTTGGACCCACCTTTTGAAATCAGAGTAGTTAAAACTTGCAGTGTGAAGTTTGAAAAGGATTAGAGGAGGTATACTGGACAACTAGCGTACTGACAAAAGATTTGTAGGTTGAATCTAAGTGGTGTTCTACAATTTATGGGAAGGAAAGAGAAAAGAAAAAGTTGGAGTTCTGATCTATATAAGGAATGCTGCCCTTAGCTAAAACGATGAATACGTAATACTCATCAGATATAATGAGAAGCATGTATAAACGTATGTCTATTGATGGTAGTGAAATATAAAAAATCACATTTCTGCTACACTGTCTCGTTTTTTTCATCATCAAAACGCATTTAATATCAATTCACTGCCAAGCTGAGCGTTGATGAAAACATTGGAACAGAAAATAAAGAAAGAAATTCCTTTAAATCCTCACATACTTAAAAGGAACAAAATTCCGCATTATTTTGAAATACTATTAAACTTCCTGTTTGCAATGGTTTCTCTAAATTGCTTTCCGCGTGTCCTGAGTTTCATGCCTCAACTTGGGAAAAATAGCCGACGAAGTTGTTCAACCGGGAGAGCATTCCCTTCCCAACTTTCCCCTTTGTTATCTACACATCCAACTTCTGAGTTCTTCTCAGTGTGAACTGAACTGCCTTACCCACAATATACTACTATAAGACGCTGAAAAATTCGTACCGTAAAAATGACCGTAATCTTGATGTATTTCATATTATGGTTAATTTCGTCGTTTTTAAATTTTATCAGTGAAAAACTCAGTAAAGGAGAATAAGGAATGTTGACATCTTGATCTCTTGAACGGTGCAGATTTCTAAACATGAAAGGTTAAACGTCTGCTTGTTTATGCATTAAATTTCTCACGTTTAAGCCGAGAGTTAATTTTCTATCTTTCTCTTTCCACCGACTGTTTCACAGATACGAAAAATGAACCTTTTGAATATATGTATCTATCTCTCTGTCACTGTCTATCAATATTTCAATGAATCCTTAGCTTCATATCAAAACACCAAATAATGCCGGAATAAAATTCACAGGATTAGTACACGAAAAAAGGAGACTGTGTGAAGCACGATTTCTAGACAAAGGTGTGATGAATTAGGCAGCCATGGGCAAGAAAACTAACATAATTGGGGTAGGATACAGCAGGCAAATACCTTCAAATACTTTAGCGCGGAATTTAAGCAAATAAAGAGGAAACTATTATGGAACAAATGGAACTGAATGAAAAATACATACGGAATGCTAACATCTAAGAAAATGTACTCATATATCCATGGAATAAGTAATTTGAAATCTGACTGAAAGTGGAATAATGACTAGGATTACATCTGAATCATGAAAATTTTAATTACTTATAGAAGAGAATAGTTTGTATGGATGAAAATCAAGAGGTCGGCGAATGGATGAGGACTTGGAGTTCATGAGATTATAAATGAAAAACTGCACCAGAAGGAATGGATGAGAGGAATAATGGTTCCTTTGTATCAGGACAAAGGTGACAGAAGCAACTGTAGGAATTATAAAGGGATAACTTTAATTAGTCTGACGGGAAGGTGTCAGGTACGATTTTGACTGAGGAAGCAAGACAGATGACAAAAGGAATGAAAGGGTCTTTCAAAAGAGAGAGAGAGAGAGAGAGAGAGAGAGAGAGAGAGAGAGAGAGAGAGAGAGAAACTTCTATATATATAATCATGAGAAAAATTCTCCTGGCCTAACAGGTCATCAAAATTGTCCTTTAGATTAGTACCCGAATTTTACATCTGTATGTTATCAAAAGACGGCAGAATATTAAGAAATGAGGAAACAACGGCATCGAAAAAGTTGGTGATAAAATAAATGGTTGTTTGAATATATATATCATATATATACTATCATATATATATATATATATATATATATATCTATATATGTATATATATATATGGTTAAACAAGGTGTTTCATCACAAACTATGTCACGATCGATGTTCCCAAATTTCTTGATCTCCTGCAATCAAAGGAAATCAGTTATATTTGAATATAATTGTATTAACTATAAAATAACGCTGAAAAGTGACACAATCCAGACAAAATTTAGGGAAAAAACAAAACCACACGAAGAAGAGAGAGACGTAAGAAAGGTGGTGAACTATAAGACCCGAAAGAATAAAGAAAAGGACAATGAAGGCAATAAAGAAACGAAATCGAAGCGTAAGACGTCTAAAATGTTCCTCAGCTGATAGAATGACTCCTCATAACCATTCCCCTTGCAGTAGCTTTTCTATGGCTGCTGATGGTGGCCATTGAGGAAACCGCTGACACATGGAGAAGTTACGCCCTGCTTTCCTCACACTTCCTTCTCCTCGCCCTATTCTCGTAGGCCCTCGTGCCCGTCCTCCTCGATCATCGAGGGAGAGGGGAGCAGTGAAAAGAACACCTTCCTCCCTTGAAATATGAGACAACCAGCGGTGCTATCATGCAGCTGTAATCACGCATAAATAACTTGGTAGAGGACTTTATTGATTAGTCCCCAAGGAGTCTCAAATCATGGTTCTATCGGGACTGTCGGAGAGATCACGGTAACATGGATTTATGTGCGACGAGTACGGAGCTCTCATCTCAAGCAGGTCTTAGAGAGAGAGAGAGAGAGAGAGAGAGAGAGAGAGAGAGAGAGAGAGAGAGAGAGAGAGAGATGCCTCGTTCATGGACATTTTTCTTGAGTATTGTAAGCACAACTTGCAGTATTTCTCATTCAAGAATAGTTCTTGCAAAATGACCAGTTTTTGAAAGACGTGAAAATCAGGAAATGAGGAGAGCGCCCACGTATACTTCCAAGCAGAAAACTCGCATCTAAGAGAGTAAAATCCCAAAATACAGAAGCTGGTGACCCAATAGTAGCCGAGATAGAGCTCCATTCATACAAAAGACAATGCATAAAAGAGGGTACTGGGTGCCAAAACTATGTAAAACACAAACGCATACACACTCACACTTGTAATTATATAAGTGTGTGTGTATACTTAAAACGCTTCATTATTAGTGGTTCAAATCGAATTAAAGACAGCAAAATAATTTTGTCCCCCTTACTAATATCCTGAAGCATAATAGTTCTCTGTTTACCACGATTATAGTGTACAGAGCATTCAGTAATTTCAAAGGGAATTCTAGATCTCTACAATATGTTAAGGCTATTCATTGCAAGCAATAATTATCACCCAGCCAAACTAACCCCTAAATATATAGAAGTGACAGATCTACCAAGCACAGTAGTAAAGATGGGCTGCGATTGCACAGACTTTTTCTGAACTGCGGACAAGATCGCCAGGTTAAAGGCCATAATTCTAATTAACTGTAATATTCACATAAATATAGAACCCACGAATTACCGAGATTCAGTGCTAGTTTTTATGTCACCTGCAAAAAAAATTAATAGAGGCACTTTCATGCTTGGTATTTCCCAAGGTTGGATTTTGGGCCGTTGCTGTTTTTGCTTTTCTTTAAGTACGACTTTACTGGAACAAATTATAAATGGAAAAGACTTGCTTTGCAATGTCCCCAAAGTAGGAAGCAGATGGTGGTAACATAATATGATATTCAACTATAGGTAATGATAATAAAGTTAACTATGAATATAACTAGTTGAGAAATGTTAAAAAGGGGGCAGGTCACTTGAACATGAATATCCATAACACATTAATATATCGAGTATTCATACAGTGTAAAATAATATCCACTGTGAATTTTAAGTAGAACGAAGAAATTTTTTTCATTGTAGGAGGGACGTCACAGGTTCCCAGGAAAAGAAAACAAAAGACACCAGGAACTGGGCAACGTGGCAAAACAACAACATGAATGATAAGACACTGAATATCGATAAGCACACCTTCGTCTGGAAGTGCACACTTAAAAGGTGACAGAGCAGGATGTCCCCAGCAGATTAGAAAAAAACAAAAACACTACTTCGACTAATTTTATCAACAGGCTAAAGATCATAGGATACTGCAAACAGAACAGCATTCCAACCATCATGTTGGCAAACAAAGGAAACTTTACACATTATGGAATATTTTCTGGGAAGATGAGGTAAAATACGAGTATATCTTATGGGCTGCAACAAAAAAGTAAGCTTAAATTCTAAAGGAATACCACATAAAATTAAGGACACAGAATCCCAAAGTACAGCGTTTTCCTTGTACATTAAATCATCAAAAGGCGCATGAGGCTAATTCATCTCTTTATTCTATTGTGTTTCCATGTGAGAGACACGATTACAGATTTAACTATATTAATACAAATACAAAATAATGTGTTATATCTTTACAAAATACTGAACTGGAAAATATGTGGTCTCGACAGACGATACGGAAAACAAAACCATTACCATGAAAATGAAAATAACCAAACACAAACAGAACATTTGTATGAACTGTGATAGCAAGAACAATTTCATTTTATACTTGCCAAAGAAAAGCATCATCGATGAAATATATCGCGTATGATACGCATGCTCGAATTCCTTTATGCAACGGCAGGCCAAATATTTACTTCTGCTTTCAATAACTGTCGTTTTTTAACGAGGTCCACCACGGTTATGTGCAGGAAAAACATGGGTCCTCTATATCTTTCAACGAGGCCAGAAAAACACTTTCCTTTAACGTTTTCCGGAGGGAAATATCAGGCTCTTTGGATCTTTGCCTAAAACATTTTTGTCTATGATGATATGTTCTTTTACACCAATATTAATAATTTTATTCCCTTTCCGATTAGGTGCAAGGGTCATTGGTAACCTAAGAGACGTCTGCACATAGTAGATGCTTATAATTGATGAGGCTCAAATATTGAAAATTATATACGGAACCAATTGCTCCTTATTCGCTTAACAATCGCTTGATAGAAAAAATAACGCATATAAGAGAAATTACATTAAACACATTAAAAACAATTTTCCATAACTAATCACCTCTGGATAAGATATGCTATGAATGACTATGTTGCAAACGTACTTTATGAAGAATAAAGTGACGAGGTGGTTCCTGCGTGAGGTTACGTTTTATCGTTCACGAGATCTTAAACTGTAAGGACAATCAAGATCTCCACGTCACTTACCCATCTTAGAAAGCAACTTCAATGGTCATAAGGAAATCTTAGCTTCATTAAAGGAATCATTTATGGGGCTACACCATCTCGTTTCCAAGGATTCCCCATTCGTTCAAAAAGAATTTTAATAGT
>NC_087215.1:35497237-35512446 GCF_015104395.2 Macrobrachium nipponense
AAAGTACAATCCAAATTTCCTCTTTTTGGAAAGAGGTAAAAGAGAAATAAATACACCAAGTCTTAAGCCAAAGAAAGAGAGAAACTGAAAGCATGGCCTTGGAATTTCATGCTTTGCCATCACCAATCCAGGGATCTGGCACAATCTGCCGTAGTGGTTGTGTATTTCCCAGCTCATCCGACCTCCTATTGATTTAATAATTCTGTTAAGCTGATGCCGCACAAGACATTTAATCTCATTTAGAAAATAATATGCAAAAGCACACACGCAAACAACACACAGTATTGACGAAAATGCCAGTTACAAAAGCATGGAGTGATATCTTTAAAGTTTTATCATTAATAGAAAAAAATGTGGTCTCATTTTACGGGGGAACTGCCACATTCACACTAATTTCAGTGTAATGCAATTTCTTTAAAGTAGGATCCCCACTGGCGTAACTTGAAGTTGGGTGATAGCTTCGTTGTCTATAGCAACTGTTTGAAAATATCAATAAATGGCATAGAGCGCATAAGCTCACAGGGAGGCACAGGAAGGAAAAAGCGGAAGCCTTACTAATACACATTATATGTATATATATATATATATATATATATATATTATATATATATAATGTGTGTGTGTGTGTGTGTAAACAGCTCCTTCAGGACAATGAATATCTTGTAGGGAGCGTTAAGATATTGACCTTGGTTAGAAGTATGTCAAGCGAAGATGATGGAATGCTTCAACAATGTTGATGTGTTTAAGAAATCTCTGAGGCAGCCAAGACTTGTCAGGGCATTTCTGAAGTATTGATAAACTGTGATGTTGACAAAACAGGAAAGTTCGAGCAGGTATATAGGCCGCACGAATCGAGAGAGACGAGTACGCACGCGCGCAAAGTGACCCGATGACGGTGTCATATGATTTTTATGTCATTAAGGAATGAGAGTAAAGAAGCTTCGAGAACAATCGGGTTCGAGTGTATGTACGTGTCTAAAGGGGTCATGAGAATGAGTTATAATGCCATATCCAGACGGAGGTAGATTATTCGAATTCAGGCAGAGGAACGAGCTGAATTGAGATAGCGCGCGGAGAGACAGTAAAGATGAGACACTTTAATGTTGGAGCGAAGAGTGGGGAGATGGGTTCTTTCTTTTTTGGTGCGCACCGAGTTTTATATTTTTATGCATTTCTATTTTCCCTGTATGTAGTGGTGTTTTTATATTAGTTTCTGAGGACGTACGTCTTTTGTTCTTCCTCAGATGTTTCGAACGAGTCACGTGATAAGGGAATTTCTGACATATAGCTATTACTTCGGTCATGACAGACTATGACATAACATGGGAATAATTAATATGAGGAGTATGACATAACATGGGGAAAATAATTATGAGAGGTTTAATTTACCATTTACTTATTTGCCAGAAGTAAGGACAGTCATGTAGTTAACTTCTTCCTTTCACTTGCTTTTTTTTATATATATTTAATGTTGAGTCTGGGAAAAAACTAGTATTTTTGGTAGTTCAGGTTTTTTTTAACCTTAATTAATTGATATTAAACTAATAACAGGGGAGATGCAGAGTGGCAACTTTTCAAAAGGTAGGTGTCCTATTTGCCTTAATATTTGAGGTTTTTTAATGGAATGAAAGGAAGAATAGGGCAAGAGTGTCGACTAATGCTACGATTTTTTCCCCTTCAGGTTCAGATGTGAGGCTCGGCAGCATATATATATATATATATATATATATATATATATATATATATATATATATATATATATATATACATATATTATGTATACATATATTTAATATATATATTATATACATATATATATATATAATTTTATATATTTTATATATATATATATATAATATATAATTTGAGGGTAAAAAGCTGGCTCAGAGGGAGACACACGAAGGAAAAAGCGGAAGGATTGTGTGTGTGTATATATGTATATATATATATATATATATATATATATATATATATATATATATATATATATATACGTATATATAAACCTTCCGCTTTTTCCTTCGTGTGTCTCCCTCTGAGCCTACAGCCGTTTACCCTCAAATTAAAAAAGGTCAATTTCAAATAAAAAAATATAAAAATCAAATTGAAAAAGATCAAACTCAAATTAAAAAAGGTGAAAATCAAATAAAAAAAATGGACTTCAAATTAAAATAAATCAATATCAAACTAAAATAATGTACCTCAATAAAAAAAAAAAAAAAAAAAAAAAAAAAAAAAGTTTCAAATTGTTTGACGTGTCGACGTGCATAGAATTCTATCATTATTACATAATTAAAATTAGGCCATGCGTTTTGCTTATTGTACATTTAAAACAATTTGAAAACTTTTTTTGTATTGAGGTGCATTATTTTAATTTGAAATTGATTTATTTTAATTTGAAGTCCATCATTTTTAAATTTGGTTTTTTCTTTTATTTGAATTTTATCTTTTTTAATTTAATCTTTATCTGTTTTCATTTGAAATTGACCTTTTTTAATATGTAACTGATCTTTCTAAATTGGAGGGTAATAAGCTGTAGTACACTGTCATTTATTGGTATTTTTAGGCAGTTATTATATACAACGAAACTAAGCTTATCGCTAAACTAAGTAACAGTTTAAACAAAAAGGAATTAGTAGAAACGTATAAGAAAGAAAAAAAAATGACCATGCTTAGAAATGATCATCAACCACTCTTCCATCTAAGCGAAAAAAAGAACAATAAGGAAGCACTAAAGACTCACTGGATGACGAGGATGAGTCTGACCACACAAAGGAAAGCGGAAACTGAAAAATGCAACACATCAGTGGAGGGCGTCTCATTTCTCTTAAGGCGGGGTAAAAATATTGAGCAAATTAGTATTGTTTTCTTTTAACATAAAAATGGAAAGCAATCCTTAGAGGAATATGTACACGTCATGAATACGTGAGAAAGTGGGATAGTTTAAACATGAATGCGCTTGTTCCCGAAAGAGAGAGAGAGAGGGAGAGTGTCAAGGTCTATACACACACATTATATATATATATATATATATATATATATATTATATTATATATATATATATAATATATATATATATATATAGTATGTATATATATATTATATATTATATATATATATATATATATATATATATATATATATATATATATAATGTATGGTGCATGCCTTGACTGTCTCCCTTTTTTTCCTCTTCTCTCATCCTTTCTTTTTCTCGGGAACAAACACACTCATGTTTAAACTAATCTTCCTTCTCACGTATTCATGACATGTACAGTACATATTCCTCCAAGGGGTTTCTTTCCATTCATATGTTAAAAGAAAAAATGATGATTTGCTCAATATACATAGTACATATGTATGTATGTTTGCTGAATTACTCCTAATCAACATCTAATGAAATACACATGACTATTAAAGACATTTGCCTGTTTATTCGCGTCTCTTCGTTGCAAATAAAAAGTGCACTGAAGGCAAGAGGCAAACAGAGAGTACATGATGACTGAAGCCCCTGGATATTGTGCTGCGCATTCTGCTCTGATTTCCCCAGAAAGATTCCTAAACACAATAGTCGGAAATGTGGACACAAAAATTCAATATTAATTCTTACATTGCGATCCTCAGTGTATTTAGCACGAATGAAAGCTTAAAGTGTATAATTTTCTGGATTTGTATTCTGTAGAATCTGGCATCGTTGCTAAAATCCAAGATGTTGGAAAAGATGTTATTTAATGCTTCTTTCGAAACATTAAAAGGGTTAAAAGTCTGGAAACACATATACAAGAGAAGAAGAATTTTACGAGAAACTTCATGTTAAAAGAAGTAATCTTATTCAAACTACAAACTGTAGATTTTTTTTTTTTTTTTATGGAGTGTTTACGTTACATGGAACCAACCAGTGGTTATTCAGCAACGGGACCAACGGCTTTACGTGACTTCCGAACCATGTCGAGAGTGAACTTCTATCACCAAAAATACACATCTCTCATACCTCAATGGAATGCCCGAGAATGGAACTCGAGGCCACCTAGGTGGTACGCCAACACCAAACCGACCACGCCACTGAGGCGCCGTAAATTTTGTAGTACGATATCTACTAGATGGCCCTTCTTCGTCGTCCTCTAGATAATTAAGTTGCCAAATTAAAATAAAATCTCATGTGGATGATCAGTTTATGATTTCCACAAGAATGTCTGTTTCTCTTTTTGAGAAGTTTTAGTAATGAGTTCTGATTTACCACTGGAGCGTTAACAGCATCCTCCCGCAATTCCGTTTTCTCTCTCTCTTAAAAGGAAGGCTACTTCACATCAGGTGTTTTTATAGATTCTTGACTTGGGTTTATCAACTTATTAATATGGCCATTTTCAGCATTGTCTAGACAGGAACTTAAATTTGCAAGGTCGTAAGTCCAAGTAAGACCCTTCGTTTTCATTTATCTCCATATCAGGAAAACAGCTGTTTTGATATCTCGCTTGGCACAGGAAGCATTTAGGTATCTAGAACAGAAAATTTTTGTGCTGCTAATTTCACTCGCATGTTTTCCTTTATTGTTTTTTTCTTCAAGATTGAGTGCAACGCATATACTCTTGTCCACTTCAGTACATTGTTACAAAATTTTGTTTGTTTGTATGGTGTTTTTACGTTGCATGGAACCAGCGGTTATTCAGCAACGGGATCAACGGCTTTACGTGACTTCCGAACCACGTCGAGAGTGAACTTCTATCACCAGAAATACACATTTATCACTCTTCAATGGAATGGCAGAGAATCGAACTCGCGACCACCGAGGTGGGACGCCAACACCATACCAACCACGCCACGTTACAAAATTTTTGTTTCATGATTTATTGTTTGTCTGACGTTTTAGCTTGACGAAGAAACTAGGTTCTCAACCTCGTTAGGAGTTACGACTGAAACTTCAAATACCATACTTGAGTAGTTTTCAAAATTGTTAGTACTGCAATGTCAACACACTTCTGACATAATACTTTCATTTATTATCTGAGGCTTCGAATGAAATAATGTTTGGGGTTCTTTAAAGAAAAATAACTGTCAGGCATGATTTAAAATATGCTTGACAATGATTATCCTTTAAAGATAGAGAACACTATTTCATTCAAAGCTTCTGATAAGAAACTTGAATGAATCTGTTTCTCGAAGAGATAGAAGAAAAAAAACGTTAACGCCGTACGCATCGAAGAAATCTCTTTCTAGATTCAGCCACTTTATTTTTTTCTAACTTGATTGTGAACTAAATGTACTGGGCCTCCTAATTAACTTTGTGAGAGACTGGCATTACTTGCTCCCTTGAAAGGCTGCTTCACTAGATACTACGGGTATTTCTCCAGATGCTGTCTAGAATTCCTGGGATGCGTACCCAAGCGCGGCTTTCTCCGCTAATTAATGCGTTTTAGTTCATTGTCTCTAGAGTCAGTCGTTTTAATTAAGTACTGTACAACATTCCTCCGATGTCTACGCTCTGAATCCTTTCACTTCTGTGTTCTCTGGTTCCAGTCGTTGTGTAAAAGCAGACAGACTTCAGCAAAATTTCCCCTAAGAATGATGAATTTTTCATATTGTACGCGTATATATATATATATATATATATATATATATATATATATATATACATAATGTATATATATATATATATATATATATATATATATATAAAAATAATATATAATCGTTTGGATTTCCCATGTTAGAATTCTATTACTTCGCCAAATACCTCCTTCCAAGGTCTTAAGTTATACTGATAATTGGAACTTAATTGTTCCGGATAAAGCATCAAAATCGTCATATATTACAAAGCATAAACATTAATACCATAAGTCTTACCTTTGTCTTTGTCTGTCTGTCATCCCGCTTGCCTTTCGACCTATCTACTAAGCTTTTCAACGGCGAAGAATTTCAACAAAGGAGCTATAATGTTCGCACATCACTATATATAACATAATTTCATGGAACCTAGCAACTCTATGTTCACTGAATTCGTCTTAAATATTTTTTTCTTCCTCGGATTACTAACAAATTTTGTTTGTTGAAATATGCTTGGTTGAGAGAGAACCACTCCAAAAGAGTGGACGAGAGGAGTAATTTTTACTTTGTTCAAGGGTAAAGACGGTAGAGGTCACCGTGAGAATTATGGCGGCGTTGCATCAGTTGCTGTACTAGGGAAGGATTGGGAAAGAAAAGGATTGGGAAAGAAAAAGTTGGGTAAAGAAGGACTCATAGGAAAGGAGCCGGTGAGCTTAGATGAGAAAGAGGCGAATGGAAGTGTTAACGAAGCACGTACACGATCAAGTTTGAGGAAAAAGGTGAAAAAAGACAATGCGAAGTTTTTGAGCGCCGGAAAATATGAAGACAAAATAGGCAAAGATGCAATGCTAAGGGTGTTCAAGATGTACGTAGAGTGAAGAATGTAATTTAATGAGAACGATTAAAATTAAATCGAGTTGTGTTACAATACTTACACGTTATTGTAACTGATTTGGTGCAAAGTGGGTCTAAGACTGGGAGATGCAATGTTTTCATGGCTAATAGCTTTATGGATGGAGTCAGAAGTTAAGGTGTGTATGGTACAGCGTCGATAAAGGATAGAGTAGAGCAGCTACAGACTGGTGAAGGAGTTTGAAAGGATAAGAAACGACAGATACAAAGAAGCGATAAAAAGGTAAGCTTAGACTGGCCATATAGAGAGAACGAAGGACAAAAAGTTCGGCGTAAGATTATAACTCAGACAGAGAGAGAGAGAGAGAGAGAGAGAGAGAGAGAGAGAGAGAGAGAGAGAGAGGGACGCAATATACGCGAATGGTGCAGCGTATGCAGGTATCAGAAGAGGTTAGTTGTGAGGAAGGTTTCGGAACATGTTTCATTCCTGAATAAAGGATGAATGCAGCAATGACAAAGGCTTCATTTTATCTGAGTTCTCCTCATTATGGGAGGCATCCTATTAAAAACTTCTTTATTAGATTGGCTGGTTGTAAAACCACAATGTAAATATATCTATATATCATATATATATATATATATATATATATATATATATATATATATATAGATAGATAAATGAATTTTTTTTTGTTTTTTTACATCACCGTGATTTATGTATAATCTACCGAAGGAGGACTTACAATTCCCCTTCGGTGATCATTCCCTATCGGGGATATTCCCAAAGTAGCGTGGATTGGATATTAAGCGTCAATTGCAGATAATGATTATACACAAGACACACACAGTTATATATATATATATATATATATATATATTATATATATATATATATATATATAGATTAATATATATATATATATAATATATATATATATATCTAATATTATTATTATAATATATATATATATATTATACATATAATCATTATGAATTAGAGACATCTTCAAAATAAAAAACACAATTTTTGCCTAGATTTTTACTGTTATATAAATGGTGACTATTAGCTCGCCTGCTGTTTCTCTAACCGCTATAATCATCGCCGTGAGTAACCTGTTTATTATTATTATTTTCTATAATTCCTATTATCTTTACCGAAATTGCCGTCTTTTTATTTCAGCAACATATAAACAGCATCGTATTAAAGGAGAACAACCGGAAGGAAGCACGTACTCATGATGAGTTGGTGGAATGAAAATGACCTTGTGGAAGATGTCATGCCTCTGCCAAATTAGTTGAAAAACCAGGTTTAGCAGATAAAAAATAAAAACAAAGTTTAGCAGATAAAAAATAAAACAAAGTTTAGCAGATAAAAAAATAAAATAAAACAGGTTTAGTGGATTAAAAAAAGTAATGAAGGACTAATAAAAAAGTTTTAGCGATAATAAAAATAAAAAAAAGGCTTAGCAATGATAAAAAATGAAAGAAAACAAAATTTCTGTCAATCTTATGAGCCTTTTCATTTGTAAAATGATAGCACTGTCTCTCTTTTCCTCCATTAAATCTACCCAAAATACTTCATCGCATCGACCGTGATTGCATCCCATTAATACAAGTAGCACTTGGGGGGTGACTTATCATCAAATCCATATTTTTTTTCTTTAACGTTTATGGTCGCAATATTAACTCTGTTTAAGGAACATAAACTATTTGACAAATGAATTAAACGAATATGGCTCGCTGAAAGCTCACAACACACACACACATATATACTAATATATAATATATATATATATAATATATATATATATATATATGTGTGTGTGTGTGTGTGTGTGTGTGTGTATTTGGTAATACATACGGAAGTCGATCTAGATAAAAAAGCTTTTTCCCCTTGCTCTTTTGTGTTCTGTTGCAATTTCATTCCAAAATTCTTAAAAATAACTTTTATAATCAATTAAATTTTAGACTCGGACCCATGCATACGTACTCATTGTAATTGTTCATGTTATTCATCTTCATTATATTTGATTAATAGGCTTCACGACAAAGAACTACAGAAATGGGGCGTTTCTTCTATATCCACTGTATTGACAATATGTAGTAATTAAACAGTACACACACACACACACATATATATATATATATATATATATATATATATATATATATATATATATATATATGTGTGTGTGTGTGTGTATTACTACGCCATTTTCTTTTAAAGAACATTATCGTAGATCTTAGGAGAGAGAGAGAGAGAGAGAGAGAGAGAGAGAGAGAGAGAGAGATTATCTTGAGGAACACAGATGTAATCCCTCGTCAGAACGCCGTGTTTGTTCAAGAGAAAAAGTGGCCAACGACAAGAAAACAAAACCATTCTCCTTCCCTTTTCCCATAAACCGCACCCATAACTCTGCCAATGCTGTAACCCCGTTTCAATTGGAGTACGCGGAATAGGGGAAGAAGGTCTTACAAAGAAGAAGATAAATACGTGACTTTAAAACTTCTTAAAGTCTTGAAAACCTCGAATAATGACCCTTTCTGCGAACGTTTTCTCCTTCTCTCTGTAGACGCTCGTCCGTATGACACCAGGTTTGAACGTCGAATGGCGAAATGCTTCCGGCCCCGTGCCGTCCCTTTACAACTGAGTCGTCTTCCCAAGGTTTCGCTTTACATTTATTTTGGCACGGGCGTTAGAAAACGTATAGGAGAGAGAGAGAGAGAGAGAGAGAGAGAGAGAGAGAGAGAGAGAGAGAGAGAGAGAGAGAGAGAAGAGAGAGAGAGAGAGAGAGGAATCAATGAGGAAAAAACGGGGAAGGACAAATTCCTCTGAGGTCGTTTTAGGATTGACAATAGCCTTCTCCCCATTAACCCATCGGTAGCCACACACGACACGTAATAGTCGTGCTGCATAGATGAGTTTAGAGGGTGTACGAGGTCATGGAAAAGGCTTCGTTATTTTGTTTTACTTTCGCAGATGTCAAAAAAGGGGCTGAAATTTGCCCTTTGCCTGGACAGAGAGCTCTTTGGGTCAGAAAGATTCGGGTTTAATCTTTACTTTCGCAGTTACGAGTGGTAGCAAATGATACACCAGAGAGGGAGACAGACCGACAGACAGGCAAAGAAAGAGAGGGAGACGGGGAACAGAAATAAAAAGTGAACTACGAGGTTTCGATATTGTTTTAGTTTCATTCCACACGATAAATACAAGTTTCCAGTTTTCCTTACAGTTGCAAATAAAGCATACTATCCCCAAGAAAAATTATACGAATCATGACTTTTTATTAGTTGTTAGGCATCCAGTTTCTATTCTTAGCCTAAAATACTAACATGAAGCAGATCTCGAAAGGATTACACCCATTATTTTGATAAATGAGAGATGACCAAAAGGTAGTCATTTCTATACGACGAGTAAAATACTTTTAGTGGCATAAAACCAATATCGAAACTACCAAAGGAATACTAAACGCACAGATAGTACTATTGCCAAGTCAACCTTTCCTTCCCTTTAAATAACACTTCTGAATTGTACATTCCTTCCATTAAACTATCATCACCCATTCAAGTCAAATGAACGACCCATTTTAAAATAATGTCTCGCTTTTTCACCAACGCAAACTTTTTACCACGTCTATACATCTCCCCATTTCTCACTCTATTAATTTTTCTAATAATGCATGCACTATAAAAGCATTTAATCTCATCTTCAGCGCATTTTTCTGTTCTTTGTCATTAATATCCACACTTCACTTCCATAAAGGCGAGTTGTAGAAATCCCATCATGCACTTCCAAGTCGGGTTATATGGACAGTACATCTTCCCAATACTATGCACACACCTTACTATCTCTCTTTTTGCTGAGCCTATTCAGCGACTCACCTCCCTCATTCTACCGCCATCTGTAATGTTCTCTTCTAAATAGCTATATGAATCAACCGATTCCACTCATCTACAGCACACATCAGTATTCATTGCTCTATCATGGATTCCATTTACCCCTATAGCCTTACTCTTACTAAAATTTAAAAAAAAAATTATATAGAGATATCTTTATCATTTTTGACGATTTTCCATTCATTGTAATCTCCCGACCCTAAAACTGTAAATCTCGCCATGGTATGGTGCAAATTAATAGAGAGAGAGAGAGAGAGAGAGAGAGAGAGAGAGAGAGAGAGAGAGAGAGAGAGAGAGAGAGATTAACAGCAAAGGTACCTGTGTCATGTATTTAAAGTAATTTAACCCGAACATCAAAGCAGAATCTATTGCTTGAGAACCAGCCTAACACCATTCTTTTCATTTCTTTTTTCAGAGACGCATCTACCGGGGAACAACAAAAGCGGGGTTTTCTTTTTATCGATCGGTTGGTGGTTAGGCAACATTACGACGCCCCTCTATTGCAGTGTTCATTGGCAATATGCGGACACTGAGTTGGCGTTCCCTGGTTATAAAACTCTCCCTGGCCTTGTGGATGGGGCCTTGGCCTTCCGTTACAGCCTCTTTCAGGCCTAATGTTGTGGCAGAAGTACCCGGATTGGATGTGGGTAAGTAGAGTTTGCTCTTGCACTATTTCTCTTCAACATACAATAATACGACAATCGTCTCGTCGATTTCCGGGCTGGATCCAGACTGGATTAAAGTGATGTGACAGACTTGACTTTCACAGTATACTCTTCACCGATCGTCTCATCTACTGGGCTGGTGCCATGAAAAAATACTTAAACTACAGTTTAAGTATGAAACCAAATTTGACAGATGCAGGGAATTCATCGATCAGTTCACATGAAATAAGAACGATTTAAATTATTCCAAGTATTCTTCAAAGCACTAAATTAAGCTTTCCCCTCAGAAGAACCACAGGCAAGAATTTAAGGCTGAATGCAGCCTACTTCCTTCGCTGATATTTGAATCGATAAGCCTCGTGTAAAACTAGTTATATTATATTCATCGTTTCATTTTTCTCTCGATTTTACATACAACTGAACTAGCCATATACATTATCACTTCAGCCGTTTCTATAGATAGCACCAGGCATCACTAATTCTCGATTTTGCTTCAATCATTCGCGTTCATTGAACACCAACATCCCTAATAAAACCAATGACGATGAACCTGAGGAAGAGATCTGAAATGTGGAAAACCTGTCATACTTTAAAGACTCATAATAATAGATATCTGATTCAGACTGATTATTCTCGCCCATAAAATGAATAAAAAGTTATGTGAAATGAGCAGTATCGTGTCTATTCAACCGCCGCACACTGAAAATCGATTTTGTTACATCGATATTTTTCTTTTATATAAAGCTAAACTATATATCTTCTGAAAATAAAAACATTATCATGAATATGTAAGTTTACGTCTTTTAACATGCACACAGGCTTCCGCTTGCTTGAATAAGAATTCTCCTTTACTGAGTGTTTATATGAAAGACAAGCACAAACATCGCTGACGAGGCTTGTTGTTCAAACAAGCGGAAGTTTCAGTGCATTTTCATACTGCATAAACGCATATATATTTCATTTTTTTTTACTTCACTGGAGTTTCACATAACGGTAGGAAAACTTCTGTTTATTTGGCTATTTTGTTTTATACTGGGTGTTTAACGTCGTATTATGTTCCACATTAATCCCTAATATTGAGCAAGGGATGGTTTAATCATCTAAGTATGAATTTCCGTTCATTTTGTAAACTTTTTATTCCTTATTTTGCCCTTCATTATCATTTCAGATCTAAATCAGAGTTGTATATCAGATTAAACGGTGGTGCATTTCACCAATGCTCTACGAATCAGTCAGGAAGAGGTATCAATCTTAAAGGCAGCCTCTTAAACCGGTGGGGAAATATGCTCTCAGCTGATTCTTAGATAACAGTACATTAAAAGGCTCCCATGAACTTGTCTTATCTTTGATGGAGCGTTCATTGGCGGCCCCCTCCCCTTCTCTCTCTTTCTCTCTCTCTCTGATAGGAAATGGCCTCATTGGAGAACCCGGACGAAGACAAATATAATACTTCCTCCCTTTTACAGAAAGGAATTGTTATTAAAGGAACCTAGTTTTTCCAGCAGGCTTTCAGTCTTTCGATTCAGAAGTCTAATAAATCAAAAGAAGCAGTAAACAAAGATATTGTGCAAAATATATAGAACTGAAATTAATACCTATAAGAATGAGGTAAAATAAAAACGGAAAAAATCAGAAAACTCCTGAAAAGGAAAACTGATAATCGGTGGTTTTCGTAGCAAGACTACGCTTTTTCTTTGAGGTGATATTTCCGCGGAAAGATTTCTCTTTGCTTTCCTTTTCTTGGTCTCTGAAATGATACAATATGACTGATATGTTGTAAGGACCTGGGGCCCGGAAAGGTTAGAAATCACCTATAAGGTAACATGGCCAACGAAATGGAGTTGAGAGACAGAGAGAGAGAGAATTTACGATATTGGCATATAATATATATAATATGAATTTTATCACATCACTGTGATTCATGTATACACATTAAGCTACAAATGTCTTTTAATATTTAATTCGCTCTACTTCGGAATTAATATATTTTAAGAAATTCGACTGGTCAGGGGCTCGAACCACGGAACCAGGAAGTCAGGACGTACTGTGACGCTCTTTACCCACAAGGTTATCAGGGGAGGTATAAGTTAACACCGCCTCTTACCTAAAAATCCCTGTTGCGCTCAGGTATTCGTTGTTTTAGAGTCGGCATCAACCCACCTCCACCTTGATAACAATGACATGCAACCCTACCTCACCCAAAATTTTCAACATTAAGTTACCAATATAACACACAGATGCACACACACGCACATATATATACACATGTTTATGTATATGTTTACTGTCTGGCTGGCAGTTCTATTTTTTTTTTCATAAAAATGTTCACCCTTCGAACAGTCGGTGAACTGAAAACTATTAATGTGGTATTAGTGTACTGTTCTTTTATTTAGGTACTAGCTGACCAACCAGGCACTGCCTAGGAAAACTCTGAATGACAATCAATAAACTGTCTTTCTTTCTCTCCCTCACTCTTTCCCTCTTTCTAATCCCTAACATGCCCTCCTCTCTCTCTCTCTCGTCTAGAATTTTTGACATTTTTAATTTCAACCCTTCTCAACCCCCATTCGTATAGGGGCTGAACTTGGACTTTAAAGGCAGCGGCATCAAGATTATCACTATTCATCTCAACAATCTCGAAAACTAAGGATAAGAGTGATTAGACAATAATATCTGTCATTTTTTTACATGTTATTTTTCACCCTTTCTTACCACACCTTATCAGGGCTGAACTTGGACTTAAGGGCACCAGGAGTGTCACTATTCATTAGAGTAATCTCAAAAACTATGGTTTAGAAACTAATATATGTCGTTCTTGGTTATTTTTAAATGTCACCCTCTTCCAAATGCGCAGCGCAGAGTTTAAATAGTTACTAAGTCTATGGGAAGAACCAGACCCTTTCAGGGAAGCCTTCCCACTTCCACCCATTTGGTCTGTCCTTTTTTTAAAGGTATTACTGTTGTGACTGTTCCATTTATCCAGGATATTACTGTGGTGACTGTTCAATTTATCCAGGTATTACTGTGGTGACTGTTCCATTTATCCAGATATTGCTGTGGTGACTGTTCCATTTATCCAGGTATTACTGTGGTGACTGTCCCTTTTATCCAGATATTACTGTTGTGACTGTCCCTTTTAAACAGGTATTCCTGTGGTGACTGTCCTTTTATCCATATATTACTGTGCTGTCTGTCCCCTTTATCCAGGCATTACTGGAGTGACTGTCCCTTTTATCCAGATATTACAATGGTGACTGTCCCTTTTATCCAGTTATTACTGGGCTCTGTCTCCTTTATCCTCGTAATTCTGTGGTGACTGTCCCTTTTATCCAAAAATTACTGTGGTGACCGTCCCTTTTATCCAGGTATTACTGTGCTGTCTGTTCTTTTTATCCATGCATTACTGTGGCTAGGTATTACTGTGGTGACTGTCCCTTTGTCCATATATTACTGTGGTGGCTGTCCTTTTATTAAGGAATTAATGCAGTGGCGGTCCCTTTATTCAGGAATTAATGTGGTGGCTGTCCCTTTATTCAGGAATTAATGCAGTGGCTGTCCCTTTATTCAGGAATAATGCGGGTGGCTTGTCCCTTTATTCAGGAATTAATGTGGTGGCTGTCCCTTTATTCAGGAATTAATGCAGTGGCTGTCCCTTTATTCAGGAATTAATGTGGTGGCTGTCCCTTTATTCAGGAATTAATGCGGTGGCTGTCCCTTTATTCAGGAATTAATGAGGTAACTGTCCCTTTATTCCAGGTATTAATGTGTTCCTGTCACCTTTAACCAGGTATTACTGTGCTGTCTGTCCCTTTTATCCAAGTATTACTATGGTAACTGTCCCTTTCACCCAGGTATTAATGCGATGTGTTACTGTGGTGACTGTCCCTTTTAGCCAGATATTACTCTGGTGACTGTTCCGCCTATCCAGGTATTATTATGGCAACTGTACCCTTTATCCAGTTATTACTGAGCTGTCTGTCCCCTTTATCCATGTATTAATGTGGTGACTGACCCTTTTGTCCAGGTATTACTGTGCTGACTGTCCCTTTTATCCATTTATTACTGTCTTGACTGTCACCTTTAACCAGATATTACTGTGCTGTGTGTTCCTGTTATCCAGGTATTACTGTAGTGACAGTCGATCTTATTCAAATATTACTGTCCTTTTCATCCAGATATTACAGTGGTGACTGTCCCTTTTATCCAGATATTACTGCACTGTCTGTCCCTTTTATCTATGTATGTCTGTGGTGA
>NC_087215.1:35512946-35581694 GCF_015104395.2 Macrobrachium nipponense
GTCTGTGGTGACTGAAAAAGCATTTTCAACAATTTATTTATATGGTCTCGAGTATATAAAATGAGGCATGGTGAATGGATGGGGGGTGGGGGAGAAGGGGGAGGCGGGGGTACTGTTTGAAACATACCCTAATTATATGAGTTATTGTCAAATTATGGATGGCTTCATACCAGATTTTGTCTATATCAGTCAAGCGGTTCGGATTTCTATTGGGCCACAAATATAAACTACTGTATAGTCACATACAAATATTCACTTCTATACTATATAAGATTCTTTTAGACTACTTTCTTTTGTTACTATGGAAGGTGCATTTTGTGTTTTCTTGTCAAGTTCATTTAAAATTCTTATTTACCAAATGTGTTAATGTTATTATGCGCAACTGATTTTTAACGTGTAGGTAATTGATTTTCTGATTTTAATTTTCTTCTGTCTATGTTCAATTAATTGTTCAAGTATACTGTTGCTTCATGTTCTTTATCTAGAGCAAAACCGGATTGTTTTCTGTTATTAATTATAATTTGCCCAATATGCTTCACACAATAAATACCTATCTCAATTTATTTCTCCAAAGTTTCCTTAATTCAAACTATCCGTGTACAATATATATATATATACAATATTCCCCCACATATTCGCAGGGGATATGTATCTGGCCCCACGTAAATAGCTACGACCCGTTAATAGTTAAAAACCCTATATAAAAATGTTTAAACTGCCTATTTTCTTGTTCAAAACTCAAGAAAATTTAAAACTTTGTCTTATCAAACACCCCCCTTACTGTAAACCAACATTTAGTTTTAAATCTAGACTTATCCTTTGCCCTTATGCCAGACCGGAAAAACAACCTAGACTTCAAGGTGGCATTTGATAAATTCATATCGGACAAAAACTACAGCCGTGAAGAGATATGTTTAAAAGGAGTGTTATTAAATGCTTTAACTGACCTTAATAAGAAATATCCTGTCCCCCGTAGATTTATGATAGCCATCCGCTCACTAAAAAAGTTAAGACGTTGTAATAAGTAGATCCGACAAAGACGGCAAAATGGTAATCATGGACAAAGAGTTCTACCTCGACAAAATCAACCAACGCCTTAGCGACACAAACACTTACGACAAACTGTCGAAAAATCCCCTCCAAAACGTCCCCACAGAATTTTTCGGAAAGTAAGATTAATTGGCCAAGACAAAAAGACTATTTTAGAGAAATTTAAAGTAATTAATCCTAAACTACCCTACTTTTATGTCCTTCCCAAAACTCATAAAGACAACCTTCCATTCAGACCCATCGTTTCATATGCCGGAGCTTTCAATTACAAAATTTCTAAATGGTTAGCTGGCCTCCATTCCCCTATTTTAGGCACTTTTTCTCCCAGTCACATTAAACATTAGGAAGATTTTTGTCACAAATTCAGAGAAGCACATATACCACTTCACAACATAAAACTTTTAAGCCTTGACGTAGATTCCCTGTTCACAAAAGTACAAGTACAGGACGTTCTTCAGTTTTTGAGGGAAAAATTATCCCCTTATTCAGATCATTTCCCATTAGTGCTAGACAAAATAATAAAGTTAGTTGAATTATGTGTATCTAATAACGTATTTTCACTCGGGGAATCATTCTACAAGCAAAAAATTCGGGTGTATTATGGGTAGTCCTTTAAGGTCTGTTTTAGCCAATCTGTACATGGAATACTTTGAAACTACAGTAATAAATGCAATAAAACCCAAAAACATGCTGTGGATGAGATATCTAGATGATATTCTAAACATTTTGGGATAATAAATGGGGCACTTTTAATTAATTCTTTTCAAAATTAAATGCATTAGTGCCCAGCATCAAATTTAAAGTTGAATGGGAAACAGACAACAAAATTCCTTTTCTTGATGCTTTAATGATCAGACACACGACAGAATACAAATTTACCATATACAGAAAGCCAACGTTCTCACTTTCATACATTCACTACTTCAGCTATCATGACATTCCTATCAAGATAGGCGTAGCCAGCAACCTATTCTTAAGAGCCATATGAATTTGTTCTCCAAATTTCCTGGAAAAAGAATTTGAACTAAATCGTAAGCAGCTTTCGTCTTTAAGGTATCCTGACCATATAATTGAGAAAGCAATTCACAAAGCAAACGTAATTTTCTACAGACCCCCTCAAGACAAGACCAGAGACACACCCAACCATAAAATAAAAATTCCACACCTGGACAGGATTAAGACGGTGACCCAGACCCTCGGAAAATCTAACCCTTTTTTCATTTACTTACCCGAATACCTTAGCCAAATCCCTGATAATGTCCAACAAAAGACATCCCCCAAGGACACAGGCGTTTTAACGAAATCCCATGCCTGGAATGTGATAAATCTTACATCGGATTAACAGGAAAATCACTTCCCCAGAGATTAATACAGCACAAATGGTCAGTTAGGTATGGACAACAGAACTCAGCTATTTTCAACCATATAAATGAACATAACCATAGTATAAACTGGAATTTGTCACCCATAATTTATAGCAGTAACTGCCAGTACAAGAGTCAAATGATGGAATCAGCCTTGATTAAAGAGAGGCAGGTAATGAATATCTCAAAGGGAGCATGGGATTCAGATATCATCGACAAGGTTTTCATTCAACCGACGCTTAAGAAGATTAAAGGAAGATTATCAGCGGGAGTGACCTAAATTGGCTTACCTGTGGATGGACCTCTTGGTATAAATACCACCTTTTCTGTAACTTTTCTCATTCATCTACCTGAAGAGGGAGACAGCAGTCTCTGAAATATAGTATTTCTCTCTATATTTTGGTGTTTTTATGGGCTCCTTTTATTAGATGGAATTCTGTTATAACAGAACATTTTTACCATCATATATATATATATATATATATATAGTATATATATATATATATATATATATATATATATATATATATATATATATATATATATAGATATGTATATATTATAATATATATACATATTTCTATTATTATATATTATATATTATATATATATATTATAATTATTATATATAATATATAATATATTACGAGGTCAAATGACACTCGTTTAAACAAATGAAAAAAAATTTCCTAACTGGTAACATGCATACCTTTTCATGTTGAAGGCCATCTCTGAAGTTAGCTGAAAATCAAAGTATCAAACTAGGCTAATATAAACTCCCGCTGTTACTAAAATATACTTTTTATTTCCCAAATTAGCTAACATGAAAATGTTATAAAATGAGTTAAGAATAACCAAAAAAGAAGCGTTAAACTATCATATTCCTCCCAAAATCATATTTAAGTAATTACTCCCTTTTTCTCTTTCTGTCCAAACATTCATAGTTTATCAAAGTAAAAAAAAAATGTCTAAGATAACCCATTTTTCTATATGGTGACTTCGAATCCATCTGAAATAAAGAGACCATAATTATCCCACCTTTAAACATTAAAGTTCGTCAATAAAATGTGTGACACATCGCACTTCCCTTTCTCTAGAATTGAAGTAACTGTTGCTTCAAATGTTAACTTTTCTAAAGATATCCACTTTACTTTACCTTTTCCGACGGACCTGCAATGCCTCTTCTACACCGAAAACAAACCATGTCCACATACCAGAGAATCATATGTATTTTTCTGTTGCATTATGAACACATATCCACTAACCGAGGTACATACTCAAGAACTTTTGGAATGCGTCAATGACCTCAATTGTGCGCCGGTAAGCTTCCCGTTTGTTTTTTCATCTCAGCATCTTCGAGGGATCCAACTCCACTATTAATTATTATATATTGCTACCAGTGTCTTGTAAGACATATATATATATATATATATATATATATATATATATATATATATATATATTATATATATATATATATATATAATTTTTTTCATTAACAGCAGGCCTTATACCTAATAAGAAACAGAAAGTATAAGCATAAATAACTGCATGTAGTCTAGCAGCAGTTTCCCAAAAAGTGCCCTATTTAAGCAACAACCCAAACCCAAGGTACACTTGTCCTCATGCATAAAATTATTCACAGGTATGCCTGGCAACAGAAAATCCATGATGATATTGCAGGAAACTGGTGCGAGTTGAAAAATAGACATTTTTGTAAACCTACCCCACCCAAAACATGCAATTTTCATGTATGGCTCTGAATTATTATGCAAAAGACTAAAATGTCCCCGAAATGGTTTTACTTTATGAAGTGGAGGATAATAAATAAAAACTATCATTTTAGCATTAAATAAGTTTCCCAAATAAGTTATTTTTCAATAGAATGTAAAATTATGGTGAAAATTTACTCTCATTTTGAAAATGGCAAGTCACAAGATATTTCTTTCAAACAAATTTTAGAATTTGTCTAGACATCCCCTTCATGCTATCAGATCATTGGTAATAAGAAGTATTCCTTCTGAATCCTTACAGATCACTTGATGCTACAACTAACCCGTAATTCGTGAAAAAAACACCTTTGATTTTCTATAAAAAAACGGGGGAACATGACTGAACTTTTTTCAGCAATAAATATAGAAGTCACAAAGCCAAGTTATTAATGATTGGAAATGGTGCTAAGCAGTTAATATGAAGTCTTTAAACTAGTACCCAAGGGCCATAAGGCTCAGCTTTGAAATTAAAGTCCAGCTGTCCATGCATGAGTGTTTGTATCACTTAGGTGTTCATTATAATTCTTAATATCACGGTACATCAACAACACGAATTACCGATGAAAACTTTATATATCACTCTAATATAGTTAAGTGTCAGCTGTCCATCTTCAGACTTCTCATAACCATGTTCTGTAGCTGAGGGGATATTGCGATTTAGAATGTGGGCATGTTTCCAGATGTAGAGCTGGTACATGGCACGTTGTAGATACAACATGAAACTGTCTCGAGTTCAGGTATTTTCCTTACAGGTACTCCGTTCATTGCTTTTTGACAGCAAAGTGCCTTTAGTGAGCCACACTTGGTGTCCCCATACAGTCTGCAAACAAACTTTGCAACTGTTGAGGTCTAGGATTCATCAAGGGTGAGGCGGTTTCCTAGTGTGTAACAAAGTTCAAACTGAGCTGCATCCTTAATCATGAGTTTGAAACACTTCATGCCTTTGCCAAAAAGACACTGACTGTATCACAATGTTGACTGTTGGCCAGTGGTGTAGCAGGAGTAACAAAACCTCTGTGCCAGGGCTGTAAACTACTATTACCTTTGCTCCAGTACTTGCAGCAGCATAGCCATGGAGGACAAGTCTTGTGTCTGCCTCTTCTTGATTGGAAATTATGTCAAGGGCTGGTAATACTGCAGAGTGGGTGATTATGATGCCATCCTCATTTTCACCTCCACTGGCATATAGACTCTGATTTGCTGTGGTCAAGTTTCCCTTCTTCTCCTTCATATAATCTATGTAGAGTGATGCCAGATGTTCCTTGTTTTCAGCAATTGCCAAGAACTGTTTCCAGTAATCATCTGGTACATTAGTACTCAGTCTGATTTCATGTGCAAAGTATGTTTTGCCTGATTTCTCTGTGCACTTTCCTCTTGTCTGTAACTTTGTACTGTTCTCCCTATACACATCAAATGCTATGGGTATTCGTGTAACATCTGTGGAGATATCCTGAGTAGAATGAGTAACATGGGGCAAGAACCTACTGGCCATATATTTTGAAAGTGATGGGCACTTTGGTAGAGGAAGCAAGCAGCGACTGGATGACAGAATGGCCATCATTATGTTACAGTATCAACATGCTTGTCCAGGCTGGTTTCTCCTGGAATCAGTTCTTCCAGCTTACTCATGGTGCCTGATTTTCTATGTTACCATTGCACCATCATCATTGAAGATGTTCATGGGCGGAGGATTTTCAAATCCTTTGTAGTGGGACCTTCTTGATAGCAATGACTGCTAATATGCGAAGATACATGGATTTACCCTTGATGTATGCATTCTTGATTTTTACTTTCTTGTTCATCTTTTTCATGGTCTTGATGTTTTACTGAGGTATGGGTGCATAGAAGCTCTTTGGATTGTCAGATGCCAGGTTAGAGACAAAGTTATAAGCCATGGTGGTGCTCATGTCAAATGAACTAGATACTTTTCTCTATGGCATCTGGCGCAACTGATGCTGTAGCTATGTTGATCAACTTTGCGAGTGCTTCTGCGATTTCAAAGGGATCTACACATGGCCCCTGAAGCATGTCACGTATCTTCTTCAAATAAAAATTCAATCTAGTTTCAAATGCTTTCATCTATGTCTGTGCTGGCTGGTTGTCATCAGGCAGGTTGGTATCTGTACCCTTATCGAATTCTGCAGCATACATAGCAGTGACAGGTTGAGCCATAAACCACCTTACTAATGCTTGGCTTCGCATTCTAAGACCAATGATCCCTCCAGCTCCCTTCAGACCTTTGTTCTATGTTTGTTTCCAATGTATAATCCAGCCAAAACACCATTGAAATAGCCATCTCAGAGCTAGACCATACCCCTTGTATTGGTGAATTCTGTGGCAATCTCCTGTGGCAATTGTCTTATCTGGAACAGAGAGACTGGCAAATAATGTGCATTGTTTGTTCTGTTTGAGGCAAATAACAGAAGAAGAAACTCTGGCTTGACTGATTGTTGAATTTCCCACAAGTCTTTTCTACAAGCACTGATTAATACTTTCAGTGGTTGTAAAACTTGATAGTATTCATCCCACAGTAGGCAGGTGGGTGATGTAGACCTTCCTTCTTTGCGATACTTATCTATCATTGGAAGCACTTGGTCATTCACACGAGTGCAAAGTTCCTGTTGTAGTTCCTGCACTTTCTCCAAAGTTCCTGTTGCAGCTCCCTGCCCTTCTCTAAGTTTAAGAATGCTTGGATCTCATACAGGCTTAAATGGGTTACTTTTTCAAGGCCCAAGAAAATCTCATACATGTGCAGTGTTTTCCTTAGTGTGAAACAGTAACTACTTTACGCATTGTAACTAAGCTGAATAAATAAGAAGCTGGCCATCATTACCATTGGGTATGATTTCAAGGCTTGAAATAATTTAACACAATTTTAGTGAATGATCATGAATTATATTGTAATTTGTAGATAGGATACCGGACAATCATGATCATAGTCTTCAATCTATATGAGAAAGTCATATTTATTTTATGATTTAGGGGTGAGGGGTAGTTAAAAGTGATCTGCAATGATTGAAAAGAAATGCCTCTTGCTAACAATGATCTAATAGCTTGTAGGGGATATCAGGCAAACAATTTTAAAAACTTGTTGTTTAAATGCAAATTCTTGAAGCATTATTTATTGAGAGACATTTTTATGACTTGTCATTTTCCCAACCAGGGCCAATTTTTACCATATTTCTTACATTTTATTGAAAAATAACCTATTTACGGAATTTATTTAATGCTAAAACAATATACCTTTATTTATCATAAACATAATAAAATAATATCATTTGGAGTTACTTTTAATGATTTACATGAATCTGAACCATCAAAGAAAAGTGGATGTTTCTGGTTAAGTATATTTACAAAGACGTGAATATCTGAACTCGCACCGATTTCATTATCCAGAGATACCAAAGAAGGATTTTATCCATGAGGGCAAATGTTGTACTTCTGGTTTGGGTACCCGCCACACAGAAGTGAGGCCTGCTCCTGGACTAATAAACTTGAGGAATGAAAGTGTGCTTTTGAGGGCTCAAAAGTCTAAGCCCATCATCTCCCCTCCCTAATATTTCCCCCCCAGAGAGAACACGTAGGGGTTGCATCCTTCCAAATTCTGTTTTCTGCTCCCTTCTGCTCACAGATCCTTTCATTTTCATTTTCGTATGAGGGAGAAAAATAGCTGGAAGGCATCCTTTAACAGGGCTTCCCATTGGTGGCCAATCCTCTCTCCCTGACAGCCGAAGTAAGCAGCCATTTATTTAACCTGCCCAAATCTCCTGAAGGAAGGACGAGCCCACTCATGCTTTTGTAAGCATAGACAAACTCCACAAGGTACATTGGAATTGGGAGGATTCCACCCTTAAGCTTTATCTTTTATCCCTAACTTTTCTCTTGCACTTGCAAGGTGAATGATATCACGCAGTAGGGTTTTTATGCGTAGGGGACTATGTCTGATTAAAATACATAATAAACTGTCTCTGCAACTTCTGCTGTGTCGTATGTCGTTTTTGCTGGCATTATTTGTGTTATTGTTCTACAGACGTCGGAGAGGGTGGTTGGGTTTGTTGGGTCTTGAAAAACATCTGCTGGAATTGCCAAGGACTATCTGTAAAGTGCTTCTGCTAGCAAAGCATTGAATGCTGTATGTGGAGAGGTTCTTAGACCCAATAAGATCCACAGCAATTCTTCCCACCCCCCATCTTGGCATTTGGCTGTTAGCTTCTGGGTTATGTTGTTGTGTTGTATTACTGTCCTGAAATTGGCAGCAAGGGTGCGCCATAAGGTAGATATGAAGTTTGCTCCTCTATCTCTGGTACAATGAACTCCCGTATTTGCCCACTCCGGATTTAAAGACTCACGTATTCTCGGATTTCTCTCTGGAACATATACCCCCATTATTCGTGGAAAATTCGCCTATTCGCAGTTTTTTCTATGGGAAAGATCCACAAATTCTGTTTTTTTTTTATCAATTTCATCACAAATGCACTTTTCTGATAAAAATATTTAAAAACCATGTATAAACATTTTTAAGTTTTTTTTTCTTGAGTTTTAACTAACAAAATAGAGTTTTAAGCATTTTTATAGGGGATTCAACTATTTGCAGATTCTAATTATTCAAGGGGGCCATCTGGTACGCATCCCCCGTGAATATGGGGGAAACACCGTAATGTACTCACGAACTCTGTATCTACTAACCCAGCTTACTGAGGCTCTCGCACAATTTTCCACCATCTGTTGTTTGATAAATGTTACCCAAGGCCATCTTGTGTTCTGATCGATTATTCTGATTATCTGTACCCCTCAGAGGGGGTAGGGGGCCTAAAATGTCGACGTGGATGTGGGCCAGTCGTTGCTGTGTTGTCTGGAACTCTCCTATTCCCATTTTCTGTGTGCCTCATTACTTTTGATGTTTGAAAGGGGAGGCATTCTTGTACCCAATGTTTACTGTCTGCCTTCATTCCCTGCCAGATACATATAGTACCTCTCCAACAGGATTCGATCGGTAGATCGGCCTGACGGGTGGATAGGTTGTAGGTGAGGTTGAAAGCTGTCTTTCTCAACTCCAACCGTAATTATGGGTGAGGGTGTCCAGTACTTGCCTCGCATGTGATGTTGTCTTTCCTTTGTTGATGGCAAGGTCACTCCACGTCAGCAGGGTTCTCCCACCTTAGTTGCTGCAGGTCCATACCACCCTTTTTGCGCCAATGCTATTTTGGGATATGATATCCCAATCTGGACAGTGTTAGAGTTTCGGGATAGGGGATCTGCTACGCTGTTGGAGGAACCCCTTTAAGTATATGATGGAGCAGGAGTGTTCAGCTATCGACGATATGTGCTGCTGATGTCTCGCTGACTACCATCTCTGCTTTTGGTGAAAGTGAGATCAGGGATTGGTGGTTATCTACTCACAAATTGTCATCGTCCTTGCAGGTGTCAGAAGTGGTGGATGGGCTCTGTGGACTGCCAACAACTCTAGGTCGAACATGGAGTATTTATGTTCCACTGGTGATAACTTTGTACCAAGAAGCCCATGCCATTGTCTGTGTCCCACTCAAATACCACACCCATCGCTGTGTTTTTACTCGCATTTGTAATTAGGGTGAGGGACCTATGGGGTAAAGGAAAGATTAGTGTAGCAGAAGAGGCGATCACTTTTATTGCTAGTATGAAAGATTTATCTTGTTTTTCAGACCAACATAAATTTGTAGGTTTTCCTTTCAAGCAACTGTATATAGGACTCCTTGTTTCAGCAAGGTTGGGAATGAACCGGTTGTAATAGTTGATCATTCCTATGATTTCTTGAATTTCTTTGACTTCTTAACTTTGGGTAGTCGATGATTGCTTGCATCTTCTCCGGGAGGGACTTGACACTGTCAGGGCTGATTTTATGGATCAGGAAATCCACTGTTGGTTTTCCTCATTCACATTTGTCCTCCCAGACTATGAGTCCATTTTCTTTGAGTATTTGTAAGACCCATCTGACGTTCTTCATGTGTTGTTTAAGGTTGGGGGCTGAGTATTAGAATGACGTCAACGCAGGCATCGCAGAAGGGTAAGTCGCCGAGGATTTCGTCCATCAGATGTTGAAAGATCACACCTGTGTTTCAAAGACCAAAGCAGCTATAGTAGTTGAATTTGCACGTGCCGAAAGGGGTGATAATGGCAATCTTTTCTATGTCCTCCTCTACTGGGACTTGGAAATATCCCTTCATCAGGTCAATTTTTATGAATAATTTGGCGCATCCCATCTGGTTTGCAATGTCTGAGATGTTCAGCAGCAGGTACCTGTTGAGTACTGTTTTAATGATAAGTCATCGGTAGTCAACACATGGTCACCATGTGCCATCAGCTTTTGGTACCAAGTAAACAGAAGACCACATGATGGATGCTTTACGGCATATTCCTACCCATTCCATGTCTAGAAAGCTTGTTTGGCATAGGCAAGCTTGTCTGGAGTCAAACATCTGAAGCAGGAGTGGACTTGGGGACCCTTGGTGACTATGTTTTGCTGGATGTGGAGCTTTGTGGGTTTGGTCAGGTAGTCCTTGATTACCTCCAGAAACTCCTGTAAAAGGTGATGTATTTCAGGTGCTGGAGTCCGAGTGAGTAGGGCTACAAGGGCTGGTTGTGAGGTGAGCTGCTGTCTTGCTACATCCACAGCATGTTGTGGTCTTTTAAGGAAATCCATTCCTAAAGTGAGATTATTATGTCTGCTGTGATAAACGTCAGTTTGTACTTCTTTCTGCTGAGGCCCCACTGGTAGTGGACACCTGGAGAGTGCTGGGGGTGGGATTGAGGCATTTGTGCAGGTTGGCTGCCACAAATGATTCACAAGTGCTGGTGTCAACGAGGAACTTCTTGTTTGTGTCTCGCCAGTGATGAAGAAACACGGGGAGCCTTTCTGCCCGTGGACCTTGAAAAAAAGACAGCAATAGGCAGAATTGTTACCTATAAGAGGCAACTCGTATTGCTCGGCACTGACTGTGCTATTGGATGTGGCTGCTACTTTTGCATTTTCAGCCTTCACTCTCAAAACCTCTAGTGGTAGAGGCGCATGACCTTGGGTGACTCTTTCTTCTCTTTGGGCTTGTACTTCAGCTTGTTCTCCCTCCTGAAACGGTGGTTGGGGGAGGGTGGGTGGCGGGGCCCTCTGTCTCACTCTACTGCTGTGGTTGTGGGGCAGCTGCTGCTATGGGTGGTTGTGTGGGCTCTGTTGATTGTGGGCTGGGTGGACAGTCAAAGATTTTCAGGAACTCGTTGAGGGCATGCTCGTTGAGGGGCATGGTCAATGAGTTGAGGATGGCCGCGACCCTTTGGTGGGGTAATTTTGTGAATAGGACCTGTTTCACAAGATCCAACGTAGCCTTTGGGGGGCTGTCTTTGGTGGGGATCTTCCACTAGCTGCTGCAGCTGCCTATAGACGTGTGATGGCTGTTGGTCTCCTATTGCTGCCCCTACATTGTCTAGGAACTTCCGAGCTCTGAAGGCAGGAGGCATGCTGAAGGACGACCTTAGTTGGTCCTTCAGTTCTTTGTAGGTGGTGGTGGTCTGTTGGTCAGTGATCCATTCTGCGATTTGCTCGAAGACAAGTGGCAGAAACTTGTGGGTTGTGAAAGGCAGCACTTAGGAGGATGATTGCTGCTGCGGTGCTGTTGCTGGATGGGATGGTGCTGGTGGTGTTGATGTTTTCGGTCATCTTCAGGGTCACTAGGGTTGAGGGAGCGAGGCGAGTGTTATACAGTGACAAAGTATCTTCTAATATATTAATAAAACTCTGGACATGTTATTAACAATCTCAAATGGAAAGGTAAGATTTCAACTGAGAACAAGAAGGGCATACAACTGGGGGAATGTGTTTTTTTCACACATGAAAAAGAATATTTCCTTGTATATGCCAAGGAAGACAATAGATACATAGCTGGGAAGGTGAAATGTTTTACATTTGCACACAGTTGCATTTTTCTGCATAGGCGACTGTGTCTGATGAGAACACACAATACTAAACATTGTTTCTACAGCCTCTCCCTGGTCTGTTTCTTTTGTGACCATATTTCAGGGGTCGGCCCTTGTGGTCAGCTTTCGTTTAAACGTTGCTGGTACCATCTGCCTGGAAGACCTGCAGAGGCCTACACACTAGTCCCGTCCTCTGTATCTGGCTGTGTAGTGTAAGGTGACAATTTTCATCCTCACATTCTTTACAAGGATGCTATGATTACATGCTAATGATTTTCTATTTAGTGCTCTTTGCCTTGTATTGACATTCTCAAAGCTATAGGGAGTGTTAAAGTCAAAATCTGTTTGAACTGGCAATTTCCTGGGCCTCTCAGAGACATTTCAGTTTACCTCTTGTTAGTTCATACACTGCGCCTCTGATGTAGGCAGTCGACCTAAGCTGTGTCCTTCTTGCCTGGAGATTAAAAGATTGTATTTTCAAAAGTTCCTAGCCTCTTATAGTTATTGTATGAGTTTTCAATGTGGAATTAACTTCATTTGTTTGTGCGTCTTTCACTCAGAAAAGATTCGTGTATTTTATTCTGCCTATTGTAATCGAGAGTAGCTTGTGCAATTACACATTTTATGTATCAGTTGTATGCCCGAGTCGAATCTTGGTCAGCCAGCTTTCACATACATCGCTCATGACCTTGGCAACTGTCAAAATGACATTTTCATAATAAAATAAAGTTATGTAAATACTTACCCAACAATAGCTATAGTTTCCACGTATGGCAGCCAAAATTCAAATTTTGCGGGTAGCTCTTCGATTGCTCAGTGTAGGTATCAGTGCTGGCCCCTAACGCCAATATTAGGAACGACTTAGCTAATCAACTCATTCTGCTTTATGCATAATGGCCATGAGAGGGGAGGAGGGAGGGCACTGATTATGTAATTACTGGGTAAGTACATATATAACTTTATTTTATTGCATGTGACTTACCCAGTAATTACATAGCTGATTCCAAATTGAAAGGAGGTAGGATCAGGGACATATTCTACTCCAAACCATCAAGCTATCTAATAAATTGAAATAGAAAAAGTTGCTAGTATTTAAAAACAATGCTTGTCATTTCCTATCAGTTAAGAGAGCTACTGTAGACCTGAAGATGGATACTGTCTCTAGTTGGGTGCTCATCATAATTCATAGTGATGTGGCGGTATAGCCAAGGGTCACCTCCTACTTAGGGGAAACTTTCCTGCGAGGGAAGTGCTCTGATGGCTAGCAAAGCATGATAGATGCCTGCTTTTGCCCTGAGTGCAGCACCAAAATAAAAACAACCAGAAAACAATGACACCTACACTGAAATAAAGTCATGACCCATCCACTGAGAGTGGCTCTCCATACTTAACACCTTACTGAAACATCCTGTGCTTCCTTCTGCAATGCCATGCCAGTCACTATGAATGGTCTTGAGGTATTGGAAAATTTTGACAGTTTAAACTTTCCATATAAAAAAATAAGAAGCAAAGATCGCTTACACTTTTGGTAAGTCAATAATAGAATGGACGTAAAGAACGTATAACGTCTGAAAACTAAGGAAGTAGAGGCTGTCCTGACATACTTAGCTTAACCTTCAAAGTAGGCCAAATGCACTCCACAAACACAGGAGTATGTCTCAAAAATAAAGTCCATATAAAATGCAAGAACAAACATGTTTAGACAGGTGACGGTTCTTGCCATTACTCCCTAGATTATGGATGGTCCTCTGATTCCTGTTCAGCTCAAGGAATTCCTGAAAAACTCCAACTGGGACAGCTCTCTATACTACTTCAAAGCTGGGGAGTGCTACTGGGCACCTGTAGCAAGAGCTAGGGCCAGACCAGCTATTGGGGACTCAGGAGCTGGCGGACACTCGTAGTATAAGTTGGTGCCAGAAGAGCGCCCTGGAGCTAAGCGTCTGGGAGCTGATGTACACTCGGAGCATGAGCTACATGCTCATGCCAGAGGAGCCAAAATACCTCTCTGACCCTGCAGAGTAAGCCATCAAGGTGGAAAAGGGGGTTCTTCCTTGAAAGGAATGGAGTAGCCTCTTGAAGAATCCTGAACCACCCAAGGTTCTGTCCCTCTGCGACTCCAATCCTCACAAAATAGGTGCAGTCCGGCACCGAGCATAGCACGAAGGACTGGTGACTCTTGGAGGAAGCCTTGGTGGAAGACTTCTCAATGGACTTTGAAGAGAGCAGAAGGGTGGAGCAGGGTCTTGCTTGAGGATGTGACTCTCCTCCTTAGAAGGCTGTTGCAGTGGTGAAAAAACCTTTGCAGGAACACCAGAAGTCACCTGGGGATGCTCAATAGACTGCACTAGCAAGTCTTGTGTCAATTTCTTCTACAGGGCAGACAGAACCTCCTTTACAGTGTCTTCGAGGGACAAATGTGGATGCTTATCAAGGGGCAAAACAAGTCAGCTGATTTCTAAGTAACTGTCACCCATCTAGTAATGAAAGAACACCAAAGCTCTCACTTTTTTAGGTCCCCATGGCAAAAAGAGAGGCCAACTCATCCTAACAGTCTCTAACCACCGTATTGGCACATGAAAGAACTCCTAACCAGTCTGAAGAGAGGTTCTTTGCAAGTACTGGGTAGTCCTCAATCTTCCTGGCTAATGCACTAGCTGTCTAGTACAGAACATTGAATATTTCCAACAACTCAAAAATATTCCTCACGACGTGATCCAGCTAAGGCAAAGAGAAGAATACCTTAGCTGAAGAAAAGGAAGCACAACAAGTTGCATTAACCAAGCCGAGATGTCCCCCTGGGAGGAGGCAGACACTCCCAAGGAAGGAGCCTCCCTTGTGGAATAAAAATGATACCTCTTCTTCACCAGCACAGACAGGAAAAATGAAGGAAGCTTTGCCTTGGTCCTTTCTGATTTCCAACCATTCCTCTACCTCACACAGGGATCTCTTCTAGGAAGAGGAGGGCCCTAGCTTGGAAAGACAAGGTTCAGAAGGATATTTCCTTATGAGGAATGTGATAGTAGATGAACTGAGAGGTGCTGGTACAAAGAAGCCATGGAAGTTCACTAACAGAGCCCTCAGAAGGCTAGAATAGGACGAGGCAGGAGCGTTGTGATGGTCTGAATGTTCATTATCTCAAAATATGGGTGACAAAGAGTGATCTCTACTCTTGGCAATAGACGTCTTCCTCTTAAGGAAGCTATCTAATACACCAAGTGGCAGTAATTAGGGGCTAACGAAGGATCCCCATCCCCTAGTGTCGAAGATGGACGGAGAAAGTGGCCCAGGTGCCTAACTACCAACAATTAAAGCTGGGTGAGGCATGGAAAGCACTGGGCGAGGCGTGGGACAGCCCCGAGCAAGCTGGTGTGAGGGGGTTGTGGCACCTCAGGTAGCGCCGAGCACCAGTCTCCATTCAGGGGTCCAAGAGCCTAGGCACCAACACCTGGCGCTCATCAGGAGAGTTAGTACTATCCAAGGTCGACTGTCAAAGGTGAGCAGGAGGCGAAACAGCGTAACTGCAGGAGGGTTAAGGGTTGCACCCCACATCCCTATATCTCTTGACAGGCAGTAGAGAACTCTCTGCAACAACAAAATGCCTCTTCAGAGGCAGAGTGGCAGAGAAAAAATGCCACTGGCATCTCCTAACCAGGGATGAACCCCAACTGTCGACAACTGAGCACTAAAGGAGAAGCCTATGTAATGGCTGAATGGAATGGAATGGAAAGGAATACAGAATTTAGGCTTGAAGCCAAGAACTGGAAATTTAATGGCTGAATAACATTACACCTCTAACAAGACACCTTTCCAGTGGCTGTCTAACACTGTACTCCATCAAGATGCCTTTCCAGTGGCTGTCTGCTGACACCTGGGAATAGGCTACAGGTTCAACCAAGGGGGCAACAATCGGGGCGACCTTCTCGGACTCCCTTCGGCTGCCAGTGTGTCTTCTCCCCAGTGTGGAGGAGCAGGACAGTGATTTTTGGTCTAGGAGATCAGAGGGGCCAGATAACCACCACCTCACTCCACATCCATCAAGACAACTTTCAGTGGCTGTTCTGCTGACACCTGGGAATAGGCTACAGATATGACCGAGGAGGCAACCCCTTCAGATTCCCCTCAACTGTCAATATATCTTTTCCCGGGTGTGGAAGAGCAGGATAGTGACTTAAAGTCTAGGAGATCCGAGGGGCTAGATAACCACCTCCTCCCTTACACAGGTAGATGCCTTTCCAGTGGCTGTCTGTTAATACTTGGGACCTGCAACAGGCTCGACTGATGGGGCAACTACCCATATGCAACCCCCGACCTCCCTTGGACCTCTGGTATGTCTTCTCCCCGGTGAAGGGGAGAGAGACAAGGACCTTTGTCTGGGAGCATCGAGGGACAAGTAGACACCTCCTCCACTGCACAACACTTCACTGTTACATGGTTAAATTCATAATAACCCAAGTAAAAGGCTGGCAAAGGCATGGAAAGGAAGTGAGGGAGCCAGGTGCACAAGCAAATGAACAAGATATCATGGTTAGTAAGAGAATTGGCACCAGTTGGACATGGACATGAGCTTGGGCATGGGATGGCGAGAGTTGGCAGGCAAGTGTCAGATGGCGGTAGGTGGAAAGCTAGAGGCAGGAGTCAAGAGTCAGCATGCAGGAGCTGAGAGGCAGCAAGCGAAAGGTTGGAGGCAGCAAGCAGATGGAAGTAAGTGGCCAGCGCCTCACTGATTTTTGTAATCTCGGTTACTGATTATGCTTTCATGAAAATAAAATAATAGACCAGTAATCAATTATTAACTACTTTATATAGCTTTATAAAAACAATTCTGGCATCTAGGCATAAAAACATAAATAAAAATGTATGAATACATTAACATTTCATCTATTCAAGACACATGTATTTTAAAATAACATAAATGTACGTGTACCTTCTAAAAATCACAAATTTTGAAAGTAACTGTATTTTTTCCTAACTAAACAAACCTGAGGTCTTTTACATTAGGAATTACTGAGGCATAGGCTGGAAATCAGTCATAGAAGAATAACAAGGTAGTTAGGCAGTAACTGCATGTCCGATAGTCAGGAGTCCCACTCAACTGGACATAAACAATCCACTTTGCTTTAGGCCCAGGAACAGATTGAGGGGTGGCATGAGAATGGCATAAAATGTAAAGAACCTCAGGTTTGTATAGTTTGGAAAAATACAGTTTCTTTCAAAAAATTGTGATTAGTCCCTACACATTGTACAAACCCTCGGTCCTTTACATTAGGAAGACTCACTTATGGGAGGGAGGAATCTGATAAGAGTCATGTGAACAGACTGGTGCTCACCAACCACAGTTCCCATCCTGTTCGTAAGAGCGAGGAGGGGAACCTGGCCTCTGTCCAATTGGTCAGAGTATGGGACTGCATGACCAATGGCTAGACCTGGACCCAATTCACAAGAGGGAGGCAAGCATAGCCTCTTATGAATAGCTAACAAGAACTTTATAGTTGGTAGCAAAAAGACAAATATACAAGCATTCAGTTTGGTCTCAAGCTAATATCCTCTCCCCTTGGCAAGGAAGGGACGGATACAAGCTTCTATACCCTAATGAAAGGGTATAGAATGGAGCTCTATAATATAACATGCATGCATCGACCACCTATTCCAGCACATGACGACTGCAACTCTGCCTGCAGGGAGAGAGGAATGAAAGCCAAAGAGAAGCCAGTCACACTCTCATTCACACCTACATTCACATGGTACACAAGGCGAGGTGCAACCCTGTCCAGTTAGAGGAGCTGGGTAAGCTACACAACTTTTTGTTGGAGCAGCCACCACAGGATCCCGAGGAAAAAGTGTCCAAGGACCTTTGGGCTGTATACTGAAGGTAGAAGGATGTGAAGGTGGTCCTGGTTTGGCCCAAACTCATACCTTCATGCCTGTGAAACCGACAGGTTCTTGCAGAACGCAAGGGTCAGACCAATACCTCTGACTTCGTGGGCTCTTGGACAAAAGGCACCAGTATTGTCCCTCCCTTTGGAGGAGTACGCTTTCCTGATCATCTCACGAAGCCAAAAAGAGATAGTGTTCTTGTAAACTTCTTTTCTTAGTCACCCGGTGCTAACATAGAGGCATCGACACTCAGGCCAGAGATGGTGAGTTCTCTTCAATTAGCACCGTAGCACTAAATGGACAAAGTAGTATCTCGTCTGGGTCATTACCACAAAAGTCCTCTATGGAGGGGATCAGGAAGGACTTGAATCTAGCGTCAGGGACCAAAGGATTCTGAGTCTTTGCTACGAAATCCAGGACAGAATATAGAGTAAGAGATCCACATCCCTTCCAGTGTTTAACATCATAAGTGAGACCATGAAGCTCACCTACCCTCTTCACCGATACCAGAGCCAACAAGAAGACTGTCTTGAGGGTCAGATCCAGGTCTGACAACTCTCACAGAGGCTCATAAGGTTGCACGAGTCAGGAGGCCTGAGTTCCCTGGGTGGGAAAGACCTCTCAAAGCTCCTTATACAGAGAAAGATCTCCATGGAAGTGGAAATATCCACTCCTTGCAGTTTCAGGACCAGGGCCAAGGTGGACCTATAGCCTTTAATTTAGCAGACAGAGAGGAGCTTCTCTCGGTCGAAGAAAAGACTTAGGAAATCCGCGATCTGCTGAAGAGTGGCTCTGAGCGGAGAGAGACCCCATCCACGGACACCGACCACAGAAAACAGCCCACTTTCCTCAGTATACTGTTGCAGAGGACTATCTGAGGTATCCTGCCATCTCTGTTGCTGCTCAGAGAGAAAAGCCTCTCGCTCGCAAGAGATATTGGATAATCTTCAGGCATGGAGACGCAGGAATATACAGCTGAGTGGTCGCTCTATGTGCTGTTGACTAGAAGGTTGTGCCATGGGGGAATCTTTCACGGTGTCTCGGAAAGAAAGAGCCAACAGATCAGGAGGAACCACCAAAATCATCCAAGGATTCTTGGTGATCCCTGCTGATCACCTTGCAAATCAGGTAGATGGGGGGAGAGGCGTAGACACCGATGTTGGAATGTGTCCTCTGCAAGCTGCCCACAATTTTCTGTTGTTCCAGGTGGCAAACAGGTCAACTACTAGATGTCCCCACAGGTTGAACAACCTTTCCACCACATCTACGTGTAGGGACCACTCTGTCCCTACCAACTGATTCTGGCAACTGATCTTGTCTGCCACTACATTCCTCGTTGCCTGGAATGTATCGGGCAAACAGCGCTACCTGAGTGTGCCATAGCTCACTTGTGCACCTGCACTATCAGCTGATGCAACGGGAGAGACACTAGGCCACCCTGTTTATTGACATATGCCATCACCGTGTTGTTGTTGCTAATCAACACCACAGAGTGTCCCACCACTCGATCCCAGAACTCTTAGAGGCCTAAGAAGGTCGCCTTGAGTTCCAGAATGTTGATGTGAGGGTGCCTGTCGTGTCGGTCCCACACTCCTGCAGTCAGCAACTCCTCTAGGTGTGCGCCCCAACCCTCAGTCGATGCGTCTGAGAACAGAAGCATGTCCAGAGGGGGAGTATGCAACCACTCACCTATTAAGAAGTTCCTGATGTCTAGCCACCAGGCTAAATCCTTTCCCACTTCCTCCGTTAGAAGGATGAGGAAGGATTGAGGACCCCGGGCCTGTGACCAACATTCCTTTAGTCTCCACTGAAGAGACTGCAGGTGAAGATGCCCGTGAGGGACCAACTTCTCTAATGACAACAGGTGATCGATCACGACTTGGCAAAGCTGAGCCGGCTGGTCCTACTGATTTTTTTTCATTTATATAGATTTCTGGCATTATGCCAAGCACTGAGACCTATGAGGTCATTCAAGAGCTGAAACGGAAATTGACAGTAAAAGGTCTGAAAGGTGTAACAGGAGGAAAACCTCACAGTTACACTATGAAACAATTGTTAGGAGAGGGTGGACAGCAAGATGGTAGAAAGAGAATATGAATGGAGATACAGTAAAAAGAATGAAAGTAGTTGCAGCTAGGGGCTGAAGATGGGCTGCAAGAACTTTAGGCAATGCCTACATTCCGCCAAATGAGGTGCACTGACGGCACTAAACCCTTACGGGGCTGTTCCTGCCGAGACAGAAACAGTTGAGCTGCCTTCCTGAACTTGTTGATTCTTGAGTCTGCGGGGAAGGCTTGTGCTGCTGCTGTATTGATCAGCACGCCCAGATACTTTGTCCTCTGCTTGGGAACGAGATCTGTCTTTGCAAAATTTATCACAATCCTGAGATAGCGGCAAAAGTTGAGAAGCCGATCTCTGTCCTGTAGCAACTGCAACAGCTTGCTTGTCAGGATTAACCAGTCGTCGAGATACCTCAAAGACATCCCGACTGAGTGGGTCCAAGCAGAAACCAACATGAACACCTGAGGGGCAGCCAGGAGTCTGAAACAACGTGTCCTGAATTGCGAAGGTACTTCCGGGATCAACTGAAAGCATGAAGTCATTCTCCCTGATCGAGGTGAGCACAGAACGTGCCGTCTCCATCGTGTACTGAGTCTGGCAAACAAATTGGTTCAAAAGAGAGAGATCTATCAGCAGCTCCCTTGCTCAGCATCGCTCGCACCTCTTCTTTCAGTGCCAGATCCTTGGCCGAACCAGGGATGTAAGTCTGTAGCAGTCTACAGCCTTACATTCCTGCTTTGGCCAAGGAGAAGGCTGGGTCTTTCCTCATGCCCCCTTTGAAGGAGTCTTCTTGGAGGCAGAGGAAGAGCTAGCTTGGTTTGAAGGCCTAGCCGCTGTTGCATGAGATGGCCCTGAAGTCTTAGCAACTGCCTGGTGGACAAGCCAATCGTTGTCCCCCATCTCTCTAGGGAAGAGAAAGGAGAACCAGCAACGGTCCATTCCTCAACACCAATGCCGACTCTGGCCCTACAGACCTGAAGACACAACTCAGTACAGCGTCCCTACTCCTAAGCACCAGGCTGGCCCACAGGTTTGCCACCTGGTGGGGCAGGTAGGAAATAGCCCTACCTCCAGACTGGCAAAGCCTCCCAAAAGCAGTCTTCTTTAGAAACTATCGGTCCCAAAGATGCAGCGACATTGGCCACTGTGAGGGACCACAGATCCAACCAGGAGACCACTTGGAAAGCTGCCATAGCACTAGCTTCCAAGATCGCTGCATCTTGCTGCGTAAACCAAAGGTCCTCAGCAAGAAGGTGCTGCAGTGGCAAGCTAGGAGTTAGAAGAACTAGCTCCGGCTCCACCTGGTTAGTTGACAAAGAGTTTTCCAAGGGCAAATAGAAACGTTTCTATTGAGGTCGAGGAGAGGGAAGCAGCTTGTCCGATCTGTTGGACCTAAGCGAATTCTCCTGCCCTAAGACAAGATTGCTCACCTGTTCCTTCTTAGGACCCCAGAACGACTGCAACTGTGAAGGGCAATCGGGAGAAGTTACTGTGGACCCTTCCCCTAGGTCAGTGTGTTGACGAATCAGCACAATGACCTCTGCAAATGACCTCTGAATCTCAGGAGTGATAACATCCTGTGGGGAAGGACCATCAAGTCCTTCTAAGGTGTGTCCCCTCCCTCGACCCTCTTCCTGCAAAAGAAAGAGCATCAAGGCCACTTGTGACCTTCCTGAACCACCAAAGCATACGACCTCTCAGGTCCTAAGACCCTGCCGGGAATGTAAACTCTCATGGGCGATCCCTGAGGCGATCACTCCCAAGGTCACCTCGCTCCTCCTGGTGTATCCCGAGGAAGTTGAAGAGACGGGGTGGAAGAATTGGCCACTCCCACTTGCCCTACTAGCAGAAACTAACAGATGAGTGGGCTGCAACTGATCACCACCCGAGGTGGTGATTGAATCGCAGGTCTAGAAGAGCGCTTTCCCCCTGAGAAAACGCTTCCCGAGGTCCAGAACAACACTCGCGCACAACAGGAGAAATGCTATCCGACACAGAGACCGGTCGATCATGCAAGCGTGACCATGGGACCAGAAGGAGAGTAGCGTCCACTGACTGGCAAGTGCCATCCTCATGACATGTCCCATTCCTCGAAGAGGTCGAAAACTTGAGAAGTCTGAATTGTGGGACCTCCTACCAGTCTCGCTGCATGTACGATCTCGTGAGACTGTCACATCAACCCTAGGAACTGAGCAATCACTAAACAAGCGATAACCGGTAAGGTGTGAGTCATCTGAAACCTTCCCTCCGCATTGCGCCTGAGTTGTTACAATGAGCAGACTCAGCATCACTGACTCTGCCTACACCTCATCGGCAGACTTGTGTGCACTCGGGAAATCTGTGAATGAGATCCCAACACAACACTAGTCCTAAACAAAGGCAGAACCTCTAGGATTAGGTGTAGAAGTAGGAGGCTAAGCTTGAACTCCTGCTGTCCGCAACTCACACGCCCCTGGGGGCAATGAGGCAGTTCCCATTCCCGAAGGAATGTGAGGACCAGCGGAAGGCCCACCTGTCTCACTAGAATGGCAAGACAGACCCTTAGAAGTCCCAGATCGAGACTTGTTGGGGGCGGGGAGGAAACAACCTTCTTCTTCCTCGGCAGGAGAGCCTCAGAAGATGAAGGGGAGGAGGCAATAGCAAAGAGACAAATATGAAGAAGACGAGAAAGACGAAAACACCTTGCGCTTCTTCTTTGCTAGCTTCCTCAGTGCAGCGGTCAGATCCCCCATCCAAGGTGCCACTGGAGTGGTTGCCGAAGCAGCAGGCTCCAGAGCAGCTGGGACAGAAGACGCTGACACTGAAGGGAGGTCCAATGAAGATGTCATTCTAGGAGGGCACTCGTAGGTTGCTGGGGGAGACAAGACCTCATAACTTGGAGGAGGAGCGGGCAGGAAAGGATCTGCTCTCGACATAGTGGCACACGATACTACCACCGAGGTGTTACAGCAGTTATAGGCTAGGTATACACCAAATGAGGAGGCACCACATACCCAGGCACAGATAAGGTCGTTGTCGTTCCACAGCAACACTGAGTCACAGGGGCAGATGAGAAATGGTCATCAGCCTCTGGAGCAAAGGTATGCCAAGCAGCCCCAGCTACAGCCAGGCCTGCTGCAAGTCCCCAACCGCAGAGGCAGTCATACCTGAGGGAGCAAAAGTTGGGTTAATAAAAAGAACCCCTGCTTGCCTGGATGGGGAAAAAATTCTCCCCCCCCCCCCACCCCAGGAGCGAGAAGAGGCCCCTAAATAGGTACAACTCTGAGTTGGCAGCCTTTCCCTTCTTGCTACGTTTGACAAATGAACCAAAGAGGAGGGAGACATTACCCCTGAAGGGGAAACAGCAAGATGAGGAAGTTTAAGAGGAGGGAGAAAGGAAGACGAAGGATTGGTCACCAACGGAGTCGTCAGAGGTGTATAATCCTCCGATGAAGCCTTGGAAGATTTCCCCCAAGATCATTTACTCCCTCATACCTTCCACACTGCTCTGCTGACCAGGAGACACATGTACTATCGCATGTATCTGTCATTGTACACTCACGCCCTCTGCATTTCACACAAAGGGCGTGAGGATCAATTTCCATCTTCTAGTGGTGAAACTACCACACTTACGACCCCCCACTCAGGACAAATGTGCTGAGACAATGGGGGGCGTTTTGCTTATGTCACTCTTGGGTTTGCATGATAGATCAAATTTCAACAATGAAAACAAATCACACAACCACAAACAGCAAGGAAAAATTTCACAAAGGATTGAAAATCTCCTCAGAACAACGATTGGGCAGAGAGCAAAAGCACATCTGTTCGCAACAGCGGCCAAAAGCAAAGTGGAATGTTTAAATCCAGTCAGGTGGGACTCCCGACTATCAGACAAGCAGTTACTGCTCAACTACCTTGTTATTCTTCTAAAACTGATTTCCAGCCTATGCTGAAAGTAATTCCTAATGTAAAGGACCGAGGGTTTGTATAACTTGTAGGAACAATAAAAGATAAATTTAAATTAAAACATAGTTTTCGCATTATCAAAGCAAATCCGACTTTAAAATTGTAGAAAGATGTACTTTTATTCCCTAATTGGTGATAAAAGAAATAAAAACAATTATCATTTACAAATAACCAACTACTCAAAAAGAAATCATTATGAGAATTTTCAAGAATTCAAAGTAAATAAATCAAGTAACTGATAACACTTCCCACTTGCAGACTTGAGTGGTCTGCGCTAAGTTGGAGGCTAGGAGCTAAGATGTGGAACGTTAACAATTGTGTGACATCCGGAAAATACCTCTGTATGCCGAGGCCATGTAAGCCTTCTCTATAATGTTCCAAAGTATTGCCAAAGCAAAAGCAAGTAGACGATAATCGACTGACAAGAATATAGAGGCCCACCATAGCCAAACATGAACATCATTCTCTCCTTACTACATTTCAACCCCTACACTTTTCAGTTCTCTACTAAGGAAAATGATGAGTGCCCAGGCTTAATGAACAAAACAAGACATTTTGGCCTAATTGTAAACATTTGGCTTAAAAGAATGTCTCAACATTCACAAAATACTTTAAGGTAATTATTTAACGGCGCCTTACAAACAGCCTAGGGCCGGTAAACAATTCCTAAAAGAAGTTAGCTTACTGGAATGATGCAACATTTACTAATTCTTTTAAGGCAATTATAAACCAGCGACTTGCACGCAGCATAAGCCCAGTAAGCAAATCACAAATGCAAAAGTTTGGTCTAAAGGGATGGTGAAACAGTCGAGAATTACTTTATCTACTGGTGGCTTGCGAACAACCTATGCCCAGTAAACAAATCATGAGTGTAAATGCTTTCGGCCTAATGGAATGGCATTACATTCAAGAATTACTTTTAAGGCAATTATTTACCAATAGCTGGGTGTAGCCTATATCCAGTAAAGGAATCATGGATGCAAAAGTTTCAGGCCTAAAGGAATGGCATTACATTCAAGAACTACTTTTAAGTCAATTATTAACTGATAACTTGCACGTAGCCTAAGCCCAGTAAGCAAATCAAATACAAAAGTTTTGGCCTAAACGAATGGTCAAGAATTACTTTAAAGACAAAACCTTTGGCATTGACTGCAAGTAGCTGGCTTGTTGAAAAATAATCTGAATCAAGGTAATAACTGAAAAAGACAATACTCACCCTGCTCGAAGGCTATGAAATACTGTTCCGGTGGCTGCATAATACTCCCGCAATCCAGTTATAAAACCGGAAAATATGAACAGCTGCGTAAGCATTCGATGATTTGTCGAGCGCGGCAAAGAACAGAATGAGGTGATTAGCTAAGTCGTTCCTAATATTGCCACATTGAGGGCGGCACTGAATACTACGCTGAGCAATCAAAGCGCTACCCGCAAAATTTTTTTTTTTTGGAAAAACTATAGCTATGCAATTACTTGGGTAAGTCACTTATACGAAAGTAGTCTGTCATCTTGTGGTCTGTCTGTTCACTGTCACTTTCACAAGAGACATGTGTTATAATTAAAAATAGTGTCACTTAACCCTCTTACGCCGGAGCCCTAAAAATCAAAAACGTCTCCCGTATGCCGGGCCTGGTTTGGAGTGAGCGCGGAAGTGGAAAAAATAATTTTTCAAAAAATTACAGCGCGCGTACTTTTGAAGATTAAGAGTTCATTTTTGGCTCTTTTTTTTGTCATTGCCTGAAGTTTAGAATGCAACCATCAGAAATGAAAAATGATATCATACATATGTAAATAATGCGATATATGGTAGCGAAAAAAAAAAAAATTCATACATAATTGTATTCAAATCACGCTGTGCAGAAAACGGTCAAAGCTAACCAGTTACTTTTTTTTGCGTTGTATTGTACACTAAATTGCGATCATTTTGATATATAATACATTGTAAAACAATAAAAGCAACACCGGAAAAATATTATCACAAAATGATGTACGAATTCGTAACGAGCGGACGTAAAAAAATGTTATTTTCAAAAATTCACCGTAATTCTAAATAATGTTCTAGAGACTTCCAATTTGTTTCAAAATTAAGACAAATGATTGAATATTACGATACTGTAAGAGTTTTTAGATTAGAATTGCAGATTTCGACCATTTCGGACGAGTTAAATTTGACCGAATGTCGAAATTTTAATATATATATTTTTTATATGGACATATTTCAAAGATCGAAAAAGCTACAACCTTCAATTATTTTTTATTGTATTCTTCATGAATTTGCGCACATTTTGTATATGAAACTCTATAAAAAGGCTAATATGAAAAGGAGCAAATATTAGGATAATGCCATGTACGTATTTCGGAGACTTGCGGCCGCGAATCGGCGCGCGGAGTGAAGGTAAATATATTTTTCAAAAATTCACCATAAATCACAATATTGTTTTAGAGACTTCAAATTTGTTTCAAAATGAAGAAAAATGACAGAATATTACTAGGCCGTAAGAGTTTTAGCTTACAATTGCGTTTTTCAACTATTTCGGTAGAGTCAAATTTGACCGAACGTGGTTTTTTTTGTTTTTTTCTATTTATCGTGATTTATATGCAAATATTTCGAAAAAAGAGAAAAGCTAACAACCTTCAATCATTTTTAGTTGTATTCTACATGAAATTACGCACATTTTCATATATAAAAACTTTATGTAACAGCTAATTTTAAATGGTGCAAACATTTCGACAATCGCACAAAAAAATTCTGATTTTTTCGGAAGTTACCGCGCGAACGTAATGTTTTTTTTTCATAAATTCACCATAAATCGAAATATTGTGCTAGAGACTTCCAAGTCGTTGCAAAATGAAGGTAAATGATTGAATATTACTAGAATATAAGAGTTTTAGCTTACAATTGCGTTTTCGACCATTTCGGTAGAGTCAAAGTTGACCGAAAGTTGAAATTTTGCACTTAACGTTATTTATATGAAAATATTTCAAAACTGATAAAAGCTACAACCATGGGTTGTTTTTTGTTGTATTGTGCATGAAATTGCGCACATTTCCATATATAAAACAACTTTATGTAACGGCAAATTTAAAAATTTTAAAAGGGTGCAAACATTAGGACAATCGCCACGAAAAAATTTATCGGAAGAGTTATCGCACGAACGTAAGGAAAAAGTTTTTCATAAATTCACCATAAATCGAAATATTGTGCTAGAGACGTCCAATTTGTTGCAAAATGAAGGCAAATGATTGAATATTACTATAATACAATTGCGTTTCTCGACCATTTCTGTAGAGTCAAAGTTGACCGAAGGTTGAAATTTTTGCACTTATCGTTATTTATATGAAAATATTTCAAAACTGATAAAAGCTACAATCATGAATATTTTTTAGTTGTATTGTGCATGAAATTGCGCACATTTTCATATATAATACTTCATGTAAAGGATAATTTAAAATGGTGCAATAATTATGTCAAAGTGACGAAATAATTTCCGAGATGTGTCACTGATACTTTTTAGTGCGATAAGAAAGAAATTCGCGCTTGCGCGCCTGCGTAGCGATTGTAAACAAAACAACGCCTTGATCCGTGAACTCCCAGCATCCCCCAAGGCGCGTGATACAAAAGTTTTCGGCTGGTAGGCCTATAAGTATTTTTCCGCGAATTTTTAAAAAAACTTTTTTGAGCCGACGTATGATACGTCCAATCGGCATACGGGAGACATTTTGACTCGACGTTTAATACGTCCAATCGGCGTAAGAGGGTTAATATAACTTGTCTTTTAAAATGTTTTAAATTATTGCTACGCAAGGGAAATCTGTCTTTTAACTCCTGTTAGTTATTAACGTTCAAGAGAAATACTCGTAATTCTTAGTGGCATTTGCTGTCTGTTCGCCTAAAACGAATGTAGCCAATTCCTACCATTGCCTTAAAAATTAAATTCCTACTCAAGGCTATGCTTTGCAATTCTGTTAGAGAGAAACACTTATCCTTTTACACCTTCTTGGGAAGCATGCTTTATCAATTTTGATCGACATCAAGTGCATCAGTGCAAGCCCACCTATACAAATCATAAACATTACTCCTCATAGCCTTGGGCAAGTAAGTTCTAATTACTGCTTGAGTAAGCAAACCCATTTAAAGTACTAGGCGACCAAATTCTGGGCTTTTTACATCGCAGGGGATACGTACCAGACACAACCCAGCAAATAGCTAGAACCCGTGAAGAGTTGAAACCCTTCCGAAACGCTTAAAACTGCCTATTTTGTTTGTAAAACAACAAAGGAATCCCACTAAAAATCTTATACCTGTTTTTTTTTATAGTTTTATCACAAAAAGTACATATTTGTAGATAATTCTCATAGAAAAGCACAGCGAATAGGCGAATTTTCTGTGAATAATGGGGGTATATGTTCCTGAGAGAAATCCACAAATACATAAGTCCACGAATCTGGAGTCCGTGAATGCGGGTTCTGTATATATAAATATAAATATATATAAATAAATAAATATAAATATAAATATATATATATATATATATATATATATATATATATATATATATGTATATATATATATATATATATATATATATATATATATATATATATATATATATATATATATATATGGTGCTCTCCCATTTACAAGTGATGCCTCCAGCTGGTCCACTTCCTTATTTTGCATACATTCTGCATAGTTCAGAATGCCATTTCCTTTTCACACAATTACTTGCATGGCCATCCAAGCCTAAAATTTTAAGTACTTCATGGGGAGGTTAGACCTCGCCCTAAGCATCACCAACATGTTCGCTGAGGAGTACAAAAACCTTCAACATTGGTAGGAAGAGTATGGGGTTAAAAGGAGAACTGCTGGCCCATTGGTTTCAAAAGCAGGTAGCCACTAGGAAAACCAAGGAAGAGCTGCAACATTAAGTAAGGGTATCAAGAGAAAAAAGCAACGACAGCATGAAAACAGCCTTAAAGGACCATGAATTAGCCTTGGCACGGGAGAGAGAAGAGTAGCGAGAGCATGAAGAAAAGGAAATGACAACATCAATTAGTCTTGATGGAGAAGGAAGTTAGGCTCGAAAGATCCAAGCAGGGCAGTTTGCCGTGGCACCAGCCCAACACCGAACCAATCATCCACCCCTGGTCTCTGCTCCTTATCATTTCAAATAACAGCCACCTCATGCCCCACTGGAATGATGCAGAGCCAGAAGCCAAAGGGCATGGCCAGAACACTTGGAAACCCTCCTCTCTGTCCTCTCAGAGTACAATCTGGTTGACACTGAGAAGGCCATGATCATAGCAAAACACATGGCCGGAAAGGGTTAGGACACCCTGAATTCCTTGGAAAATGATGACAAGGGTAATCTTGAGGCAGTCAGGAAGGCCATAGGAACTGCATATGAGATTACACCTGAGCATTGGAGGCAAAGATGCATGAAATTCCCAAGGAGATTGGTCAAACCTGGTCCAACTGGTCCTACAAAACATCCCACACCATTTCAGCAGGGTGATCAATGCCTTGGAGCACAAGGAGGTCGATGACTTGACTTCCTCCATTATGCACTCAGCCTCTTGGCTGTACACATTAATGAGAAACAGGCTAGACTAGTCACTGACTGCTACCACCTGGACGATGCCTACGATACTTACCACCCATCCTACAGCACCTACTACATGAGCATAATTTCTCTGGACCCGCACACCCATCAGTTCAACCAAGAAATGGTCCATCTTCATCCCCACTTGTATGTAGGCTACTTATTGTAAGAAAATCGGGCATTTGAAAACCCAGTGTAAAGCTAAAGGGGTAGCCATGTCAAAGGCCCCCCCTTTAATCAGAAATCCCAGCTTACTAATACTGTAAATGCTCCTTGTACAGATTATAGCTAGGTTTATTGTCACACATATTAGAAATATGGACATTCTGCAAATCTCAGGGATGGCCCTGGAAAGAAAACTGCACTATCATTGCTCTGGCAGCCACTCATTCTCCCTCTTTAGGATCCTCAGCTGTGGAAGCTATTTTTGTTGCACCTACTCGAGGTAGTTACCATGCTTAGCAGGTCTCTGCTTTGAGAACACTGGCACTCAGAGCTCCTTCATAAGTCGAGACAAAGTACCCAATGGGGCCACCACTGAATACAACAAGTCCACAACTACTGAGAAAAAGTTCCTCGTTGGACGACTGGTTAACGTGCTTGCCTAGTGTTTCGGTAGTCCCAAGTTCAATTCCCCGCTTTGCCAACATGGAATCAGAGAAAATGGTTGCTGGTGATTAGAAATTAATTTCTTGATATAATGTGGTTCAGTTCCTACAATAAGCTGTAGGCCCCGTTGCTCGGTAACCAATTGGGTTCTAGCCACAAAAAAATATCTAATCATTCGGCCAACCCTAGGAGGGCTGTTAATCAGCTCAGTGGTGGTTAAACTAAGATATACTTACTTACTTATTGAGGGAATAGATAATTGGAGGGTGACACTCCCGACAGTCCGATTGCAGGTCACCAGACCCCACAAAAGTAGGATTTGTACTATTGGAGTAGCCAATAATATTCCTGGAGTCTATGACCTTCTAGGATAGGTCCCCATCCCAGCCAGTCTCCGGGTCTTCCATGGGTCCTGCCACCTGCAAGTCTGTCAGGTATCAGGTACTGATGTTCACTCCAGCCATTGAGCCACAGCCAGAGCATATGCCTAAATAGTGGAGTGCTCCGCCCAGACCGGATGTTCTTTACAAAATGTACAAACTTGGACGTCCGGCATTCTTGGCCCTGATGATGCTTACATCTCCCCTCCCAATCCCATGCCTGAGCCTGCCTTACAGTCAGTGCCAGAGCACGCTGTCAATCTCCCTTCAGGAGATTCCAATCTGGGCCCCCTCTCATCCATCGGCTTGGCCCTACTACCAGTGTCTGGCCAAGACTTAGCCCAAAGTTCAGTAGGGTCTTTTCTGGATTCCCTCGACAATAGCAGAAGATCGTTCCCAATGCTACCTCGCAACCCGAGCCTGTGTTGGTCCTTGCAACTTGTAAACCTCCTCACACCTACACCCACCTCTTCTGCTTCATCAGAGACCATAAAAGACAACTCTGGTGGATGACCCTCTTCAAGAAGTCCTATTTAAGTTAGTCACTGATATGGAGGTCATAGCACAAAAAGCTAGCAAACTAGTTGGCACACCGCTGTCCAGGTGTGCCGATTTCACTGGTTGACACAAATCCCAGACCTGGCCCAAGGGCCTTCTCAGTCTAAAGTTCAAAGGAACCCAAAGAAGAGGAGTAGCGGGTATAGAAGGTCCAGTAGTTAACAGAGCCAACAAGATCTCGTGGCACTCGTGTTCAATATATATAACAGTGCTTTATTGCAACAAGAGCAATCCTGGCACCTTGCAAGAGAAGGTTGCCTAGGTTGTCTCCTACCTTAGTAACAGTGTTTGTATATTATGAAACTTAATTGCAACCAACTATCTTGAATGTATTTTTACCATTAACCTTAAAATTATTCTACCATTATTATAAAATTTTGGGTGCTAGTTTATCATTTTGATGGTGCTGTGTTAGCTAAGTTCTGTGTGGCATTCAATTAGTTAAATGATGGACTCACTAGATTTAGTCCACCCACAGACAGTACATCCCTTAAATGAACAGAGACTCCTTGCTCTTAGCCTTACATAGGCCAATTCTTAGTTAATTCTTACCTTACATTGAGTTATCTTTAAGGACATTTATTTATGCACCAGACTTGAGGAGGTTAACGACCCTGTGGTAGGGTGTAGCTTAGATTAGATTATAGAATTTTGGCACAGCCAAGCGCCGGAGCCGAGGGGCCATTCAGCGCATATATATCTTAAAAATAAAAAAGTCGCACAAACAACATACACACAACCGATCTAACATACAAATCATTCATTCATAAAAACAAAACAAGAAACCTAAACCAATTAAGAGAACTAAATTACAATTCATAAAAAAGATTAATATTTTTTAAAAATGTCATCATAATTTGCTCTGCCTGAGCACCTTCACCTAAAAATATCGGCAAGAGTCTCACTTGCCAGCAAACAGCTCTACGTTCGTTTTCAAAATGAGGGCACTCCACCAAAATATGCACCACAGTCAAATCCACATGACAGGTGGAACAGCGAGGAAACTGCCTATCTGCTCCACTCATCATTAGATACCTGTGAGTATATTTAGTGTGGCCAATACATAGTCTAGCTAAAACTATCTCAGACCTTCTATCCATCCGGCTATGAGGCCAAGGATGAACAGTAGGCCTAATCGACTTTAATTTAAGATTATTATCTAAAGTAGACCAGTGGTCTGCCACTGGTCTCTAACAATAAAATCGAATGGTAATTTTAAAATCGGAAACAGGGACGCCCATGTTGGAAATGTGCCTAAGCCTAGTTGCAGCCTTAGCAGCAGTGTCAGCTCGCTCATTCCCAACAATTCCAACATGGGACGGAGCCCAACAAAACCTAACAGAAAAACTTCTTCTATTTAATTAAAAGAAAAAAACCAATCTTGTACTTCTTGCACTAAAGGGTGGCAAGAGACTAGGCTTTTAAGAGAAGATAAAACACTCAAAGAGCCGGTAAAAATTGTAAAAACCTTGTTAGTACAAGAACTATAAAAATATATTTAAGAGCATTCAAAAACTGCCAGCTAGTGGTTCAGCTGTGAAAAATAAACTTGTCACTACAGAGCAACCAACACCATCAGAACCTTCGAGCCATCAGTATATATATGATGGGAATCACCATGTTCAAAAGCATGATCCAAGAAACTTGCCCTCAACTGATCACCAGAACTGTTGCTCCTGCTGTCCCTAATTGGGCAGATCTCTAAGCATGGCCTATTCCAAGGAGGAAACTTTGAGGGCAAAATTTCAGCTATTGCAGGAGGTAGTAATCCCACCTCCCTGGCAGAGCTTGCTAGTCGAACTTCAAGCTGCTTTGGCAGTCTAGGTCTATTTGGGGCTTTATCAGTTGGTTCTCTAACGTACTTATAGTTAGGGTTCAGCTTTGACGTAAGTACTCTTGATATGCATCTCAAGCCTAATTCCTCCCAACGGATAAATAGTGGGGAAACCTGACTCAACATATAGGCTTTCTACTGGTGAAGTTCTATAGGCTCCCGTACAAATACGTAAAGCCATGTAAAAAATACTACCACCGTAGGTCCTGTGTGTTGTAAAAGGCGACTAAAAGGACAGCTACTGCCTTACAGTCTTACCTTTTAGTAAAAGGCTACGCCCACCATCAATAACTGTGGAAACTGTCTTACTCTTAGTAAAAGGCTAGGGCCACTATCAATAACTGTGGAAAATTCTGCCTTGCAGGTGGACTTTTCAGTCAAAGGCGTGGCCAACTGCCAATAACTGTGGTTGATGAAAGCAAGGGCATGCGGTTGTAAAACCCCTTTGCCCATCATCTCCCCTTGCTAATACCTCCCCAGAGAGAACACGTGGGGCGGCATCCTTCCAAATTCATGTTTTCTGCTCCCTTCTACTCGTGAATCCTTTCATTTCCAGACTCATACAAGGGAATAAGATAGCTCAAAGGTATCATGTCGGCCATAACGAAATTGTTATTTGAACACAAGAAAGTCAGTATCACGGTAGCTGTAGTCGAAGGAAGTCCTCTTCCCAACCTTTAACAAGGCCTCCCAAGGACGGCCAATCCTCTCTCCCTGATGGCAAAATTAAGCAACCATTAACCTAGCCTGCCCAAATCTGCTGAAGGAAGGAAGAGCCCACTGATACTTTTGCTAAAGAATAGACAAGCTGCATAAGATAAGTTTGGAATAGAGAAGAGTCCAACCATAAACTTTATAAGATAAGTCTGGAATAGAGAAGAGTCCAACCATAAACTTTATCTTTTATCTTGAACTTTTCATCATTAACTATCCCGTCCTTTCTTATCAGTGCAATGTAAAGTCATGTCAAATGACCTTTTGAACTCTGTGAATTAATGAAGTAATTATCCCCTTGACAGCGACATCTGTAAGTGAATAGTAATCTCTCGAATCATCATCTTGTTATATAAGTCTATATGATAGGTCTATTGAGGTAAATTATAATTACCATCCAGTGTTATGTGATAAGTGCAAGTTCTTTCCTGATACAAGTTGCATGAACTCCACACCAACAAACTTGCTGCTGTCAAGAAAAGGTAAAGGGAGATTTTAAGGTTGCAAAAGATACACAAGTAAGTAAATGAATAGTTTATTTTAAATTTACAGAATAAATTGAGCATGAAGAAATACGTGGTCATCTCAGGATTAGTAGGATCGATGCACTGAGAAAACCATTCTGCAACGGAGAAATTTTTCCTGAGTCTTCCTTTACCTTTTCTTTTAGGTGGATGCTTTGCAGCCTAAAAATAAATAGAAATAGGCCAGAATTCAAGATTCATGGCAGCAAAACGTAACAATATATATATACATATATATATTATATAATATATATAAATAATATAAATATATCTATAAATATATTATAAAATATATAAATAAATATATATAAATAAATATATATAAATAAATTAATATATAGATATATATATATATATATATATATCTATATATATATATATATATATTATATTTTATATATATATGATTTATATTTTATATATATATATATATATATATATATATATATATATATATATTATATATATACACATTTACTTTTGATAATGATTTCCTTTTCATAACAGCAGGTTTGTAAACAGCTAGGCACTACGATTTCAAAAGGAAAGACTGCTATATGAAATAACTTGGAAGTAACTTAGATTTAAAGGGAACTAGCAATAGTATTCATAGTAAGGACCGGGACCTATACACGCTGGTTTTCTTAGATGCTGGAGTTTCTTTTATTCTTAAAATCGTTACTATGGTAAACATTTACGCATGTAGGGCATAATTGACGTCGTTCTGAATAGGTCCGCCTTAAAACAAGGTGTAGACCTACTAGGCGACTTGAGATCAGATTTATTGCTGATATTACAATTTATATATATATATATATATATATATATATATATATATATATATATATATATTATATATGCATGTATGTATTTAGTTTAGCATGATAGCCATATTAGAAGAGTACATTATATATATATAAATATATAGATATTATTATATATTATCTATATAATATATATATATATATATATAATAATAGTAGTAAGTAAACCTCGCTATACGAAAGGGTCTCAACTTAACGAAAAAATCCAAGTTACGAAAGCCAATGCGAAAAAATTTTACTGCTTCTAACATACGAAAAGTTTTCCAAGATACGAAAAGGTTGTTGCTGTAAAGTCCCGAGATTCGCCCGGACCACCGAGAACAATTTTAAAAACTCCCGCGCCGCCAAACTGAGTAAATCTCGCCACCATCCTCCCGCTCTCCCATTGGTTCCTGATGCTAGTCACCCCATAAGGTCCTGTCTCCTATTGGTCAGCATCTACCCCTTGTGCTTTAAGTATTCTATTGGTAAAAGGTTGCTGTAAATTGAAAAACTTAATCATGCAATACATTTAATAAAGAAAACATTAGGTAAAGATAGAATAAAGAATAGAAATGAATGGTTATTATACTGTTTGGTAGTTTCAGTAGTTGAAGAGAGATAATGAAAATTTATGGCTTACTGTGTAAAAGTGATTGCTTGGCGATCGTTCGATACTCGTAAGTGCTGGATGTAAAACAGACGTTGGAAGCTTTTTTTTTTGTTTGTTTATTATAGTTAATGGTTACTTAATAATTATTTGAAATGAGTACATGCAATACATTTAATAAAAAAATTGTGAATTAGATATCATAAATATAAAATAAATCAGACTGTCAACAAATACGTATTTTTTAGAATTCTTCTTCTGTTTTATTATTACGTTACGTATACGCATGTTTCATTATAGCTGTCAGTAACTCGGTATCTTCATTAGGTAAAGATAGAATAAACGAATAGAAATGAATGGTTATTATACTGTTTGGTGGTTTCATTAGTTGAAGATAGATACTAATGACAATGTATGGCTTACTGTGTGCTAGGAAAAATGATTGCTTGGCGCTCGTTCGATACTCTAAGACGGAAGGTTTGTTTTTTGTTTGTTTGTGTATTATAGTTAATGATTAATTAATAATTATTTGAAATGAGTACATACTGATTATTTATACATTTTATTGGCATATTCTAAGCTTTTAGCTCTTAGGTTTAGATGTCAGAATCATAGACTAGGCTACAGTAGCAACCGCTAACATAGGCTAGGCTTATTGCTAAGGGACATATGCTAAAGTCCTAATATAGCAGTAAAAATGGGGTTGAACATTACATGCAGTTGAATATTACTAAAGTATGTACAGTATTTTGCCTTTTTTGGAGTCATATTTCTTCCGTCGTAACCCTAGAACATGTGTTTTAGGCCTGGAAATATAATTTACTGGGGTGTTTTTGGAGGGCTTGGAACGGATTAGCCATTTTACATGTAAAATGTGTTCCAAGTTACGAAAAACTCATAATACGAAGGCCGTCTCGGAACGGATTAATTTCGTATCTCGAGGTACCACTGTATATATATAATGTACTCTTCTAATATGGCTATCATGCTAACCTAAAATACATGCATGCATATATATATATATATATATATATATATATATATATATATATATATATATATATATATAATTATATATAAAATTGTAATTATCAGCAATAAATCTGATCCTAAGTTTCCTAGTAGGTCTACACCTTGTTTTAAAGGCGGACCTATTCAGAACGTCAATTATGGCCCTACATGCGTAAATGTTTACCATAGTAACGATTTTAAGAATAAAAGAAACTCCAGCAGCTAAGAAAACCAGCGTGTATAGGTCCCGGTCCTTACTATGAATACTATTGCTAGTTCCCTTTAAATCTAAGTTACTTCCAATTTATTTTGTATAGCAGTCTTTCCTTTTGAAATAGTAGTGCTAGCTGTTTACAAACCTGCTGTCATGAAAAGGAAATCATTATCAAAGTAAACGTAAGCTGCCAACTTGAAAAATGTCTGAGCATGCTCCCATTCCAAATAATTCGGAGTTAGCCTATACGGCTAACACGGCTGCCTTACTTGCAGCAAGCGCCTCAATGGCGTGGTTGGTATGGTGTTGGCGTCCCACCTCGGTGGACGCGGGTTCGATTCTCGGCCATTCCATTGAGGAATGAGAGATGTGTATTCTGGTGATAGAAAGTTCAATCTCGACGTGGTTCGGAAGTCACGTAAAGCCGTTGGTCCCGTTGCTGAATAACCATTGGTTCCATGCAACGTAAAAGCACCATATAACAAGCAAACAAACAAACTTACTTGCAGCAAAACTAAAAGATATAGAACTCTAGTTTTTTTTTTCGCGAATATATGTTTTTTTTTTGCCCGTACAGCAGCTTTCAAATTATTTAAGGAATAGATAATTTTACTGTACACAGCTTTTTCGTGGGTGTTTTGTCGATGAAAATAGAATTTCAAAAGTTACGACATAAAATTACTATATCAAGAAAATAAGAATGACTTTCATCTATAGTATAATATATAACTATAATATATATATATATATATATATATATATATATAACATATATATATATATATATATATATATTATATATATATATATATCCCCACTTTTAAATTTCTTATTTTTTATCACCCAGTGTCTTGAAAAAATATAATGATCAGTTAGTTTATACGTCTTACTCACACAAACGTAGAGTAAGCTCTCTCTCTCTCTCTCCTAAAACACACTTCACAAATATATTATCACTCAGACTTTTAAAGTAAATATAATGAATTAAGTAGCTCTATTTATATTGTCTATGCTCACACAAGAGCAAATTATAAGATTCCTCTCTCTCTCTCTCTGTCTCTCTTTCATTCCTATTCTGTTCTGCAAGACGTTCCTTGCATATTACCTTAATCACTATATATATATATATATATATATATATATATATATATATATAAATAAATATATATACACATATATATATATTATATATATATATATGTATATGCATTATTTAAAATCGTAATTCCTACTAAGCATACATTCTATAACATTGGTGTCAACGTCATTTATAAGAACGGTTACAAGGTAAGTTTTTGCGGGAGTATAATTTTGATTCTCCACTGAACTGTCGCTCACAAACACAACTTGAACGAATACTGTGGAGAGTTGTAGGACATCAAGCAAATAACGAACTCGATAAGCTTTGAAGCTTTACGAGTCTACCTCCTTTCAGTTGCAAACCCTACAAAAAAACCCAAAGAACATGACATTACCTTCGAGACCCTGAAATCCGTAACAGAAATCTCGGGGGATATATTAGACTAGCCCTAAAAATTAACAATTTTAACCCGGAAGCGTGGTTGTCACAGCCTCAATTACAAAAAGAAAAAAAAAGAGAAAGGGGGAGGGTTAAACATCAAGCCAAAATTTACCAAGATTTGGTAATAACTAGTTTAGAATTTTGAAGGTTAAATTAAACAGTCTGATGTACTATTAAATAAACTAAATATAAAGACATTCATAATTGCACTAAACCATGGAATTAAATGCCAGCGTAAGTGTAATAAACAGTATAGACTAAAACTGTAACAAGTAAAAAAAAAAAAAAAAAAAAAAAAAATTCTTCACTTCACGTCAAGCGTGACGGGAACAATTGTACTGTTAGTGCGGCCGCAACTGTGTGGTGGGTTAGCGGTTAGGAACCAAGAAACTGACCGCGAAGGGAGAACTGCTACAGGTTTAAAACGATGAATATTAACATGAACGAAGCTTCCAGGCTTGCCTACCGACGAGAATCCTGGCTTGCCTACCGACGAGAATCCAGGCATGCCTACCGACGAGAATCTTTAGCGGCATGCAAGAAACAGCATTACTGTGAAGGCACTGTCACATTCATTTCAAGTACTGAAAACACGTTTAGCAACACATGATTTTTTTTCCCGCCATGTCAACGTCTAGGAAACAAACCGACGACAGAAGCGTCTTGCTAAGTTATTTCCTTCTATTTTAAGGCTTTGGAACGATACTTAACGCGAGTTGTTCAATAAGCCCACAAGCAACTGTGACTTATCTGGAGCAAAACTGTTCTTAAGCGAACGAAAAACAATAAAAAACTACCTACCGAATCAAAGAGTATAGGCATAGCGAACCGACTTATTGATACTGTTCGTTGCTTTCACCATTCTTAAAGGCTGTTTTGCCTTTGGCATGAACATGAATAACTTTACAATTGGGAACTTACTTATATTCAAAATCATGACGTGCCTAGAATAAGGACTAAATGATATGGCATATTTTCTGATGTGTTTGAGTTCGAAATTTAGTGGCATAGACTACACCTGTGTAGCCAAGGCTACATAACTTCATTTTCTTGCTATCGCCAATCTACGTCGACATTGGTAGACATTTGATGAAATCACGATTAAACCAGGATTTGTTACACTTTCTGAATACAACTATTTGTAATTTGAATCGAATAATGCAAGCGGTTTTCTACGGTTTGTTTACGTCGTCCTGAAATTCACCACGTGAAGTTTCGGAATTCTGTTGAGAAACAACTATTGCTAAATTGTATTTTGTTAATCAAATCTAACGTTGCATTTCCACCACTAAAACCAAAAAAGGTAATGACATAGACAGTATCCTCCAGGCCTACCTACTGTAAAGAATTCTTATTGACTGACAAAACTGCGGGTGTCCTTAAACTTCATGACACTTAATGTAACCAGTAACTGATGGCCTACTTTGTAACAAGCGTTTTTAATAACGCGCAAGTCTTGTTTTACTTCATATAGCAACATAACAATAATTAATGGTGTTCTGATTTCAACAGAGAAATCGCCACCGCAGTGTCACAATAATATGCTGAAAATATACATGTTAACAGAGAAAGCGTAGCCTATCGATTGCCAAAATGCCATGAGAACTGACTTTGCACAAGCAGCACAACATATGGGTAATGCAAACACAGTATGCTTTGTTTACCTGTCAAATGTTATCCCATAGACTCCTGAAGAATTCATGGGTCCATTTTTGCAAAACTTAGCTGCAGAAGACCACAACGAAGATAATCAACGGAAAATTCACAGCGCTCACACACAGTACTAGCTCAACTTTCCGCGATTCACGGCTGTTTTGAGCTGGAGATGTCAAGTTGTCAACTTGGCGGCAAGATCAGCGTCTGCAAGGAGCGCCACCCTAGTGGCGGCAACCCGAATTACGTGTTACTTTTCAATACTTGTTTGTAAATCCAACATGGATTATACAAAAAATATAATAAAAATGTGTCCTCTTGAGTCACTGCAGATTAACCTGAGCTACATTAATATGAAAAACTAAGTACCAATATAAAATACTGGTTACAATACAGAGCAACCAGAGAATGAGCGGCTTATGGGATATTAACTTCTATTATTTTATACCACTGCAGCAGTCTGCACTCTTACCTAATGGAAGATTTTTACTTTTTTATAAATAGCATATGCTAAGCAAGGATCAGTGAAAATGTATGAAACCCTTATGAATATGACAAAAGACTTGGTTGCAAATTATTTTTTATAATGATTGTATAAGTATATTAGTATGACCGACAACCTACTTACAAGGAAACAACACTACAACACTAGTCAATGCATAGGTTTATTATGATTCCTTATAATTATACATCCTGTTAATACTACTAACAGATGACGCAATTTTCAGTTACGTATTTTTCTTCAAAGAATTTTCTTTACAAATGATAAAATTCATTATGTAACTGAAATGGTAAAGAAAGGCAAGACTGTCTAGGTCAGAGCTCACAAAATTCTTCTTTAGTCCGAATGTTGCAGACTTATTGTCTTTCTGTTCTGCTGACCTCAGCAATAACTTTACTATATTGTTTTTTCTTTTTTTATGAAAGCAAGTATAAAGCACGTCATACGAATAAAGTGGGTTAGGCCTAGGTGCATTGGGTGGGGAGGCTAATGCAACAGCAGCTCTTTAAACTTCCGATAGGAACATTCCAGATCTTGCATTTAACAAAACCTGAATGTACTTTATGGAAAGCATGTGCACATCGATGAAATGTTACAAAAGTCTAGATTAAAATCCAATGTGGGAAAAGAGAGGCTACAATAACCAGTTGCCCTCATCAAGCTTCAGCATTCATAATGAATGATTCAGCTGCTACAAATAGCACCTCATTCTAACGGGTTTTTTACGTACATTTCTGCATTTTTATTACATTCAGCAATTTAGCGCCAGCAAACCCAGAAAATTGGTTCTGCCATAAAGTATCGATCTATTACTTTCTTGACTGTGATTGGTATGAGTGGGCAAGGCTGGTGTGAGGTAAAATTAAAATAGGCCTAGGTATATGCATGCTTACCCCCGTTTCTCGTACTGAACATAACTAAAACTTATCACTGAAAATGTACGTCATCTCTCTCTCTCTCTCTCTCTCTCTCTCTCTCTTCTCTCTCTCTCTCTCTCGTGTGCATGCCACAGCATTTTTTCTCTCATTTACTGTCAGCTGGCCTGTACGTTCCACATGTCTCCATGGTGCCCGGTCATATCGCCGCCACCCCCCCAACCCCCACCCCCACCCACCGGACATTTTCCCCTGCAAATTCCCCTCCGGACATTCCCCTCCCCCTTCACCGGACATTTTCCCATCTGGACATTTTCCCCCCTGGTATAGTATCAGCAGAGATATAAAAACCAGGAGAAAATCAAATACTTTGTTGGTATGCTCGATGGTCTAGCATTTCTACCTTTTAATCATGTTGAGGAGGTCATAGGATTTCTGAAAAATACATCTTTTGCAGGACTAGAACTAGTTGATTACTTTGATTCAGTGTATGTATCTGGAAGCATTCGTCGTGTAAACCCATCACCCAATGTTCTATCAGTACGAATCCGGCGCCGTCCACCTCTTCTTCCTCCTCAAATTAGGAATGTGCAGGAGGGGACCACACAACATGTGTGAGCTGGAATAATGCGTTCTCTCACTTGGTTGGCCACAAGCATCCATCTTTGTGGACACTCATTGATGCATTAAGGAAGGACTGTTCTTTGGTGTCCCCTTGCCTTTTCTTAAGGAGGAACGTGTCAGTCAGACCTCCTCCCAAAAAAACGGGTCAAACGGTCCACAAGACAACTTCGGGAGTGGCTTTATGAGATAAAGAGATTTGGTCAGAAGATTGTAGAACAAACTTTGAGGGCTGTTGGTCATTGTATTCGACCCTAAATATATGAATGTATTGAATATTTTCATCCTGAATGCAAACAATAAACTAGTATTAATGACGATTTCCTCCTGTATTTGACCCTAAATATCCCACATGACTATTTTACTCCTTAATGCAATTATGCTCTCATCAGTTTTTAATGTTCAGTAAAAATTACAATAAATCATGCATGACTGAAAACTAACACACTTCCAGAGGGGAAAATGTCTGAGGGGAATATATCCTGGGGGGAATATGGTTGGTGCGGGGGGGGGGGGTGGGGGGGGGATGTCAGGGGAAAATGTCCGGGGGGTGGGGGAATATGTCAGTGGGGGAGGGGGGGGGGTGGGGGGTGCTGGGGGGATGTCCTACGCTCGTCACCATGACCGCGTGTCAATGAAAGATAATTTTTTTTCGGAGCCAAGTGAGTAAATAGATAACATCTCCAGTGATTATTGACCCTCCATGACTTACTCATTTTGACCAACAATTTTTCAGGAAAATAACTTGTTTAATGGCGATGCGTAAGACGAATAGTTTTGGACTTTCACTTAACCTGTTCGTGTCTAATTGTTATTAAAAAACAATGAATGCTGGCCATCCACGTTGCCATATATATATATATATATATATATATATATATATATTATATATATATATATATATATATATACATGCATACATACACACACACACACACACACAACACATATATATATATATATATATATATATATATATATATATATATATATATATATATCAAAAGGTGCGAAAACATGTAGACATCAGAGGGTTACCGAAACTCAGTAGATCAGTTAAGGAGTTTATTATGATACGTTTCGTGTCATCCTGACAACATCATCAATCTGTAATGCAAAATCAATTCACATTTATAAAAAGTATAATTAAAGTTTACATGCTCTTTTAAAAGGAAAACATAAAATACTAAATTTATTCAGAAAAATGATTGTTAAAAGCTAAAAATACTAAAAGGTGACATTAAAATTGTAGAAATTTAGGATTAAAAAGGAATATTAAAAAGGAATGGCTGTAGGACCGCCGTTTGCCCAGATCTCGACTACGCCAAGAAAAGCTGAGCAGAGGATTGACTATTGAATTGAGGGAAGGAACGAGGTGCTTGATATGTAAAGACTCAAGTGTCGTTATATATTGGCTATGCTTGGAAAATTGTCAATTATCGAAAAATGTTTTTTGTTAATTTCAATTTTACAGAGAGTTACATGAATTTCTTATATTAGAAAGTACAGGATTGGTTATCCTCTGGGCCAGCTCTGTAGCTCACTCCCAAATGACTAGAATATCGAACTTGCAACAAGCGTTTCGTCGATCCAACGTAAGTACCGGGACACCCCGGGCAAGTAATTTGTGACTAAGAAGTGAGCCTATTTTGAGAGGATTAAAGGATGGTATTAAATTAACTTTGAGACTTCCGAACTCTCTTTCAATAATTTTCTTGATACGGTTTCCTAATTTATTTTTGAAAAAATATGGAATAGTGGCATATATGGGTAGTTTTGGTACATCAAATGAAGGGGTATTTTCCGTGAAGTTTAAGTTAAGTAATTTGTTAACCATTTTATAAAATACCTCCGTAGGGTACGATTTGTTAGTTAAAAAATAATCTTGTAAAAATTCAATTTCAGTGTGGAAAGATTTCCAATCAGAAGCATACCTAAGTGCTCTAAAGACCAAAGTGGAGATGGCATTTAATTTAAAATTGATGAAGCACGAACTCCTTAACTGATCTACTGAGTTTCAGTAACCCTCTGATGTCTATATATATATATATATATATATATATATATATATATATATATATATATATATATATACATATATATATACATATTATGTGTACGTGCGTATTGGTGTGTATATAGTAGATACACCGACAGATAGACAGGTAGATAAGAGGACAGCTTTTCTGTATAATAAAGCTGATGTTGTTGGAGTCATCTGGGTGATTCGCACCTTTTCAATTCTTACCTGCTGTCCAAAGAGAATCGGGAGGCCGTTTCTCCGTGAATACAAACTCGGCTCCCATTCGCTCGAAAAAGGCAAGTCCCAGCAAGCGCCGGCATTTCGAAATTCAGGAGAGGGAAGCAGCTACGGTCCATCATCGCGAGCGGTCCAACAACACTAAATGTTGGAGAATGGTAATAGAATCGCAAATGCCATATCAATCCAATTAGTACTCGACACACAGACCTTGCAAACAAGCTGGAATATAACCATCTGCCCGAGGCTACGAATCTCTGACGCAGAGCATGACAATAATTGCAAGCCTTCTCGCCGCTTGAAACATTTCTCCGTTGACCGGCACAATATGGAGATGAGGGGATGGTGGGTGCAAAGGCGGCCGTTTATAAACACGACTGAATTCGGCAAATGCATTTGCTGGATATTCATGGGTCAAATCAATGCACGCATGCGGAAAAATGCACTCACACGAGTATGTATACGTGTATTCACACAACGGAATGAATGTATAAAAGCACGAGTACAAATGTAAAAGTCTGAGTGCACGCATGCGCTTCTGCTCATGGAATCTGCATAATGTGAAAATAAAACGGCTTACAAACTGACATTTTATTTTTTTGCATGAGTTTGCATTTTCCACAAAACAAAATATAAAAAAAGTGCAATGTGAAGCGAGGATCAGTTGGCACAGACACAATAAAAATCCAAGAAAATGATAGTTTTCGTGAGTTTACATAGGAATAGCTAGCCCAATATGCAAGCGAATTCCCAAGAATAAAGAAACGAAGCGGAAAATACCGAGAGATCTTTGGATAAGATAAATACAGCGTCTCCGAGAGAGAAGCCTTCGGGGTCGTTAGAGTAAAGGCGGTCATTATGAGAGAAGGAAGGAAGTTATTATGGTGAGACAACAAAATAATTGTTTTAAACTCCTCGCGGGACACAGGACGACTCGGCAGGCTTCTTTTCATCACGGCACTTTTTCCTTGCGAGAATCTTTCATCCGTGTCCCCCGTAGGAGGTTAGTGTCGCCTGTTCACTTCATGTGGTGGATTGTAGACAGTGGCTGATTGAATGGGGGCCACCTGGCCACGTGCCCCACATCCATGGATATGAATAAGAGAACATTGTTTTCTTTCAATAAATCATTATTAGTAGTTAATGATTATTTCAACAGCAACAACTATACAACAACAATAACAACCACAACAACTACTGTTACCCGTATGTATATATATATATATATATATTATATATAATATATATATATATATATATATATATATTTGTGTGTGTGTGTGCATAAAATATAGATATTGATGTATATGTGCCGTATGTGTATACATATTACATGTATATGATAATCCTGAGTATACCCAATGAAATATTTATAGATCCGCAACTGACTCTAGGCCTAACTTAAGGGTCTTTGCAGCGTCCCTTTGGCCCGTAGCTGCAACCTCTCTCATTCTGTTTACTGTATCTCCGTTCATATTCTCTTTCTTCCATCAGACTTTCCCCTCTCTCTAACAATTGTTTCACAGTGCAACAGCGAGGTTTTCTTCCTGTAACACCTTTAATTCCTTTAATGTCAATATTCCTTTTCAGCGCTGAATGACCTCTTAGGTTCCAGAGCTCGGCCTTTGGCCTAAATTGTCTATTCCTTAAGCCGTGTCGGAGCCTCGTGGTAGTCGTCCGCCGGTTCTGAAATATGAACCAACCTCCTGCGCCTATCACGAAATCTCTGGCAAGATTCACCAAAACTAATGAGAGAGAATTCGGTTTATGTATAATAAGCGTAAAGGCATTTGATTCTCCTTTCGCTAATACTGAAAAAAAAAAAATAAAAAAAAAAGGGCAAAGCTGCGAGGTAAGCAGAGAAAGAAATCTTGGAATGTAAATACAAAGGAAGCGTATACGACCTAAGGCTCATTAACGCAGCTAAGCCGAGAAGGAAACATAAAATATGAAAGAAAAAGCTGGTAATTAAGAGCATTTTCATATTTTTGCCTGAACACTTGATGACCTTATGCGATGAGAGAGAGAGAGAGAGAGAGGGAGAGAGAGAGAGAGAGAGAGATAATATTAGGATTGATAATATGATATATTAAATTTCTATGAACCGGTGTACGCAATCGTATTTGTATAGATATATAGATATATTATTATATATATCATACGTTATATATACATACCACGAATATACATATATATATATATATAGATATATATATATATATATATACGTATATATATACATACATTATATAGTATATAATATATATTATATATATATATATATATATATGATATACAATTATACATACATACACACATATATATATATATATATATATATATATATATATATTTGATATATATATATTATATATATATATATATATATACATATATATATATACATACAGGAGTGTGTTTTGAATAAGTTCATTTTCTTACACGGACTCCGCTTTGCCTAAGCTATAGTAATCCTTTACCAATGTTGAGAAATTTTGGACAACACGTCTCGAAGTTATACAAACTATTAAGAAATCTGATTCCCGACCAAACTGACTTGGTTGCTAGGGACCGGCTTTAAGATAATTTGACCAATTGCACCCAAATGGACCCGACGCCTTAGGTTGTCACCGAAATGTGCTGTGGGTATTTATGTTATTCTTAGGAGGTCAACAAGACACATTGTCATCTATTCCTGATCTTAAATTCGACGCCAACCCATCACCACCATGATAGCTAAGTGCTAAGTTGGTAACACGTGGTTACTATGACAGTTTAGTCACTGATTCACACATGACTTTTTATACTCTCAAGTATTAAGCCATAAATACCCTTTAATACCGAATTCACTTCGCCTTAGGAATGAATAACTTACTCCTAAGGGGAATTGTATAAACTAAGTGCATCTACCATTGTAACTGCAATTCCCTCTGCGCATCGTATCAAAAGTGGATCAGATTTCGACAATTACGCATATCATCGAATGATTTACAGGCTGCTCTGTGAGCGAGACCGCGTGCCGGCATAACGCCAAATTAATCACAAGAAAACAACAACAATACTCTGGTTTTTTCTGGTTTCTTGGCATCCGTTGCATGAGTTAACCTTTATTTTCCCGACGTATACCATTGATTATGGATAAGAAATCCAAACAAACTCGGGTATCAATGAGTAACAAATAAAATAAATTATAACGATGAAGAAAAAAAGTAAAATACATGGAAATCATTAAGGAGAGAGAGAGAGAGAGAGAGAGAGAGAGAGAGAGAGAGAGAGAGAGAGAGAGAGAGAGAGAGAGAGATTGGAGATTGCAATCGACAGATGCCTTTATGAAATGAATCATTACCCAGGCCGCGAAGCCCATAAAATGAAATAACCTAAATGAAAGTGTTGCAATTTTCTTTGAATCGTGCAATTCCCTTCTGTAACATATTTCACCTGAGCAGTTTCCCTGGGAATCACCGAGGCCATCTCGTAACGCTTGATAATTACCCTTAGAGTTCATCAAGCCAAAAGAAATTAATTCGCTCATCCAAGTAAGGGCGAATTCGCTCATCCGATAACTCCACAGAGAGGAAGCCGAAGAGGAATGAGTGGCTCAAAATGTGGAATGATTTGTATCTTTGAACGCTTAGATAAAGGCTGTGTAATCTCATAATTAGATCAATAAATATTTTTATTAAAATCACAAATATCACTGCAAGATGGCCTTAGCAGTAAAAATGGAATCAAAACTACCACAGCCAGCCATATTGAAGAAAGTTCATGTTCGGTTAATTTCGGACAATGATAAATGCTTCTTATCAGCTAATGATTTAAATATAATAATCAATTAAATAATAAATATAATCAAAATGGCAGTTTCGTGATGTACCCTTTATCGTCCCTTTCAACTCACAAACTTTCCTTTTCTAGATGTTTTCCATTGTTTTGTCGGCGTTTTTCAAACTTGGATTGTTCCATCTGTGCTTCCCAGCAGAGTAATCATCTGCCAGAATGTGCGCCTTATAGGTATAACAAATACCCAAGTAATGTATTTTATATCTCTCTGAAGGGACGTTAGAGACCATAAACACTGGAGCGCCAAGAACTATCGACCGTACGTACCTACAGAGGACGGAGACCAGAGCAAAGGAAAACCGTTTCCCATCATATTGGGAGATAACGTTGGAAGTGAATTGTGTACGGGCTGGCTGTGTACTCTTTGGAAATGTAACTTTTCGATTTTTATCCAGAAGTGTTTGTTCCTGCTGGGTCCCATCGAACCAACTCAACCTGAGGAATTTCTGAGGTTTCACGCAGTGTCTCATACCAATTATTTCTGAGTGATGCAATTTCTACCACAGGAACAAGAAAGATAATAAACGCTTTAAAGTATTACTTTTATCTTCCTATGTCGTTATTTGAGCTTTCGATGAGCTTTGTCTTCACTTCCTCCTCAGAACGAGATCCGTACTGTTTACACCTGACTTTGAAGAGATCACTCTTTAACTTTGGTTTTTTTTTTTACTGTGTGTGTGTGTGTGTGTGTGTTTTTTTTTTTTTTTTTTTTTTTTTTTTTTTTGCAGGTAGTTCTGTGTATGCAATTTTCTATCGGTCAAGAAAGTTGTGGTCTGACTATAAAACATATATTATTTGTAGTTATAAACCATACTTCCAACTTACTGTTCTTTTTTTTATTTCCTCGTATCAAAATTGTAGTCAAGATCAAAGTGAAAATATCTATTGAGAGAGAGAGACAAGATTAAGAGTAGCAATAGGATCATGCAATGAAACGTTCAGTAGGCGAGGCTGGAACCTCTTTAGACCACAAGGCACCCTTCGGCAGGAGTGGAAGAATTACAGCAGCAAGCGTACTGGTCAATCGTAGGCAGCCAGGAGGGACAAGCAGAAAAGAAAATAGATAGTTTGATGATGTGGATGATGATCAAGAATATCAAGAAAATCTACGGCGGCATCATGCCGTATTTCATTTACCTGCGCTTTTATTTTTATTATTATCAATTATAAGGCATCGATCTCAGATGTAAGATGGGGAATTTATGGAGGGCTATGAAGAAGAAAACTGAAGTCGGAGGAACACACATGATGTCCTTATTGCTAAAGGGATCGCTGTTAGCGTATCGATGGCTCCTTGACTTGTGTTTAAACATCAAACGTGAACTAACGATTGGTAAAATGTAAGACTGTTTGTTTATGTTCACCCTACAGTATGCTAAGCCAAAAATTAGATAACACAGATAAACACGGAAATAAAAAGAAAAAATAAGGTAATATAAAAAATATATACCTATAATCAAGAAATAAAACCATTATAATTAGAGGTTTTGTTCTGTGTTTATTTACAAGACAACTGAAAGAATAATGGGAAAGGAGGATATAACGGACACTGTAGTTAGAGACACATTTGTACAAATGCCATAGGGCGTGTTTACATTTGTAGATTGGACAAAATCAGAAAATTCCTGGCCATTTCCAAAGTGACCTTTGAGTTTTTCTTCCCAATATTGGTGGCAGAGGAAGAGGAAAACTAGTAGAATTCCTGAATGTTTTTCAAGAATGAACCTCACAAGTGAGATGGTTTTCCGGGTACTTTTCTCTTGATTGAGTGGCTTCTCGGCCTTCAAGCAGACAATGTTCAAGAATTTCTTCAGCGATTATGTCATAGTAATTGCTTAGTCCGGGATTTTCTATCATACTTAGTCAGCAGCACAGATATCCAAACATTAATCTGTGTACATTTAGGATCGGACTGTGACACGTTTTAATACAACCTAAGGGCAGAATAGTGTCTAAAGGTAATCCGTAGCCAATGTGGTTTGAAAGAAACCCAAGTGATGATAGATACGAGGCTGTGAGAAGGTTTTCTCACAGGCTACCGAACCTGGCAGCTAAACCTGATTTCGGCAGCGAAGTTGGGAAGCTTACAGTTTACGCCTTAGGCATTTAAAATACATCTTCATGGGGAAATGAATTCTCTCATTGCAAATACTTTGGTTTCCAGTTGGCACGAAAACTGTGTATATTAAAGTTCATAAAGATAAACTTCTATATTTCATGTTGTATACCAGTTATGGTAAAACTGTAATTACCTTTAAAAAAGATAATTGTAATGTTCTGTAATTTACACAACTAATCAGTAAGCCACGCTAGACTTTACCGTCATTTTCTATCTCATTTCTGGTTCTAAATTTAATTGGTGATTTGACCCTTGGGTCATTTGATAATCGGAACAGTTCAGTAGGAGTGGAATATACATACATATACCTTAACTAGGTTTCCTACGGAAGACCCAGACTAAATAATAATAATAATAATAATGATAATAATAATAATAATAATAATAATAATAATAATAATAATAATAATAATAATAATAATAATAATAATAATAATAATAATAATAATAATAATAATAAGAAGAAGAAGAAGAAGAAGAAGAAGAAGAAGAAATAGCAATAAATTACGTTTCTCATTCAAAGTTTAATCACTCCCATTTATCATTCATATATTGAAGTATTTATTCATTTGCACTGAAGTGTATTACAACATCCCATCAGTCATCTTCCCCTTCCTTAGTGTTTTTCTCTTTTTTCATTTTTGTTCAATCCCCTTTTCCTTCAAAGAAATAGTTATCTGCTAATCTTCATAAACATCTTTGTTTGTAAATGGAACCCTTTATTCCCCTTCGCTGACCATTTATCATTCAGTGAACTGTGTATTTCAACCTCTCCAGTAAAGCAGTGTGAAATGTTCCTTTAAACCTGATTTGCTCCTCTCTTTTATTCCTGATTTTTTTTTCTCTCTCACTTGACTGATTTCCCTGAAATTTTCGTAGATATCCCGGAGTTCACTCCCCTTGATTGTTTGAAACTTGGTCTTGTGATTTTTCTTTCATTCTGGGCGGATTGCGCGAAGCTCGGTTTCCGCCCTTGAGTGTCTCCCTGTTGCTCCAGTTTGGTGAGATCTCTTTGTTTGATGAACAGAATGTTCTCACAGAACACTTTTCCCGGGTCGTTAATTGCGTGTTTGCGTTTTGTCTTTCCCGAAATATTGTCAGTCATAATCTTATGATTCGTAATTTGTGTGTTTGTGTTTTTTTTTTTTTTATTTGTCGTAGTGTCTTGTTGAATTTTAGTCGTGTTCCTCATTGGTAAGATGGAAAGATGTAGAATGTTAGTAACACTTGACTTACTGAAGTTACTTTGTATTTTGGTCTTAAGTTAGTTATTACTCAATCGTGAGTGTTTAAAAAAAGCGTTCTTTTGTTCAATATTTGGGCATATTTCTGTATCACTTGTAATTGAAAATTTATTTGTTTAAGGATAATTGTGATGATTTTCTTCATTTTAAATCGTCCAGAGTGATAAGTATGAATTCATATGGTTTGAAATACTTGTTAAATGAAGTTATTAAGGATTATCGTCCAAGACTACAGCGATGAACATACTTTTAAGCTTAGAGTGTCTATTTTTTTTCATATTCTTCTTCTCAAATTATAGCTAGCTCCATTTTTATTCATATTTTTCATCTTCTCCAATTGTTTATCACTTTCATATCACCACCACTGTATATATTTGCCAGTCTGTTGACTCTTTTTTCGCATCTGGCAAACATTGTTCCCAGACGCGTTCCATTCTTGAAGAGGTTAAGTCCTAAACTTCATCTACTAATCCCCATGACGAGACTCCTCCCACCCTTCACCCTGGCTAGTTTCACTAATTAATTCAATTCTATCTTACTAGTTTACTTTGCAAGATCGCTTATTGGTAAAAACTACCAAATTTAATTCAGATTTTACATGAAAACAAAAGAAAGATATGACTTCGATATGTAAGATCTTCAAAAGAAATATGTTTAATAGTGGAAAGAAGAAAAAAAAGAAAAAGAACAAAATTGTAAAAAAGGTGCTGACCATTTGTTCAAAATCAAAATTAAATCGCAGTCAAAGACTCATATATATATATATATTATATATATATAATATATATATATATATATATATATATATATATATATATATATGTGTGTGTGTGTGGTGTGGTGTGTGTGTGTGTGTGTGTGTGTGCTTGCGCGTGCAGCGGCGCGCGTGGTTGTGTGTATATACATACAAAAAATAACATACATACATATGAATGACTGTACTTAAAAGCTAAGTACTGGTAACGTAGATTTAAGATTATATTGTACACCATGTATAACGAAAACGTGCTTTTGTCTCGATATGATATTCATTTGTAGAGAAATCTAGTTAACCTGAAGTTTGCAGTGAAGTCTCCGGTCAAACGTCTGGTAGGAAAAATCTGTTAACAGGAGAAATATTTCAACTTAGTCAAAAACGTATCAGTGTTGGAGAGAATTGATGATCTTGGGACGGGGAAATTGCGTATTTTTCATAGGTAAAGTGTAAGGCCTGGGAATTACTGAAAATCCCAACATGGGAGGATTAATTTCTACTCTTATCGTGCACATTGAAGCTAATACCAATTAAGTTTGATGTGTCTGAGGACGTTTGAATTGGAAAATTAAAACGTTGACTTGCCTGTGTGATTTTTGTTACAACAACGTCGCAGTGGATTACAATTCACTTCACTTAAATATTGACGATGTACACCTGAATCTTTATATCCTTTTTGAAATAACCAATAAGGATTTTATGGCAACAAAGGAACAATGAAATGTTGTCCACCTGAGGGCTTCAAGAACTAATTTTTTATTTAAACCTTACTGTTGATAATTGAAGAATAGGTCAATAGTTCCACCTTTCTGAGATTTACCAAGGAGAAATCTTACATAGATTTATCTTTGACAAGAAAGCAATATATATATATATATATAACATATAGCACATTTACCTTTAGCAAAACAACAAGTATACATGAGGGTAAGAATGGTATTGCTTCTTTAAAAAGGCATAAATGTGCGCTTGTACACATGATGATGAAAAGGTTCCTCGTATCTTTATGACAAGTCTTTTAATTTGAATATTCTCTGTGCAAACAACTAGGATCCACACACTTCACATTAAACACAATTGGAGAAACTTAGTTATAGACAAGTAATAAATGTTGACTAATTTGAGGAAGTTTTCACTGTGTAGCTATTGGCATGAGTCGAAGTTCTACACCGTTAAAATTCTAAAAAAATACAGACATTTCTGAGAGTCAAATATTTCAGGGCTACGACAAGAATTTACTGAGAAAGAAGAGGGTTTGTGTTTTTTCTAGTTATTCCCCATGTTCCAAGAAAGCAAGCCTCTTTGCCGACATCGTTTATTTTTGATGAGAGAGAGAGAGAGAGAGAGAGAGAGAGAGAGAGAGAGAGGTATAATATATAACAGTATATATATTTGAATATCTAATGTATATATGTATATATATATATATATATATATATCTATATATATATATATATATATATATATATATATATATATATATATATATATATATGTGTGTGTGTGTGTGTGTGTGTGTGTGTGTTTTGTGTGTGTGTGTGTGTTATAGATATAAGACACACACACACACCCATATAGATATATACGTATATATATATATATATATATATATATATATATATATATAATATATATATATATAATACAGTATACATACACATAAAGAAACAAAAAAATATCGTTCAGTCAATCTGATATTTCTGTCTCTCAAAAATACTGCCCCTCCTGTTTCACCCCAACAGTCATTTTTAATTATGACGGATCACTTTATAGGAAAGGTGATTGTAGGAAAAATTTATTTCCAAAGGAGATATATCACATCTTTTCAGATGACTTATTTTCGACTTCTTTCTTGACCAGTTCTTTGGTTTTGATTAGACTTACGAGTTAGGGGTCAGAGCTACTTATGAAAGAAATATAAGTAATTCTTTTATTTTTATTTTATTCATACCAAGTCAGCATAATTTCTGTTAGTTCTAGATACATAATACCAATATTTCATTGCTTTCCAATAGTTTTACTAAAGAAATTATTTATCGTGGAGAGAAAGAGAGAAATAACTCCACCTCATTTACCAAACACATTAAAATTTTTGCTTGATTCTCAGACATTTCTCCTGCATTTATCTGAGTGGCCTCGGCGCCCAAAAGAATTCCCAGAAACAAGAAATTTATTGCGCACACATTAAAGATGTTCAGATTCTTTTTTTTACTTCGTCACGGAAACTGAATAAGATAAAGGCGCGAGTCTTAGAATGAAATTTCTGACAATAATGAATTATGACTTTCAATAAAAGAGTTAAATTCAAATAGCTCCCATTTTAATATTCTTATAACATCTTCATTTAGTCAAATTTTCTGTCTTTAGGAATCACTGCGTCAAAAAAAGCATAATTTGAATTATTTATCGGCTGAGTAACGAACGTCATCTACCAATTTCTGAAACGATATAATATCAAATGAGGCAAAGAAACGTAAACATACAGACACAACGAGAAAGCTATGAATTTCCCACGATCTTATGAAGAAAAAATCTAGAAATAGAGTCCTAAATAAAGCTTTGAACAAAAGGAGATGTCTTTGTCTAGACATTTAAATGGGAAGAATTATGCTATATCATTACGTATAGCTGATACATTTTCCTTAGAATATCCTGGTTTTAATTGAGTTACTACATTTTCAAAAAATCAGCAAATTTCTCGCCAAACCTTTTCTTAGAACACACAAAAACCACAAGAAAGAAAATAATGAAAAATTAGGGACACACCCACCACAAAAGTCATCTTAGAATTAGTAATGTGTTCCATTTTATTTTACGTCGGAACATTGAGTCATCATCACATCGGCAAAGAAATGGTTAATGATCTGCATTCATTGGCTTGCGTTATTGCATGATCAAACACCAGGTTAAAAACTTTTCCTGACTTTAGGATTTGATAAAGATGTCTTCTCAACTAAGATATTTTCTCTGAAGCAGAAAACGTGATATGCATCTTTAACGCAAAGATTTATGCTGTAGCAAAAATGGTTTCACCTACGTTGATTTTTCAGTCTTTTCTTTAGATTACAAACACACACACATATATATAGCATATATATACATATGATATAATATATATATATATATATATATATATATATGTATATATATATACCCATTTTATACCAAAAATTATAATATATATATATATATATTATATATATATTATATATTGTTATATATTATATATATATTATATATATTAGTATTATTATATATATATATGTATACTTATCCATATATAACTATATATATATATAATATATATATAATATATATATATATATATTTATATATATATATATATATATACACATATATATGTATACCAATATAATATATATATTTACATATTTATATATATATATTATAGTATATATATATAATATATATATTATATATAATATTATATATATTGTGAGTTTTGTGCTCGTGTAAATATTCAAATATAATTAAGCCCCAAAGTACACAATAATATGGAATACTTAAGATAATTGTTCTTATCCCGACAAGGAGTCGATCCTATACCTTTTTGGAGTCGATATATGGGTAATAACAATGACTAACCACTTAGCCGTAAAGAGAACAAGGAGTTTTAGTAGGTGGAGGTGCCCTTTTCCCGGATTAGTGAAGCCGACCCGGTCAACGCGTGTAGGGCAAAACACTCACCTTACCCGCTGCATGACCTAGGTTACCTAAAAAACGGTAGCTCAGTTTAGCTCGAATATCTGTTTCAGAAGTACACAAGCCCTCACATTATTGTTTTAAAGGATGCATAGTTCGTGAGCTGCATACTGACTCGGTAAAACTTTAGACCCATTGGTTACATTTCATCGGTAAGGTTATGGTTTAACATTGCACATTTTTTTAAACCATTGAGACAGAGAACACAGAGATAATTAGACAAACCCTATATGAAAATTTACTTTTCATTTTTATTTTCATATTCATTATAGGAGACAAGCAGTACGCGTTTTCATTTAGTAATTTACGTTGGTGATATGTTTACTTGTGACACACTGCCTACATCTTGCAGTAAGTGGTGATATCAAGTACAGTATCATATTTGGATATTATAGTAGCAGCATTTAGATTCTTACTATCAGTTGTTTCACAGTGTTATTATATTTTGTAAAAATAAGCAGTAAAAACGATAAAATAGTTTGATAAATGAGATATACAGTCACAATGTTAAATTATCTTTGTAAGCGAGTCTACACTCACGCGCTCACATTTGTGGAAGTTAAATGATTCTATATTTTATGTTTTGGTTTGCAGTTTTCCAAAAGACGAGGATCTTAAAAGAAAAATAGGTTCGATGCAATGTATTTAAAACGAAAAGTCATTGATGCTCTTGCTCAGGTATGCTTATTAAGAAAAAAGAGAAAAATGCAGCAATCTAAATGTCGTCTGTCAAAAAGAATAGTGATTTGAATAGTATTTTATGTGAATTAAGGAGGAAATCTTTCATGTGCGCCCCTAGGTTGGACGTATGAGAGAAGTATGCTGGTGGTGCTAGATCTTTTAAAAAGGTAGTTTGCAAAGAACATAAATCTTCCATTTGGGGGTAAGTATTCCCCAAAACTGAGACGTTTTGCCCTCACCCTTCACTTATATTCTCCGCATGCATATCGCTATGTTCGGAAAATGTTTGATACATGTTTACCGCATCCTAGAACAATTTTGAAGTGGTATCTACAATGGCCAACTAGGATTCACGAATCTCTTTTCCAGCATTAAAGATGAAAGCTGACGCAGATTTGGAAGCGGGCAAACTCCTAATCACGAATGAAATGACAATCAAACAGCAGGTAGAATGGGATGTGAAAAAATATTGTGGGTTTGTTGATATGGGCAGAGAATTAGATAATGATAGCATTCCCTTAGTAGAGAAGCTCTTGTATTATGGTAACTGCAGTAAATAGTAGCTGGGAATTGCCTGTTGGATATTTCTTGATTGCAAGTCTTGGCTCTCATGAGCGAACGAATAAATTGGATTCAACAATGTTTAGTAGGCTTCATTCAGCTGGGGTTACTATTATATCATTGACATTTCATGGTCTGCCAAGCAATGCTGCAATGATAAAATAATTGGGATGCTGTTTAAACCATAATAATTTGAAAACTTCGTTCCCACATCCACTAACTCAGCAACCAGTCTGAATCTTCTTCGATCGCTGCCACATGTTGAAGCTGGTAAGAAACCCGTTTGGTGATAGGAAACATTTTATTGATGGAGAAAACAGCTCAATTAAATGGATTTATATAGTAAAATTGCACAATATGCAGATTAGAAAAGGTGTGCATCTAGGGTACTTACATATGCACATACTGATTTGCCGAAGATGAAAATGAATGTTAAACTAGCAGCTCAATTACTCAATAAATCAGTAACGAAATCCCCGCAATTTTGTCTTTGTCTAAGAGGCAACGATTAAGTTCATCACATCACAATTCTCAACCATCTATTTGGCATCATGAATGCAAGAAATTTATGCTCTTTTAGCTTTAAAGAGCCATTTCTGGAAAAAAAAAAAAAAGGTGAAAATCTGATTTAAGATTCATAGTTAACATAGAATTTTAAGTTAGTACAGGGAAACTGACCTGTGACGCCACTCTATTAAACCTCCTTGAAAAAGATAGAGATAGAAGAATTAATTTCGACTCTGTGTTACACATTCCTATCGAATTTAGGATTTTGTTCCGACAATTGTAATTAGGCCAACTCCAAGGTAATTACTGACTGCCAAGTTTATGACCAGTGGCAACACAAGTAAGTTAGTTTGTCACTGATTTTTCATGTGAAACTTTTATCGTTACAAATATTACGCCACAAGTACCTTAGTACCTTAGGAGTGCCATAGACTTAAATGTCAAGTTATAAGGCAAGTACACCTACCCTGTCCTCTTTGGCGTGATGCATGGGTACGAAGACTATCACTCAGCCATCAAGAGAGATAAGACTGGCTTCGGCATCTTGGTACATATCCCCGACGAATTCAGGTTTTGAAATTAGGATCGAAAAAATAACTCATTAACATCGAATTCATTATACATTTCGGAATACCTCCCACCACAATGGATTTATGTATAAGTGTCCTTCCCCTGACCAGGATTCGAACCTATGTAGTTCTCGCTTTGGGATGAACATAAAGCCTAATTTTTTCCACTGAAATTAATGATGAAATAACCACATACTCCTGGTTTTGGAATTTATTTCCAAAATAATTATAAAAATTCTTACTACCATGTTTAAACCATATATACCAACAGTTATAGTGCCATTTTTATAAGAAGTATTTGACGATTAGTTTCAAATTTGTATTTTATTGAAGTATTTTCCATTTCTGTCACTGGTCTCCGAAGCTTTTCTTAACGACCATTGCACGTTCCTTTCACACCTCACTCTATATCACACAAACTTTCTCCTACATTTACTTTCATTACTCGTTATTTTAATGATAATTGTGTACAGGTATAAAGCAAGAGCCTTCCGCTCCATTGCCACTGTTATTCCTGTGTTGTTTTGTTGTCAACTGATTCGTTAACCCATTTTGTCTTTGTTTCCTTATACGTAATTATATCCGGTAATGAGTGAGGATATGTTTGATTTGGTGGCAGGTTTCTGAAAATACGAAAGTGATTTTAACAAAGCATTTGGTTTCCTTGGGACCTCTCTTGGAAACGGAACGGAGTTCGAATTCTGTTTGAAACCAGTCGAAGGGTAATTGGAGTAATTACCTAAGCTGTTCATAAAGTTTATGAATATGTTACCAGCTATTTACTGGTCTTTGGGATAGAATAATGATATTGTTTGTATAACAAACGTTGCAGAACAGATACAGTAATTTCAGTTCAAATGATTTCATTGGCAGGGGCAAACGCCCATCTTCAGATAAATTGTGTTTTCAGTGACTTCGTAGCCATTGCATGACGGAGTTAATGAGCCAATTGCAAGTCCTCATATAATCCCATGAAGGCTGCTTTAAAGTTGAGCCTTTCGCACGAAAACATTACTGAGTCGAATTAAGCGATGCCATGTTTTAGTAATTCCATTGCTAGTAACTTTATTGTTTTTGATGTTATCAAAAGACGTCGCGATGTAAAAGAAAAATCCCCTTAATGACTTATCAGTACATCGTATTGCAAGAAGAGCATGTTTTAATTAAAAAAATTATCGGAAAAAGTAGTTATTCCAAACGTAGTAAAAGATCGCTAGCAAGTCTAACTAAAAACTAAATGTTCATACCACGACGCCATCTGATGCAAAGTACAAGGCAGATGTATTTCTTAGCTTTATCATAAATTTCCAGGGCGATCATTCTTTATAACATAATAGCTCCAAGTTCCGGAAAATAGTATTCTGACGTCTAATAGGAAGGGAAATTGAGTTCTGGACCAGCTCTGGAAATTGTGAATGCTTGTTTGGCAGAAAAGTGGCTTCAACAATAGCCTCCTCAAGTTTTGATTCACAAGACTTTCTTCTATCATTGCCTTTGCATGAGACGTAAGTATATAGAAATGGTTCTCAGCCAAGGGGGGTGTGTTGGGGGGGGGGGGGGGGGGGGAATGTCATAGTTTCAGGGAAGAATTGTGACCACAGATTGGCAGGCTCAAACTGGCTCTAGGACCACACAAAACGCAGTGTGCATCAGTCCGCATTACTGAGAGGTCACGCTGAGCTTTATCTCTGTTAGCTTATGTGTTTGTGTTAGCATTTTGTCGTATATTACTTGGAATGCACCTTTGAGGTAGAAACAATTTTGGGACTGGTGGGGGTTTGGGGGGGAGGGTGGACATTCTGACATATGGCGAAAGGGTGCATGGGCCAAAAAAGGCTGAGAACTTCTGGTATAGAGCAACCGACTTTTCATTCCTTTCGTTTTTTCAATACTAAGGCATTGCATCTTCCTTACGAATTGCATAATGATAATGATGACGATTATCTCAGCAATGATGAAGAGGATGGCCATCAAAATGTTTAGCTATACGTCATGTAAAAATGTACAAGAAAATCTCATTTGAATCCGAAATGAGTTGTCGTTGAGGCAGAATGTTTCTGGTGTCTTAATGGTAAGCTAATTACGCGGAATGAGAATTACTGAAACCGAGACGTCACTCGCTTTCCAGAGCAACCCGTCACAAATACTCTTAGCAGCGCTTGTGGCGCAGAGAGAGAGAGAGAATGAGAGAATAGACGAGAGAGATGAGAGAGGAGAGAGGGGGACGAGAGAAGAGAGAGAGAGAGAGAGAGAGAATCTGTCTCTCACTCTTTCTTAGTTTCTTTCTTTCCTTTCTTCTTTATTTCTTGCTTACTTCGTTTCCACCTTCTTTTCCTGTAGTTAGACTATAGTTTTGATAAAATTATCTATATACACATGTCAATTTTCTTATGAAATCTATGCATGTAGTACATAGGGCACAACCCAAGTTAAATAATTCTATTACAGAAAATAATTTTTAAAATCTCTCTCTCTCTCTCCTTCTCTCTCTCTGTGCAATTGAGATTTACTCTTCGATTCTAGCTTATCTTCCACTCTCCCCCCGTCCCCCTTCATGAGGGCTGCAGTGCACAACTTAAAGCCATCACGGCGGCATCTCCGTTTTAAAAGTAGACGGATCTTTGACTAACTGTGTGATAAGAAGGGAGAAAGAAAGCTGCGGGATTGATTATCGAAACAACAAGCAATGTTCTTCTCTTTGATTTTTTTCCTGGTATGATACAATCAAGGGATAAAGGTTCCTGACAGGTGAAATATTGAAAAGCAATGGGTTTCCCCTCTTTCCTCCTCGGTCTTCATTGATTTCCCCCAGACCTTTTTTCCCTGTACCCGAAATGGCTCGAGTCGGTGCTGTTGCATGCCAAGCAATAGCTGCTATAACGAATGGATCCCCTTGCGAATGAAGTGTATGAATTTGGCCGTCGTTTGGTTTTCAGTACTGCAGGAAGATTGCTTTCATATCTCCTCTGAGTGATACGTGTTGCTTTCATTCTATAATTCTTTTTTTTTTCTGATTCCGCCAGGAAAGAGGGGCTATGTCTGTATTCATTTCTGAATAAAACTGGAACTATTTGATTTAAACACTACATTGAATTTCCAGAGTAGGATAAATTTTGAGATGAGAAATATTCATTGACTTTCTTTATAGCTATGACACCCTCTCACTCATACTCTGGTCGTTGAATATTATTTTCCATTAAAGATTGGAAGTAAAGACAAGAATTTTGTTTTATTATCAAACAATAATTCCAGCAAATGTAAATAATTTCTTTTGAATTTTGAAATATACAATTCGCCTTTACCTTTCGAGTTGAATATTTTCCCGTTGAGATTAAGTGATCAAGGAAGAGATTCGGACAGAAAATGAGAAAATATTGATCGCTGGTTGATCAATGCACAAGTAGGTCCAATGTTCTTCAAGAATAAGTTGGCATAGTAAAAAAGATACAACTAATGGTCTATATACTAAAGAAGTATATAATATATCTCCGAGCCTCACGTCTGATTTGGCAGCTGTGCACAATAGTAGTGTAAGGCCTAGGGTTTTTGATTAATAATATATTGTCCGTGTGTTCTCTGTGACCTATGGACGTGGAGAACAGTGTAGAGGTAACGACCCGAGAGTAGCTGAACAATGAGTTTCTGGGGATGGCGTGAGATAAAAATACTTAGTTCAACAAGTCAATGCACGACAGTTTATGAACTCTTCTCAAAGTGCCTTTGTGAAACTGGATGCAGCTAGAACCGTGAGGCGCTAACGAAACTGTTGTGTTCGTATGTGCGTGTGTGCCTCTTCCCTTTAAGAGTGTCATACCCAAGCCTATGGGAGGATTTTTGACAGAGGGATTCAAGTCACAGGCAAAGATGCCGTGGCGTTCGCCGGGGGAGGTTTTTTATTAAGTGTTTATAGTGATCCGGCTGTTTGGGTGAGTGTTGAGTTACTTTAGCCGAAGAGTGGCTTATTATCTGTTTGACATTTTTGTGATGATATCCAATATTTAGCCTCTGTCTATTAAACTTATGTGTACTTACCGGGATGTGTTCTGTATCTTTGAAACAGACGATTCTGGTACTTGTGGAATGCAGAGGGATAAAGAATTCCCAGAGGGGTGTAGACTTTTTGGTGACTAGACAATGTACTGTTTCGGGGTTTTTGAGTTAGTCTGTAAGACTGGATTACTTGACTGATTAGTTTATTTATTCGTTGTTAATAAATGTTGATGTTATGATGCGACTCTCTCATTTTCATTACCTGCTAGAATGGAGAGAAAGAGGTGGAGAGAGAGAGAGAGAGAGACTGTGTGAGTAATGCTGGTGTGTGGGTTAGCCTTCCGCTCGTGTCTCACGCTTACCTTATGAATAATGAGGGAAAAGGGAAATCCCCCAATTAACAGTGGTGGAAGGCGGTTAAGAGGGTGGTATAAAAAGTTTTCTTTCTTCTTTATCCTCCGAGGAACGCCAATTGTAGAGATATGGGTGACCAGTTAAAGGGTTATGGCTTAGCGATAGTTTTCGAACGACAAAGCTTTGTGGGATTGTGGAAAGTTGTGAAATTGTTAGATCTCGGTTGCTAAGTGAAAAGGGGTAGAGGATATCCATCCGTGGGATGGGGGGATGAGGAAAGAAATTTCTATTAGGGCCATCAAATTTGCCCGTACCGAGATCTTCAGGGCGTGAGTCGTGAGAGCAACTCAGTTTGGTTTGTAAGTGAGGGTTGCTAGGTGTCATCTCGCGATCGCGTTTGTATTGTGCCGACGAGATTTACGTGTTTTACGAGAATTTCGAGTTCTTTTTTTTTCCCATTATGGAGTGGTGAGTGTTAAAACTATTGTTTTAAAGGGAGAGGGTTTTTGTTTAAATATTTCAGGGAAATGGGGTTGGTTCAAGAGGTCAAAACATTTCTGCAGAGAGGCGCGTTGCATTGCGAGGGTACTGGCATCCCTCGGGGGATAGTTGCAATGGAGGGTACTACTGGCCTCCCTAAGAGGGCATTGGCGAGATGGGTACTAGTGTATACCTTGGGAGGGGGTCCTCAGACACTGTTCAAGGGAGATGGGGGTACTACTGGTCTGCCTCGGGCTGTTCTGCCGCTTGACTGAGGGGTTGTTCTCAGGGGGGGAGAAACCTTTTTTTTTTTCTCATTGGGGGGTTGAAAACTCCACGGTGTGTTGGGGTATGGATTTGGCCTTGACATTGGATGCTAAGATATCAGCTGATTGATTAGTTGATGAAGTGAAACGCTGTAGAGTCTTTTTTTTAGAAAAGAGTTTCTCTCCCTTGGATGAAGAGAAAGGAAATAAAAAGCGAATTGAAAATGCATTGTATGGGTGTATGTTTTACTTGTGCCTTGAAAGACACAAATATAAGGGGGATACACAGATTATTTTTTTATTGTGTTGGAGAAATTACTTTGAAATGCCAATGATTGGTGTTGTATCTGTGTTGTGTGGCAATGGGTTGTTATGTCATGGTGTATGCTGGGAGAAATTGTATCCATAGGATTCAGCATTACTGTGTATGCTATTTGAATTTCACCCTTACTTGAGATCTTTGCAAGAGAATTGTTGCTATGGAGAGTTATTATTATTGTTATTATTGATAATCATTATACTTGAGATGTGTCACGGGAGGTTTGCTTAAGTATAATTATCATTACGGGAGACTTGTTTTACGAGAGATTTGAGATATTTCATGGGAGATTAGTTGATAATTATTACAGATAATTATTCAAGGAGAATTATTACAATGAATTAATGGGAGAAGTCTTGTGTTAATTAATTGTTGAGTTTTTGTAACTTTGGAGAATATTTCAGTGATTCACGGGGATGAGTTTTGCTGAATCTTGATGAATCTGGCTGAATCTTGGTGAATTGTGTGGAATCTTGCTGAACTTTTGCTGATTTTTTTTTTTTTTTTTTTGCTGAATTCCTTGGAGAATGGACAAGCATTAACATTGGTGATATTTTTTGTACTGATACTGATGATTTTGATGATAGCAATTTTTTTTGGTGATCTTGCTGATGATGATATTCTGATACTGATTTTTTTATACTAATACGTGGGTGCCATAATGCTATCAAGGGAGGTGGAATCTTTTTTTGAATTTTGGTGAAGGAACTAACAAACACATTGTTTTAGTTTTTAGTTTTTTTTTTCTTGTTTTTTTATGAGTTCAGCAGATAATTGCTTGACATCTAGTGAGTTACGGGAGATAGTGAACAAGGCCGTTGATTTTTTTTCTCCTTTTTTGGAAATTAGCCATCGCTGACACAAGTTTTTTTTTTACCATGAGTGAATTTGAATTTGTTTTTTCTCTCCAGTTGGTGTGAATATTTTTTGATATCTCAGTTCGTGACTTAGAGTCATTGTTCGGAACGTGTTCGTGTTTTAGCTATTTGATGCTATGGAGAAATATATGGAGAATTTCTTGCATGTTTTGAATGCATACGTAATGGCACTACATTTTTTCTCTGGATATTTGTGTTCCAGAAATTGTGAGTTTTCTTGCACAATACCTTTGTTGTATTTGTGACAACTTTGTGAGAGATAGGAAACTTGGTAAGTTTTCTAGTGGTTTATGCTGTAGTGCATATGGAGAAGTCTTGGCTTAGACACTTTGAATTTAGAGTTCTTTGTTATAATGAGTTGTGGCACAATTGGTGATTTTTTCTATTATTTCTAGACAGTTTTATTTGCCGAGTTTTGCCCTTTTTTAGCAAGTTATGCTAAATGGAGAGAATTTTTATAGTTTTTGGACTATAACATGGAGTTATTCTCTGGAGAAATTGGGAGGAAGATAACTTGAGATAAGGTTTATTTTGAAGAGATATTTGGAGGTTATATATTATTTTGGTGAGGTTATATTTGGAGATTAATAATATTATGGGAGATATATTTTGGCCATTTTCATATTTGCCAAGAATGGTGATGAGAGCTATGTTTAGTTCAATTATTTTGCAGCCATCTTTGTTGCAAATGGAGACACATTTTTGAGGAGCTATGGGGCAATATTTGTGAGTGTGAGTTAGTTGCCTTGAGTGCACATTTTTTTGGAGGTAGGATTTCATTTTTTTATATTCCTTTTTGGAGATATATTTTTTGGAGCCTTGTTTTGTTCCACATGGAGTTATTGGGGAAATAGAGGTAAATATTTTGTATTTGCCGAAATAGAGGTGATTATTCTCTATTCCTGGAGTGGTGGTTTTTTTTTTACTGACATATGGCTATTGGAGAAATAAGAGAGAATAATATGGGTTGGTTATTAACCAAATGGAGGAAATATTTTTATAACCGGAGTGGTGTTATTATTAATATGGTGTCTCATAATTATATATGGAGTTGGAATTAATCTTTGGCGGGTGACCCTTTTTTTTGTGTTATGGAGTTTTTTTGAGCAAAGAGAAGATTTCTGTGGTTCTCTTTTTTGGTTTCGTGACTATTTAGAGGCTAGTGTCATTACTGCATTACGAGTCATTTGGAGATGTGTGCATTTTTTATGTTCACAAGTGTGTTATTCTTGGAGAAATATAATTTGGGGCAAAGTCATGTTGAGAGAATAAATCTTCGAGACAAATTTTTGAACACATTAGTCATATCCTGGAGTTAATTCTGTGAAATGTGTCAGTTAGACCTTTTTTTTCTAGAGAATCATGAGTTTCCAAACTTATGTGTCTGACTAGACAATTCTTTATGCTGCAGTTTGAGCATGCGTCCGCAGGCGATTTTTCTGCTGACAAGCGATGTGATGAGCCGTGTGCTGATTCTTTCTCTGATGGTGAGAGATCAGAATTTTTGCAATATCTGGAAATGTTGATAATAGCATTTCACGAAAGCGCATGTGTGAGAGTTTGCTTTCTGGCAAATTCCATAACTTTACATGGAGCATTTCTTGGGGAAAAAGCGGGGTGTTATGCACATTATACATGTATTATGTATTTTGTGATTGGGGAAACCTATTTGTGATTATCCTTTTTTCTTATATTTTTTCTTCCTTTTCCTATGAGAGATATAATTTGGGGATTGAGTTTAAATAGCATTTCTTTTTGGATGGGAGATGTGATTTTTCTGGGTTGCTGTTTACGTAAATGGGAGTTTGACATTAAGTCTTTTTGTAATTAATTATTGAGCAGTAAAGGGGTTTTTGCTGTTAAAAGTTGGAGATTTTTACTGATTTTGTGGGTTGTTCAAATATCAGAGCTCGAGAGAACATATTTGGGTGGCGGGTGTGTTACGTGATTCTTTTTTTTCCTGAGTTCATTACGATTTTTCTTTTTTTCTTATGAGAACATTCGGGTTTGAGATGTGAGTGCAGAAATTCCGTGGAGTTGCTGTGATTTCTGCGTTGTTGTGTGTGCTGATGTGTGAGTTTGGAGAATTGGAGTGGAGAACTTGCTGTTTTTTTTTTCTTTGGGAGTTGTGATAATGACTTATGATTAGTAGTCATATTAAAGGGAGTTAATTGGGAGATGTTCAGTTAGTATTTCTGACCTTTTGAGATCATTGTTTGATAGAAGTAGTATGTCTGGGTTAATTTTCTTAGATTGACCCAAGAATTGACTGACATACTAACACACACCAAAAAAAAAGTCGTTTCCCGACGCCAGCAAGACGTCCACCAGCCGTGAGGATGCTGCCGTTTTTGGTGATTACAAGAGTTTCCACGTGGGTGTTCAAGAGAATTCTACAGCGTGTCTTTTGGGGATCTGCAGAAGCCGTGAGAAGTCTTCTACAATGAGGGAGGCATTCCGTCTTCCTACGGTTAGCTACAGTCTACTGTCTGTGCAGCTAGTTGCAGACAAGCAAAGAGGGATATTCAAGAATCCTAATGCAGAAAATATGAGAGAAAATGCGTCTTGTGTTATTGGGAGATAAAGCGTGATAAGACTTTATTTTATAATGCCAGAGACGTGCAGTTATTTCGTATATTTTATTTTAAGCCGGCCAGTGTTTTGTGTTATAAGCAATTTTGCTAGGCGGGGGCTAGCATATAGGGTGGTGCGAGCATCTGTAAGGCCTAGGGTTTTTTGATTAATAATATATTGTCCGTGTGTTTCTCTGTGACCTATGGAATGTGGACGAACAGTGTAGAGGAAATTGACCGCCCGAGAGTAGCTGAACAATGAGTTTCTGGGGATGGCGTGAGATAAAAATGCTTAGTTCAACAAGTCAATGCACGACAGTTTATGAACTCTTCTCAAAGTGCCTTTGTGAAACTGGATGCAGCTAGAACCATGAGGCGCTAACAAACTGTGTGTTCGTATGTGCGTGTGTGCCTCTTCCCTTTAAGAGTGTCATACCCAAGTCTATGGGAGGTTTTTGACAGAGGGCTTCAAGTCACAGGCAAAGATGCCGTGGCGTTCGCCGGGGGAGTTTTTTATTAAGTGTTATAGTGATCCGGCTGTTTAGGTGAGTGTTGAGTTACTTTAGCCGAAGAGTGGCTTATTATCTGTTTGACATTTTTGTGATGATATCCAATATTTAGCCTCTGTCTATTAAACTTATGTACTTACCGGGACTGTGTTCTGTATCTTTGAAACAGACGATTCTGGTACTTGTGGAATGCAGAGGGATAAAGAATTCCCAGAGGGGTGTAGACTTTTTTGGTGACTAGACAATGTACTGTTTCGGGGTTTTTGAGTTAGTCTGTAAGACTGGATTACTTGACTGATTAGTTTATTTATTCGTTGTTAATAAACGTTAATGTTATGATGCGACTCTCTCATTTCATTATCTGCTAGAATGGAGAGAAAGAGGTGGAGAGAGAGAGAGAGAGAGGCTGTGTGAGTAATGCTGTGTGTGGGTTTGCCTTCCGCTCGTGTCTCACGCTTACCTTATGAATAATGGGGGGAAATCCCCCCATTAACAGTAGCATAAGGTTTATCACATGCATAAATAGTCATAAAAGAATAAAATCTAAGATCTTGATTCTTTTGCATTTAAATTGAGATTTCCGTAAATCATGTTACACTAACTAAAAAAGAAAATGGATAGGTACAAAACATCACGATGCAAAACCGTAATTCCTTTATTACCATAACTTTCAAGGGATTCCAAACTTGTCATAGCTATTAATTAAAAATAAAATAATTATATCTAAAGCAAAAAATCCATTCAAATTAAGCTTTTCTCTCAAAAATTTGCCTTTGTTTAATACCGGCGGGTTCTAGTTTACACTGTAATTATAAAAAAAAATAGAAAAAAATAGCAAACTTGCAAATTGATGGATAGAGTAATTTCCCCCCATAGGATTTGAACAGCTTGGAATCACAGTGAAGGCCACTGAAACCCTAACCATGGTTTTAACCCCTCCCCTTCAAACCAAATCAGATTTATCAAGAAATAATATTAGAGCTTCGAGAAAGCTGTAAGTGAAGTATCATACTATTATCATTCTCCTCCTCAGCAGGTGTGGTTCCCAGCAATTAATTTTAAGGAATACCTCCATAAACAA